>NW_026018814.1:6693462-6891785 GCF_020466585.1 Dendroctonus ponderosae
GTCCCTACTAGACTTGGGCATTAGGCAGCGGCCGAACCCACGGTGCCACCAAACTGCCCACCATGGTGGCACGTTTGTCCCATATGTGGTAAGACTGACGCCCATATCTGCTGCCGATGTTCTTTCATATCCGAGCTGGGCCCCCTTCAGTTGTCCGCCGATTGTCGAAGAGTTTGAATAGCGCAATTGAACGTGCGCGCGCGAAGTTCAATTCAAATCGTTCGCTCGGAGATTTAATGTTCTGTGTTTTTTTTATTCACGTGCCATATAATTGAACATTTTTTCCTCTCTTCAGTACATTGTAAGTGTTGTGCTAACGGCACATTGTTTTACCTTTCATAGCTGGTGGCTGTCAGTGTGCCGGATAGCGGAATGTCTTTCTCTTGTGGCCGCGACCGAAAGGGCGATCTGGTGTCCTCTTTGGTTCGTCCGATCAGCTAATGGTGTTAATCAGACGGATTTTTCACGCACAAACATCAAGCCGAAATTGCCTTCGTTTTGTTTTCGATGACCTTCCCCAAATGGCTGTTTTGCAACCAATTTGCAATCAGGTAGATTGGCCAGAGTGTTTCGGCAACTTCTTAGAAGCGACCTGAATAGTAATTTCCTAACTCGATTTTCTGGTTCTTTTAGCTCTGTCCATTATTAAGGCGCAAATAAACACAATTGAAAAAGTCGCCAACTTCGCTCTTGTTGATAAATAAGTATGTAGGTTCTGCCTTGAGTATTTGTTGATGCGATATTCAAGTAGCCATTGTGATAAATCAAATACACCATCCAGGTTTAGGCAAGTCTTATTTTTAGTCGTTCAAGTCATGGTTTCAATTGTTGTATTTATCAATTTTTTAATTTTTAATTGTTCTGCCAGCCTTTGGTGTAAATTGTGTTTATTGACGAATTGTCAATTTTAAATTTGTGAAAACTAGGCTGAAGCTGCAGATGTACGTCGAAAAACGGAATCAGCGGGTTCGGATTTGGTCACTAGCGAGTTTGGATTCTTCTCTTAATAAGACTTCATATTTATTTCATGGACTCTTCGAATGCTCGATTCCCACATTAACTTCAGGACATCTTGTTAATGACAAATTCAAATAGTAACCGCTGTATTTCATCATATATTTGGATTGATCAGTGCGTAAACTCCCAAGGTCTAGCCAAATGCGACTTTTCTAAACATCGTTTTCTGCTGAACTGTCCTTGCACCAAGGAATAAGGAAATTCTCTTGTATAATTTGCAGTTAATCCTATCAATAAACCAACAGTTGTAATTGCCTGAGAAGTGTTTTTTCCCATTAGTATTCCACTTCCTGATTTATTGGCCTGCAACCAGAGGACGCATATTATGGTTGCAACTAAAATGTTTGAATGTGTCCCCGCTCTTTTCTAGAGTTGTTTTCACGGCTTTTTTTTTAAGACTATGTGTCTAAATTTGGAGTCATTCGGGGTCGTTTATTTTAGCAGCTGCTTCGTAACGCTCCGTTAATTTTTGTACATAATACAGTGCGTGTTTCATATTTACATAAGCGAATAAATGAAACTGAAATGCCTTAGAAGCAGGCCCTTTGCGCAAAGTATTCCCGATTTATTTCTAATTGATTTATGACAAAGTTCCGATAAAGTTAGCCAAAACCCCAACTCGCATGTTCCCCGGTTTATCGTTGTTTGAACTAGCTGAACCCATCGTATGTCCACATTTGGGCTTGCTTTTACCGGGTTACCCAATTGACGAGCCACACAAATTGTAAATGTTTGAACTTCGTCATGCTTAAAAATTCACCAAACTCATACATAAGCAATAACCTGGAAATGATCGATAGTAAACGGAATTAGCGACGAATATCTTTGCCTGAGGCGATCCTTAATATAGGCATGATGGAGAGCACGATAGTCATTCGTACACACGGTGGTGATTGTAATTATCAATTGATGTTTTGCGTCAGGTATTAAGTAATGCAGATTTTGTGATGCTGTTGATGACTCACTTTGAGTGGGTCATTGTTACGTTGTGGTCGGTCCTTGTATTTTAAGGGCGAAGCCCCAGTTGGTTTCCATAGAAACCGCTGATCGTGACCAATCAGCTACTCGAAAGCCCTGTTTGGACTTATATATGGGGACTGATCAGTCAAGAAAGTGGCTTTGTCAATACATTTTTTTGGTCTGTTGTTTTCAACTACTGAATTTTTTGTAAGTGCTCCGAAATCTTATCTGGAATGTAAGCAAAACACGAGCAGGCACTTACGGGTTGAGGAAATTGATTTTTAATTATCTGGCAAAGCAGTTTCTAGCATTCGGATTGCATGTTGCGGTACATTGCGGTAAATCTACAACAATTTCGTTTTGCGCGACTCCGACTCCTCAACACTGGCAGCCCAAGAGCAAGTGAAAAATCCGCTAATCGTGCAATGTTTTTTCTTTTTTAGATTTTCGCGGTGAATTTGTGCTAGTGTAGATTTAACGACAAGCAACGAAATCAGCGATATAATCAACGATACATTCCGTAAAAGACTTTGACTTAAACCGGGTTAACTTGTGATTTTCTGGCGAAGTCCCTGTTTAACACCGAACGAATTGTATTTTTTCTAAGCTAGTTTTTATACGAAAGAATAAGAGAAATTGAAGTGCTACCGATGTGTTAAGTGAACGATGTCGACCCAAAATTACTACAAGGAGAAGCTGGGGTTCGACCCCAGGGAGTCGATCTACAACGACGCTCCCCCGGAAAAATACAGGAAAACTGGGGAGGCGCCCCATGGGTATGAGGAGAATCTTACCAAATTCAAAGGTACTATATGGGACTTATTTATTCAGGCTACTTCAGGTACGGTGGTGGGTTTTAATGTTTCCTTGGCATGGTGTTTGCAGTGCTTTAGGCTGACTAACTTAACTCACCAAAGCAGACGATGCCACTTTGTGTTCGTGTGCTTTTTAATTAATTTCGTTCTCAGGGCCTCCGGCCACATAATTATCCCTATTGTTTTCAAATCGGATTTATCAACTCTTGGGAAACTTTGATAATGGCACTTAACTCTTTATGGGTGCTGCGATCCTTTTCAGCTACAAAATGAATCACTTGAACTGGCGAAAGCCATCTGTAATCCAGCCAGCTCCACTCAGCTGTTAGCTAATCGGTCTGGAGCCTGTAAAGCTGATTGCAAGAAGTGTTAAGCGCCGTGCCTGTTATTTTAATTGCATGCACTTGTGTACGTCCCAACACTAAAACGATTATCCATTAAACGGCTATTAGTTCTTTATCCTTCGATGATTTCAAAAATACAAAGTGTTTGGGCTGTTGAGCTTGATGGGTTTTACTTTCGTACTTGAGTTAAGTAAAAGTGCGATTTTTTTTAATAGAACTTTAAGTTTTTTCATATAGGAATCGAAGTGAAAACTTTTTGTTTAATTAACACATTGCTTGTAAACGTAACCGCGTGCTCGTTTTGAAGCAAAAAAATTCATTTAATCAAGCGGTGAATAAATAGTAGGCAATAACATTGTTCTTTACATGTTTAATTGCATTTCGCTG
This sequence comes from Dendroctonus ponderosae, assembly GCF_020466585.1. Taxonomy (NCBI): domain Eukaryota; kingdom Metazoa; phylum Arthropoda; class Insecta; order Coleoptera; family Curculionidae; genus Dendroctonus; species Dendroctonus ponderosae. The sequence goes on from NW_026018814.1 coordinate 6,696,986, forward strand.
TTGTTTTTTTGCAGTTGTTTTCAAATTTTTGTCGATATCTCAAGTGATTTCGCCAATTTTTCGACGCTCACTTTTAGTTGCTTTAAATACCTACTCTTGAATAGAAAGAATGCTTATGTTGATTGGGATCTTGAGATGTTCTAGTGTCAGGCACCTCCAGGACCAATTTCCTCCCTATTAGCTCTCAACAACTCAACAGCTGGGTTTGACCTGAAAATAACACTGCCAAAACCGGTAATTTATTTCCTCCAATATTTTTGTCATCGTCGCAGATGTAAAATACATCAGGAACTCTTTTGTTTTTCGCTGAAAGAAATTTTCTCTCTACGGCTCTAATGGTACGGAAAGTTTCGTTGATCTTCAGCTGCTACTGTTTTTTTCAATCGAAAAATTTAAATCCGTTCTTTGTTTCGTTGCATAGACGGCGAGACGAAGGAAATTGTCCATCCCAAAACACAATGTGAATCCATATGAATATTTGGTGTCCGATTTCTAACGCAAAGCTTATTAGCAAATACTTGGAATTGCCTAATTGCCATTCCCAATTAAGACTGGCGGTTTTGAATGGATTTGTCTGTACGAAATTGGTTCTTAGAAACGAAAACAACACATTTTTGTAAATCGCTAATTGTTTTCTGTTGTTAATTAGTTGGAGCTGTAAGCTAATATTGTGGATTGTTAAGGATCTCAATTGATTACTTAATTAATTAATTGTACTGTAAAAATGTGAAATTTAACTTTTTCCGGTTCAATTCAAAGCAACTTTCCGAAGCTCAATTTGGAAGACTTCACTCCTTCCAACATTCAACGAATTCCCTCATTTTCTTTTTTTTTGAGAATTTTGACTGCTGATTTAACATTTACTTAAGTGAAAAGTAAGTGCTTCTTCTTTGCTTTTCCCAGCCAAGGGAGTGAATGAAGGAACTTTATTTACATTACATCCAAAGGAAAAAATGTTTAACGGAAAATGCAAAAATTGGCAAAATTCCTGCTTTATTTATACCTATTTTTTGGTTCACTCCAAAATCATTTTCATCAATTTATGAGTTCTGAGTGATAGAAGACGTAAAGAAACTCAGAGAGAGAAATAATCAGGTTGTTCTCCATCAATCAATTTTTCACAATGATTAACAGCAATGTTCAGCTGAACAACGTTTTAGCAACAAATTCTCGAAATTGTCTGCCTAGTTTCTATGGGATATTTTATTTAATTATCATAATGGCCGCGCCTTTCATTGCATATCGCAGGTTTAAGTCCGGTTTTAAAAATTTGAACAATTTTATTGCCAAAGGAAAAGAACCGATTTTCTGTGTTGATTTTAGGCTCGTTTGTACACTTGCATTTTATTGTACAAAAACGGCCAACCATTAGTGCACAGACGTTTTGCAAATTTATTTTAAATTGCCCAGATGGATTTCAGCGCTTTGCAAAATTTTCGTTTCACTAAAAGTATGTTTTTTTTGTCGTGCCCTGTATCTTACCTGCACGTACCCTGTACGGTTAAAAAGGCGTTTCTTCACTTTCGAACTGTAGAAATTTTGGCTACAGAGAAGCTGAGAACGATTTTCATGTTATTAAGTTCACGTCTATAAAACTGACCAAATGGTAGGAAAATTAAAAAAATCAAAAGTTTGCTGCGCAAAAAAACTAAAAAATAAACAGCCTGAATTTTTTTAGCTCTATTTCATTTATTACACATCGAGACCGTTCAAAATGGGCTCTAATTGTTGTTCAGGATCAGAAATGTATAGTCTTTAGGTTTTTTGCCTGCAATTTTTTGGCCTGACTTTGGAACTGTTCTGGTTGATGTTCCAAATATCAACGTAAATTTTTAACTGACTATGGATCTCCAAACCTAAATTCTGCCACATTTTCGTAAAGAGTTTTAAGCGTTTTTTTTATAATATCACACGTCGATTCAACATACTTTGAAGTCGAAACTTCCTGTGATTTATTGCAGAAAATGTTCAAACAATCAAACTTACCTCAAAGCAACTGATTTATTTACTTACCCCCGAGTAATTCCAGTTACTTCGATAATGAACTAAATAGATGGCAATCATGATTTTGTTAATAACACGCGGTTTTTATTATTTTGCAGACGAACGTGACGCCGTCCAAAAGAAGACATTTACAAAATGGGTCAACAAGCATCTGAAAAAGGTAAGGCATTATAAATTCGCCCATAAGGTCGTTGGGTTTGCCACTGCCCATATAAGAAAATTGATAATTTATCAATCCCACTAAATCGCCCGGTGTTAAATCCGGCCAGTCGTAGGGACGCCGCCACCTGTATAGCTACCAATCCAAAGAAAACACAGTTAACATTTCCAGAATCCATATTTTCCCATGTTATCGCGCTTAACCCCAATAAGTTCTCATAATACTGTGTGGCATTGTTCGGTTATCTCTTGTAATGCTCAACAAATTCCGATAACGGCATTTGTAGAATATGCAGTTTTGTTATTGTTCAGGCCGCTTGATGGATTTCGTTCGAGTTGTGTTGGTTTTTTGTTCGCTTATTTCTCATTCATGAACCATCGAGACACTAGACAATAATTATTAAGTGATAAGTGACTGGTTGTTCTTGTTCATATTAGGAGCGGACATAATGATATGGCCATAAAACCTTTGACTAAAGGGGTTTCTCACGATCGTAGTGCCATTAATAACCTGCCAAACGTGCAAAGACACGTCACACGCTAAGGAGATTAAGGCCAATTATTGAAATGGAACGGTGCACCTACGCAATCGAGAGTGAAAAAACGGTGTCAGTGACAAATGCTTGGGGATTTATTTAAGAAAAAAATGCGCGATTAGTAAGCAGGAAAAATTCGTGTAGCGGAAGATTTTGCATTTTGCTACTGCATTTAAAGGGCGCCATTTCATAACTTTCTGCTGCGAATTCCATCTTTGGATTTTTGTATCGAGGACCTTTTAACACTGACCTCGCTTTGTGAAAGTACAGACTTTGATTTTTTTGTTGACCACTTTTTAGGAGATGTTCTTGGAAAATTGTCACATTATTAAAACACTTTTTATACTTTACAAGATTGCGCTATAAGACATCCAAGCAATGTTACGCCTTGGCTCGTTTCACCGATTTTTTTACTGCTTGAATCTCAGATTCTACATATTGATTATGGAAGCCTGTTGTAACGGTTTATCTTATGTGAATTTTATTATTTTAAGCTCACCCTTCGAGTTCAATGTGTTATTTTATTTTTATTATTTTTTTATTTGCTATAATTTTTATCTGAACAGAATAGTTCAATTTTTTCTATTCCCGTAAAATCATTGTCGCACTGTTTAACCCAGATGGTTATTTATTTTTTCGGAAGACCATTTAGAAGAAATATTTGACTAAGAATGGTGGAGCTCTTCCTCATTTTTCTAATAATATTGAAAATTCCCGGATTACAGAGTTCGGCGATTGTTGAATTGGCACAGACAAACTGCACCCATGGCCACCGAGCCCACCAGATCTAACTCCACTAGGCTTTTGTCGTTGGGGATTGATAAAGTCGTGGTTTATATGCTACGAAAGTGGGCACAAGAAATGCTCTTTTCGACAATTTGTGATAAATTAGCTCTATTTTTTCATCATTATCTGCTTTCTAATAGTTTTTTGCTATTTTCTCTGAAGCAAGTAAAGATCATCTTATATAAAATGTGAGCTTACATTAACTTGTTGTTTAACACATGTTCTTAAAATATTTTCATTTCCTCCTTAATCACGCTGTATACAAGGTCTCTCGTATGCACAGGATCAAAATAGCAAAATAGTAGTTGGAAGAATTTTTTGAACGATTTTAAAGAAACTTTCCTTTGATTTGGTTGCCCAAAGCCTCGGCGTCTCCCGGCTTTGGGCCCGGTAAATTATTTAGTGTGTTAGTTGAAACTTTTGCAGAACTTTTCTTGGTAACAGGATTCACTTCTATTTTGTTTAGTGAATGCGGTTACGTAAAATCTTTGCAGTCTTTGTAAAATAATGTGGTATTCACAGTATACGCGCAAAAAAAGTTTGTTTTCTTCCCCTTTATTTAATTAAATAATTTTGAACAACGCCGCAAAAATAAAGAATATAATTATAAATAATAAAAACTCACGAAAGACACAACTCTCCATCGAAACTGGATAATAATCCCATAAGCGACCGATTCCAATGTGCTTTTTATTGGATGAAATGTTGAATACAGCGATTTAATTTGATTTTTGGATTCTTCGTATTACGTAAGTCTCGGTTCGAATCCTACGTAATAATTCTACAAATGTGGCCTACATTTTATCCTTTACGGTTTCTCAAAGAAAAAAGCCTTTGTAACCATATCCCACATCTCTTCAGTTAGAAGACGCTTGACAATAAGGGTTTAACAATTAATTTATTATAAAAAGTTTGGTTTGCTCAGAAACTATGAATGCTACCAGATTTTTCCAAGAGGACCAAAATATTGGGAAAAGGTTAATAGTAAAAATGTATTGCTTCTATCTACCAACGAAAAAGTTCTGCAAGTTTTTGTACCAAGACAGTCAATAATTTACCACTTGCTTCATCATAATATGAAGCTTCTGAAAATGTATTTTACGATTCCCTCGATCCTAACTTTTGTTCAAGAACTTTGACCATCAATAGCAAACGATCCAGGCATTTTTCAGATTAAAATGTAATACTAATCGTCTGCCTTAGTTCTTTCGAGTGCTGATGAGACACCTTGTACAATATATACAGGGTGCATATAATAAATTGGAGATCGCACTAAGGTCTGGTACTCTGTAGGGGGAACGTTTTGAGGCTGTAAAACACCGAAATTTTAAAGTGCAAAACATTCCGAGAACAAAGGAAACGTATGTTAACTATTGGGAAGGTGATTAAAGTATTTTAAGTTTAATTAAACGAAGAAATATTGATAAAAAACCTATTTAATTTATTTAAAATTTTATTTTTTATATTGGACTTTTTTTTTTATTTTATATTTGGATTGTACTATTTTATTCAAAAGAGTCCAAACTTGAATGCATTTTTTTAAAGTAAAATAGTTTTCCAATTATTCAGACACAAGGCCCAGAAATATATCGACGTAAATAAAATGGACTTGAAATTTACAAAAAATGACTCATTTGAGAAAAAAACGGTTAAGTTAAGACGAAGTTTAAGTTATCCACTACGAACGAACTGATCATTTACCATACGCTGAAAATTTTGTTCTATGGTGGCATGGGGATKTTCCTCTGACCATCGATKATWAYWMAAGCAATTGKTACTTCGATCTGGAGAAAATTGAWCGAAACTTCGTCCGTAAATAAAATGCATTCAGACAATCGTCTGTTTTGACTTATCTATTGGCAAAATTGTAATTTCAAAGGAATATCGCCTTCTCGGAGAATTGAGCCCTTGATGTCTTCCAGAAACAATRCTTACACTTAAAATTGTTCCAAAAAYGCGCAMAGTGGCACCACCATCATCGACTGTTTTTATGTGCATCAAACATATTTTTTTGCAAAAAGCTGTGGCAGATTTTAATTCAACTCGACAACAATTCCATTAAGATTAGATGGGTATTTACAAGAAAAACAAATTGTAGTCAAGTGAAAAACTGCCTTGTACAAATCAGTGTAACGACGCCAATGCCTGTAAAAACACTAATTTATTCCAAAAGCGTGTTTTTCACAATTTATAGCGGTCGTTTGCGTTTGACAAGCCACCAATCCTACTCCATTAAGCCGCCTCGGATGCGGTGTCGAACGCCTTAAAAGGATGCCGGTTAACACACACACACACACGATAAATGCGCACGGTTAATGAGATTTTTCGGCAATTCCCCACTAGGAGTGAAATCCGTTGCACTTGACCTGGCTGAAATTTACGAACAGTCGTGATCGGAATTGGGTAAACCTTCGCTGCTGAAATTACGCGGTTTTTATTGAAACGATACGACTAAAAAATGGGGCTAAATCGTTCACTTGGAGCGATCGAAAACTGATCAAATCGACACGGAAAGGAGCGGCTTCGCTGGCAGCAACCTGCTGAATTGAATCGTTTATGTTAATGTCCCATTGGACGCCACTTAACAAACACCCGGGAAATCAAGACCTACCAGCATGGGCTTCGGATTGTCCATATTTGGGTGGAACAGCAGCATGTCACACCTTTTCGGTGTGGCGATTACACCTAAAAGTGGTTACACTTCTCCAACTCTGGGGAGTTGTAAAACTAACATGGCAACTGCTTATTTAAGTTGGGATATTGGGTGGTCGATGATGGGTGTGTAAGGTGCTTGAATAGGCGATGAGCAAAGCAGAAAAACTGGAAAATTTGCGAAAAACCGGAGAATGAAACTGAAACTTTCAAAGAAGTTTTGCTTAAGTTTGAGTGCTTTTGATTGATTCTAAAGAAAAGGTTTAAGGAAGGACTGAACTGTAGCATCTTGCGTGAGGAGGAAAGTCCTAAAATATTATGAGACGGGATGGGTATTTTCGAATCGAGCACTTTCCAATAAAATCAAGTATAATTTTATCAATTCCCCAAACATATCTACCTCAACAGAGACCTTCTGACCTGTGTATTTGATGACAATGATTTTTTGCTATTTCTCCTGTACCTACACCCTAAACACCCCCAGAGGGATGACGCCAATTTTGAATCACCCTGTATAATTAATTCCTGTATTTTCAGAGAGTATTTTCAAATGCTCCATTCCATCGAGCATTTGCTGATTTTTCTGGCTGCTCCCTACTTCCTATCGAAGTGCTTCTTAGTCACTTCCGCTAGATTTTTTCGGCTTCTAACGGTCTCTTGGGCGTCTATAAATAATTCAATAATTCCCGCAAAACACGGAAGTTTGGCGTGCACACTGCCACAATATCGCATTTAGGTGGCGAAAAACGTGATGTTTCCATTGTAATATAATTTGTGGAACTGGCAAAACCGGCCTGGTGGATAATTGCCCCGAATCGAAATGCTGATTCACATCGATTCATTGTCGATGCGTTTTTCGGACTGCATTCGGTTGCATAATTGGCCGAGTTTATGGAGAATGACTGAAATATTTAGGTTTTTTATTTTTGAAACCCCGACTTCTTGATCGATCAGATTGTCCTAATTTTCCCGTTCCAGCCACCCTCTGCAGGTTATTTTTGCTTAAACTATTTACTTGGAATGTTCGCCCGATCGCAACATTCATTTGCAATAGGATGGACTAATTTTAGATCCGCAGGACGTCGGATTTGCACACTGTAATTTGGCAATTATAGATTTTTTCCCACCAACCTACTTATACAGGGTGTCGCATTAGCATAGAGATGGGAAAAAAGAAAAACTGTGCTTTTCTTAATGGCACACCCAAATTTTCATTTATGAATCTGCATTAAATTTTCCATCTATTCATTGTCGATCATTTGCTCCTATCGTTGACGGGCGGGTTTAATTTTCTTGCGAAACGTTACACATGCAAAGAGTATGTTGAAAATTTATTTCTCAGAAACGGTAAAAGACAGCAACATAATTCTTTCCTTGGCTCTTAGAGAAAAATATGCAATTTTTTTTTTCTTGCTTTGAGGTTGCTTTAGTGCACTCCCTACAAACTATCACAGTTCAAATATGCCAATTGACTAAAACTATTGTATTTAAATGGAAACCATACTTTTAACTCAAATTTATTTGGCATCTTATTCGGTGTTTAATACCAATACATTTTATATGAGATTGAGTTTCGAAAATAAAGATAAATTTAGTGAAATTGTCCAACTATTTCTTCAGAAGGTTCGGAAAATCGGGCTGTGATCCGTTTGAGTCGATCTCTTACCGGCATACCGGCATTGTCGATCAAACGTTCCTGCAAGTATTCCCCGATCTGAACCTTCTTCAGCGTTGGAAAAAAGTACTTTTGTAATTACCCATTTCTTCGAAATTTTTGCGATACTCGGTACAAATCTATCTTAATTCCGAAGTTACACTACGCATTTTTCCACGATTTACGTCCCAGTTATTGAATGTTATCTTCTTGGCCGTCATTGATATTACACTTCTCATATAATGTATAATGTACTCACAAAAAATTGGTGCAATTTGAGTAAAATTCTTAGTTCTATTGTTTTGTGTTGCAAATTGTTTGCCTATCCCTCCAAAGGTCTTTATTAATCTGCTAAGCTTATTGCACAGATTTTAAACATCTGAAACCCAACAAAAGACAAAACCTAGTTTCTAATTCCTTATCCGTGTACTTCGAGAACCGCTCGAAGATTGTCATTGCACGGTTGGCAACAACAAATAACTCCAAAACTTCAAATAAATTGTCCAATTTATCAATTGCAGCCCTTGGTGACCTTCAATTAATTATTGGCCCCATTATTGGCCAATAAATCGTCAACAATTTCTAGACGTAAAACTATAAACGGTGTTTTGGTTTGTCTTATTTGACCGGCGTTGGAAAGCTTTTTGCAAAACAAGATCATTGCCAAGATATCTTAGACAATGCTCCTCCATTCACCCTCTTAATCAGATCTAACTGTTTATTCTGACGAGACGGAAATTAATTAAATACATGCACGAGATTACTGTCACGCCAATCACTCCATTCACAGCTCGCCTGAACCAGCCTTGAACTTTCAAATTGAGACGTTTGGTGCTTTCAAGTTCATCCGAATACAGTTAATTTAATTTTGAAATTTGGCTTTTAGAGTCAATTTCGCTGCTCATTCTACAAGGACGAAACGGTGCGAAAAATGTCTCAATATCTTCAATAAATCCTCCAGTTAAGGCAGACCTAGAATTTGCGGCGACAACCAATTAAACCAAATTTATGAACTTGTCGTTCTAAAGAACATGCAGACCAGTTTCTGTAACCGATCCAGCATCCAAAACCAGTTGCAAAAAATCGCTTTTGTCATCTTTAATGAAAGGACGATTATTGCACAGTCGATTTCCTAATCCGATTTTTATGGCTGGGCACGTGCTCTTGTTATGACCCAAAATCCCATGATTTATAAATGACGAATTGCCTTAATCAATCAATCATCGGCAATGATTCCCAGTTACTGATTTTCAACTGGACCTTGATGACGAACCAATGATCAAAGAACATGCTCCAGATTTTCTGAAAAAACACAAAAAAATCGAGTCTGTCTATATAGACAACTCGCGCTATTTATAATTTACGATGTGTTTGTGTCATTGACATTAGAAAACGTAAACTGCCGGTGCGACCAAGAGAAAACCTAAAAATACAAATTTTGCTGAAGTTCACGCCCGTCTGGAAATATAGTCTGTTTGTTCCGGCCTTTAGGACCGACAAAGTTGTATTTATGAAATACAACCGGTATTTATGGATTTAACGGAAAACCAGTTTATACAGTTTGAAAGGAGTTCTGGAAATAGACCTACGCAGCTGTTTTATCTTGATCGTTTTCAGCCCTAAAACATGAATTAGGGATCGACTTCTTTACCTTTGGATCGGGCTTGAAATCATTACATTAGAGTTTAATAATGGTAATGTGAGGGCTTTTTGCAAAATTGACTGCACCCTGGCATGCTTTTAGGGCATTTGGCTAATCGTTTTGCTTTTAGGAAGAATGAAAAGTTCAATGCAGTAATGAAGCATAAATCCATCCTTACACTCTACACTCATACTGGAGGAACATTTTGAAACACATTTTTCAGGCATTCGAAAAACTAGGCATGAATCGATTGAAATGTTCTGTGTGTAGATAATTGATTTATTCATTTTTCAAGATTAAATTGCTTTTCAGATTTGCCCCTGAACAGTTTCTTCGAATGGCCCAAAGTGAATGCTATCTCATCACATTTCAAATATAAATCGTAGCTTTTTCTCCAATTTAAATTACAAAGTAAACTTTCTAATGCTCAATTATTTATTCAAATGTATGAGCATTTTAATTGATATATTATTCATTCTAATTGTAATTATTTGTTTTTATACGGAAACTGGTTTAAAAACGTATTCTTTCAAGTTTGGGTTTTTTATCGCGTCTGAGCTGGTTTTTCTAGTCATGTTCAGATCGAATTTTCTGATTACTAAAGACCTAATTTAAGCAATTTTGGTGAAAATGAGCCAGACTAAGTGGATTTCAATGTTATGCAAAATAAGGAAACTCTTCCTTGATCGTGTTAAGCCAAACGCAATATTTAGGCAATAGTTAATTCGATGCTTGAAACCCAATTTGTTTCCTAATGCATCAAACACTTAAGTCTACAGTAATTAAGTGCCCTGAATTCAATCAAATTCCATTCAAATTATATAATTAATTAAGGCTGTTTTTAAACATTTTTTTTTCGTAATATAAATTAGTAAATACCGAGACACATTTTATTTATTCTCATTATTCTCAAACGAATAGCTTGCAAAATAGTGAAAACTCGTCAGGATTAATAAGATTTTTTCATTTTCCTGGAAGGATCGTCAAAGCATACGGAGCTCAGAATGTTACTTTCACATTTTTCGATTTTAGTATATTTGCTGTGTAAGTGAAGTATAATTTTTTTTCAGATGTAAAACCTTTAGTCCCAAGGGCACCAATTTGCATTTCGTTTTTTTTGTATAAGTATATAGTTGCAAAATCCCATCATTTGCGCTTTTGACTGTTTGGATCTTTCGGTCGCTGCTTTTCCTGATTTTGTCAGCAAATATATTTTTTTTTATCTAACATCCCAATATCTCTACAATCTATCTACAGATATTAAGTAGGCTTTTTAACAAACAATACAAACGTATATGAGTCTGTTCAAACTAACAGATCACATGATAATTATTTAATACTACAGACTAAATACTTATGACTTATGGGTTTTTTTGGAGCAAATATTGGAGTTTAATATAAAAATTACTTGATTCTTGTCAATTAGAATCGCAGTTTTTAAATCTTTTTCGAATGTGTGATTTTCATTTCAGTTGCTTTTCACGCAATTACTGCAATTGAACCGACATTTTTGCGCAATCTTCCAAATTAGGCTAATCACTTTGATTAATTCTAAGGACACCGCCTTGAAGCATGATAACAACGCTTGCAAGGAAACACGAACTTGTTTCCCACAACTCATTTTGCCCGTAACAATATGGCAATTATATCGCATTACTTTTATTATTGTCGTAGTAATTTGCGTGTCACGGTTTATGGTGTCAATGAGAAAACCCTAAATCTCTTACATAGTTTTCCATTTATTTGTGGCCTATTTTCAAACGGAAATTCATGCGAAAGCTGATCCCAGTCAGCTTCAAATTAACCGATTAAAACGGTGTAATCCATACAAATGTGCCAATTATGCTTTAAGCTTAGAGAAAACTCGTAGAATGTTCAATTGTGATTAATTTGCTTAGATCAATAGTGACTAATTACATGTAGAAAACGCCAAAAAAATTAATTCTTCACATTCTCTCCTTCATTGTAACCAAATGAAGCGTTGATTCGTGTTGTCAATAATCATCATTTTGTAAAGTAAATCAATTCGTTGCCCACAAAAGTACGTGATATGTGACGAGGTGACGGGTGTTGTACTCTGCAAACAATGCAATTGACCATAAAAAGTCAAAACGCATTCTCTCCCAAGTGATTCAGATGACGATGGCTGATTCATACGTAAACAATCGGCAATGCAACACCTACCAATCGTCTTGTTGTGGAAGAGGTTTGAGCAAGCCAAAGAATGATTCATGGTGGGAATTGATAACGATGAAGAAATGTTAATTTGGTCCTCGGCTGGTCTTGCTGAAGGAGCGGTTGAATGCTAATTGAAGTCGATTTTGCCCAAGAGATCGAGGTGTATTGGGAAATGTTTAATAGAGTTGTGTAGATGAACATGTTGACATTTTCACTAGAGGCGTTTTAAGGTGTATTTAGTGAGGTTTTCTTTGGAGAAGTTCATCAGCGAACTTTTTTCGTCTTTGTTTTTATTTGTTGTCGTTCGCTTTCGACTAAATGTTGCATTTTCCAATTTATTTCAAATTGCGTAAAAGTGACCGCTAAATTATACACTCATCCTAACGGGAAAAATTAGCGCCAATTAGCAACTCAGTAACCAAATGTGAACTTTACTCATATTTCTCCAATTACATTGCAGCCCAACTTCTACCGTTGCTTCAATTTGTTAACGAAAATATTGAAGCATTTAACTGAAAAAAACTTGCTTATCATCAACGTTAATCATGATCATAGCCAGTCAGTCATTAAGCAATCAATTGCTCTGAACATGCAAAATTAGCCGCGGGCACTGTTACTATCATTATTAATAATAAAAATTATAAACAATCGATATTTTCGTTGCAAAATGTGTGGAAACCATGATAGAAATGTCAGGTTCGAAACGTAACGATTGCTGATTTATTGCAGGTCGCAATTTACGGTAGGAATCCGATTCGTGCATATCGGATTGCAAGTGCAAATTGCAATTAACATATATTTCAAAGAATCGTTTAAACATGACGAGATGTTATCCGGCTGGATGATAATTTAACGCGGCAACCATAAAGGTGACTTCTAGGTATTTTTTTAAAGATTGAAGAAGAAATTGGCAACGATCATTTATAATTTGCAAAATTAGTTGCTTTTTTTAAATTTTAAGTAGATTTAAGTGCAAGCTTGTGAATTTTAATGGCTTTTCTTCTCATTAGTCTCGGCGGGTTCAAACGAGTATCGAGTTTTACACATTTTAAATGATCTTTATTGTTCTTGACTAAATAAAAGACTTTGTTTTCTACGAACTGTATCTTGTCTCATCTGAAAATTTGCAGAAACCCAAGTAAATACCGATCGATCACCGACTAGAAAACGACTTGAAGTTTAGAAAAGCAAACTTTGCAAATTTTAAATGACTGATGCAAATAACAGACTTGAACTTCTGGGATTTTTTTGGTGTCATCTGAAAATTTGCAGAAGCCCAAGTCTCTCTATTGTTAGTCAAGACTAATAAGAAGAGCAGCCACTAAAAAACCACAATCACCGACTAGAAAACGACTTAAAGTTTAAAAAAGCATCGAATTTTGCAGATTTTAAATGATCGTTGTTAGACTTGAGTAATAAGTAAGTGATCTGAAAATTCGCAGAAACTCAACTTTCCGTTTCTTATTGGAAAGAATCGACCGTCTGAAACTCATAAGTTTCAAGCAGTGGCACCAAAAGTTTCTCTTCAATTTGAAAGGTTTGAGAGTTAACTGAAGTCTGGCGGCTCTCACATACAATAAAATAATTGTGCATTCAAGATACAGTTGAATAAAAGAAAATCGTCAAACAGTGATTTATTAGATTAGTGAATAATTAGAACTGTTAATTGAATCTTTCATGAGTTTCAACGTGGAAGAGTTTTATTTGGCACATTTTATCGTGTTTTCTCATGTGTTATTTAAATCGTCATATTACTAATTTATTGATGTTTTTATTTGCATTTGTACCCAAATTAAATGTGTAATTTTTTGTTAATGCAGCATTGGAGATATCTGAAGGTAGGTGACGGTATTTTCTAAAACGTGCTAAAACTAAAGAATTTTGGCTTTTTCAACAATTCAAAAGCTAAAGAAAATTGGTTCCTTTAATTCGAAAGTAATTTTTAATCGTAACCTGTCGGGTCGCGCTTTATTGCAACTATGATTAAATGAAGAAATAATTTTGTTAATCCAAGATAAGTTCAACTTTTAATTTGAAAGTAATGATTTAAATTTTTTTGGAAATTCCTTACAGCTGGAAGGAGGAAAATAACGTTTTGTAAGTTTATGGCAAATGTAGGTGAAAGGAAAATTGCAATTGAAATCGGTCCATTTTTATGCACAATGGTCCGGACGGTTTTCTAAGTTATCAGCTTCCAAAAACTCACGCTGAAGCCTGCAGTTCAGATCCTTTTTTTAGTTTGAACAAGGATATATGTATATCCTCATTAAAGGACATTTTGTTGGCGTGAAATTGTCAAACTGTATTTGAAGAAACATTTGAGACAACCGCAGCAAAATGTCTCTGCTTGAGTGTCTTTTTGTCTACCAAATTTGAAAAAGCGAAACTTGACTCGTAAATAGGTTGAACTGAATGGAACATAAAGGCGAATAAATCGAAATGGTAGAATTGCAAATATATTCAGGGCTTGAAAGTGTTAATTATTCTAAAGGAATAATGGACGAGTAGAACTCATTCGAGATTATGCTCTCAAGACAATAAAAGTACTTAAATATTTTTTATTCATAAAAAAAATGGACTGTTTAGCAAAAATAGTCAACACACTAAATTTAATCGTTTTTGAAATAAGCATGTATCCAAATATTAAAGTTCTAACTCAAATTTGGATTATTCATATTAAAAACAATTTTTTTCCAACTTTTACTTGAATTCAATTTTCAAGATCATTTTTCTTTCCACCAAAGCGAGGAAAAATCGAAAAAAGTAGAAAAATTTTTCCATTCGGCTAATTATTGTTTATAATTTTTGTATCCAAAAATCGTTAACCACATTCTTTGGCAGTATTTCTGTTGAATTATAATTCATCCATCATCAATTCCTCGTATTACGTAATCATTTAAGTGGATTGGTATCAAATTTATCGATGTTTGTTATGTTGAAAAGTTGAAAAAGAAAAGAAAAAAAAGTTATGTATGATGATGGACAAAATTTTTCGTTCTCCTTCGGTAACTCATAGAGGGAAGAAAAGTCAATTTGTTTTGTATAACGTTTCCATATCTGACCGCCTGTGAGAATTGTTTGAAATAAAATTGAACAATTTTTAGCGAAAAATGTTAATCACAACTTTAAATTTCCTTCGTTTTTGCCACAGTTTTTCTTCGAAAACTAAATCTCCTATCGAAAAAAGCTGATTTTTACAAATCTCGAGCTGTTCGAGCTTCATCTAATAGAAAATTTTACATTTTTTGTTCCTTATTGTTTTTGAGACAATGCAATTTCCAAACAACTGAGAATATCTATAAAACCTCCACAACAACGGGGTGTTCACTTTTCCTCTATGGTTAATGGTAAGCCAGCAATTGACAACTTTCTAATTTCGTGAAAATCTTCCATAAGATTGCTAAACCTAAACATTAAAAATTTTCTGTGAAAAACGCCGAAAGCAAAACAATAACTTTTATCCGCATTTCCAAGCCATAACTAACGTTTGTTTATCAATAGCTTGGCATAAAGAAACAATAATCGATGGCGTTTTAACACAAACCACACTGTTTATTGTCATTTTTTAAAAATCCGGATGTGGGTCATAAGACGCAATTATTGGAACATGAATCGTGACACTTTGTTACTTCAGGTCGACGATCTTTAATGTCCATCGTAAGTAAAGATTATGATTATCACGCTGAATATTCTGGCGTCTTTCTTACAAGAAATGCCATTCTTAATGGGGTTTTGTTTAGCCCATTCCAAGCATCAAATCAAAAAACATCAGGAAAATATGACTATTAATGATTAAAATTTTCAATTTTATTTAACAGATGATTAATAAGAAGGTAATTAACGGTTGGATGGTTCGAAGACGGCAAAAAGTTAACGGACAGACCGAGGAATCATGTTGTTTGCGGTGAACTTGCTGGATAAAAAAATCTGGGAATTTCGACTTGTCCAATCGACAATAAATCACTAGTAGAGACTAGTTTTGTGTGCTTTTTTGAGTTATTATTTTGACAACCCGTAAATTGTGATTAATGTTGGGTGAGACGCTTGTAATGATGCTTGAGCATCTGGACATCGGTAACCGACTGAAGACTGTTTAAAGTAACCGCATTTAGCCACTAAACAAAGGTTATAATTACCCTATTTTCGAAATTTCCGATAAATTCAACAGAAATCACCTTTAAAGGATAAAATCAGTTGTTCACTAATTAAAACACAACAAGGATATGAAAAAAACTAACTGTCCTGGTGCGCCTTGTATGGTTTAGCGACCATTCATATGAGCTATTGGCGCTATAAATATTTATAAGATTAATTAATTTCATCAATGCAAAACCTAATGAGTTATGAATCATTGGCATACAGTAAAGGAAAGTAAATCATAAGAGCGTGAAAAGTTTGTCATTGCTTGGGACATTTACTGCTTGCCTACCTGGAATCAATGGAGGTTGGCCTTAGTCGCAATTTAGAGCATTTATTTCAAAGTGTACTTGAATTGAGCGAAATAAATCATGGTTAAAGTGGATTTTACATTGCCTTGCTGCACTATGAAGTTTTTCAATTTCTAAAAAGTTGTGTAAAATCGATGTCTTTTAAAAGCGTTTTTTTGGAGCTGAATCTCCATGATTAATCGTCTTTGTGTTTTTGGCGAACATTTCCGTTCATTTTCTTTGCTGAAGAATTTCTGCGAAATTTCCTGCTAATTAACGAATCCGTTTATGGCCCGTGAATGGTTTCTTTTGGGTCATTACGCTTTCGCGTAAATATTTGCCATTTTTGTATACACTTTTTTCCCAACGGCTTTGTGTCTCGTGCGAAACATCTGGATTTATTTTCTTTGAAAAAGTTCCGTTCTGCTACACATAAACGGAAATAAGCGTTTAGTATTTTTGCCAAACAACAAGGAAAAGAACCCTGGAGAAAATAGCCAGATCGCATTGATTTCAGTAGGTTCTTAGAATAAAATATAAAATTGGAAAAAATCAGAAGACTGAAGAGATTCAAGCCTCCAGGCTTGCCAGACGGTTTCGTTTAATTCAGATGTCAACCCGTTTTTTCTTCTTGTGATTTATGCAATGGCGCATTTTAATTTAATTTTCACTCGTCTTTGTGTTTTTAAGAATATTTCCCCCATTTTTTTAACGAAGAATTTCAACAAAGTATCTTGCTAATTAACGAATCCGTTGAACGCCGTGAATGGTTCATTTTGGGTTATAAAGCTTTCGCGTAAATATTTGCCTCTGAATTTGCCTTTTTTGTAAACATTTTTTCGCCAACGGTTTTGCGTCTCATAGGGAACATCTGGATTTATTTTCCTTGGAAAAGTGACGCTTTGCCAGCCAAACAAAAAAATAAGGAAGAAATCCTTGGAAAGACATCCATTTTACAGCATTGATTTCAGTATGTTCTTAGTGTAAAATTAAATTGAAAAAAGTCAGAAAACTGGAGAGGCTCAGGCTTCCAGATCTGCAGGACCGTTTTCTTCAGTTTAGATCTCCACCCGTTATTTCCTATTGTGATTTATGTAATCGCGAATTGTAATTTTATTTTCAATCGCTTTTGTGTTTTAGTGTTTTTGACGAACATTTCCGCTCATTTTATTGACGAAGTATTTATTCAAAATTTCCTGTTAATTAACGAATCCGTTTAAGGCCGCTTTTTGGGTCATAAAGATTTCGCGTAAATATTTGCGTCTGAATTTGCCTTTTTCCCAACGGTTTTGCGTCTCATATAGATTTATTTTCCTTGAAGAAATGCAGATTTGCCAACCAAGAAAAACAACGCAAATTTATGCCAAACGCCAAGGAAAGCTAGCAAGTTTTTAACCGAAATGGAAAAATTGGGAAAACTCAGAAGAATGAAGAGATTTAACCCTTCAAACCTGCCCGATCGTTTCGTTTGCTTCTGATCTGATTTGACTGTATGTAGTGCCTTCATCGCATTTCCAATAAAATCAAATATACTCGTAGCAAATAGCCGTGAGAAGAAAAACCCAACAACCTTTTAACATTTAAAGACAAACAGTAAATTCCCTAACGAGCATGAAGCTGTAAACAGCTCGCCCCCTTTCAATCAGCCAATTACGAATAATGCCGATTAATTGTACTTGTTTTTGGACGTTTCATGCCTCAACTGATCAACGCATTTGACTTGACGAGCGGAATCATTCATGAAGACACCGTTTTATGGAGCCAAGCGCCTTGACTTGAAAATCGCAAATCCCAACAAACATATTTGTAATTGTCGAAGCCCTTATAAGCAGCCAGCGAAGCAATCGCCATTCTTCGTGACAATATCTGACACATTAATTTGTCATTAAACGGAGATTTTATCCCATTTAAGCCCAGCTGGCATAGTTGAGAATCCTCCATTCTTATTCTATACGGTCACGATTGAAATGCCGTTGGAAAAAATCGCGTTGCCTTATCGGAGCCCCAGCAAGGACCGAAAACAAAGAAAATCGCATAGTTTATGTGGAATCTTATGCATGACCAATTTCGGTGCATAATTAGTGCGCGATATTAGATATGTCGGTAAATTAATGTGTAAAACTAGATGCGGACAAGCTACCATGGCAAACTATGCGGCCGTAACCAAATAAGGGAAATTTCAAATTTCCAAGATAACTACTCAAGGATCTTTCAGTCGGCGTTGAGATCGTTTAAACGGTCCCTTATTAGCTGGAAATTATTGCTATCATTAATATCACTTTATGAAAAAGCATACATAATGAGGGTAAAAAGTTGAGATGTTTGAGACTGTCGAGTTAAAACGAACAGACCTTCAACCCAAAAAAAGTGTGGCTTTCGCAGCAAATGCTTAAAACTGCTGAGTTTTTCGACAACGAAAAATTCCCTAGTTTGAGTACTAAGATTAATCTCTCTTTAAGTTTATTTAATAGTTATTCAATTTGAATAATGATAGTTGAGAAGAATGGAGAACACTTTCGCAGCTTTTGCTGAGTTACTGCTTGATTTGCAAACTAAAAAGTTATTAATCATGACCGTGTTTAGGAAAAAATAAATATAAATAGAAATAAAAACCCCACAAGGACTAGTCGACAAAGTTAATTTGAAAATTGAATGTTCAGTAAATAAAACGACATCGAAGCATTTTAGAAATATGTACCACCTACATGTTAAAATGAGGGAAATAAACTGATTTTTTTTTAATATCTGAAAATCGCGTTTTAGCCGAATTGTTTGAAAAGTTCACGGCATGTTGCTATGACGGGGCAAATGGTTACTTTATTGCATAAAAAATACACTTGGTAGTTTTATTCCAATTTTAGAACTGCCTTAGGCCAGGCAACTAAAAATGGATCTTTTTTTCGTTCATGCGATTCTTTTAATCCATTTACAGGTGATATTTATCTTTCAAAAGATGCCTAGTTTAACTAGCCATATACTGAAATTTCAATTAAAATCGGCAAAGGATTTTTTACTTATTTTTATATTTACCCTATTAAGCTTGTACTTCAAAAGCATTTCCTATTCCAGACATCTTAATAATGCAAAAAAGTCTTGTCTACATGTTTAATGAACATGATACATGAACTTTTGTTCGAAATACGTACATGACAATACAAATTTGTCTAGTTATTTCTGTCGCATTTTTCGCATTTGTCAACATGTTCTCCAACTCCAACGAATGGAAGAAAACAATATTTTATGCGCGATGTTTCTAACTGTCGCAATGAAAAACTGTAGATTCTTTATGACAAAAACTTTCTCCATTTTTCTCTATGTGCTTGTATGTGTAAAAAAATAATGTTATTAATTTGCCAATATGTGAGGAATCGTTGTGGACTACAGGAGTGAGCTCTTCCACACATATTACCACTATTAATAGTTCCTTTTTTGCATCCTACTCGAATTCAATGAACGTTCCAGTAGTGGAGATTTGAAGGCATCCGACGCGTTTTTTTCTCTAACTTCTACGCCACTGGAACTGTTTGGAGTTCGAAAGCACCAATGAAAAAAAAGAAAGTACATTATTGACACGAAAGTACTCAAATAAAAATTTAAGGGACAAAAGTTTCATGAGTTATATACTATTTTCCGGGCCTAATTCTTTGACCTTTCGTATATGAAGGACCTGCTTCATTTTCATTAATCAAAGAAAAAATATTATATAAACTCGCATTTTCGCTTTCACTTTCTTCCCAGATTTGCCAAAAATGAGGGGAAAATGAAATAATCAGTGTGAAACTTTCCTGTTAGTAGAACCATCGATTTTTGTTTCTTCTCAGCCTTATTTTTCATTAAAATCTCAAAAGATCGAATGGAAAAGAGTCGAGTTTTTAGGGCTCATTCGAGAAAGAGCATATACGAAATATTCGCATATCTTTAAGTTGCCGATATCTAATCGGAAGAACAGGAAAATAGTTCTATTAGCCCAATAAATCAATTTTCTTCGACTTCAAATAGCAATTTATACAAATCCATAAACATTCAATTCATTTCAATACGATTGACTTCAGCTGTGCAAATACAGTAAAACGAATAGCAACTTCCTAAAATAACACTGTTACGAGGATAAATCAAATATAAACGGAATATATTTATTTTCTTAATTGTGGTCGTATGTTACATTTTTTGCAAAATTTAAAAAAAATACATAATCTACCGCCCTAGAACTTCATTTTTTCTGGTCGATTGAGATCTTTTTATTCCCGTCATAATAGAAACTCTTCGGACATTTATGCAGCCACTGTGGCGCAATGTCTTCTGCCTCCAGTCGTCATCAAGCCGCTGAAAGATGTCTGAATGAACACTTGAAAGAAGCGCTTGGAAGCGGTCCAAAAAAGTCCAAATGTGACAAGTCTGTACTGTAGGGAGGATATGCCAACGTTTCCCAGCACAATTTGTGTAATTTTTGTTAAATGACGCCTGACATTGTCGTGAAGAAGAAAGACTAAATATTTAAAAACTCAATTCCATTTACATTCGACATAACCTCGTCTAGTGGCTAAAGAAAAAAACACTATTGTATTTTTTCTTTCAAAAATTATCCCTAAAATCAACAATTTTCTAACATTTCCAGACGTACACGTGTCTTCATGTCTGTGTCTTTATCAACAACAGTCCCTGTTGCCCCCCTGTAAGTGGATCCAGTGTTTGTTGTGTTGTTTTGCATGTTTGAGCGTGTTTTCATTGTCTGTCGTTCTTATCGCACCTTAGATAGGCTTTTGAAAACTTGTAGAGTTTTATTCTTATTTCTAGCACATCATTTTCAGTTTCTAATTGATTTTTTTTTGTTTTTTTGCAGGCGCGGCGCAACATCCGAGACCTTTTCGAAGACCTGCGCGATGGGCACAACTTAATTTCACTCTTGGAGGTGTTAACTGGCGAACAACTCGTAAGTCCCATGAAAAGTGAGCGGGGAAGTTTAATTTAAATGATTTATGTGCATTTCAGCCGAGAGAGAAAGGACAGATGCGCTTCCATATGCTGCACAACATCGACACTGCTCTTCACTTTTTACGTTGCAAAAACGTAAAACTAGTCAATATCCGATCGGAAGATATCGTCGATGGAAACCCTAAGCTGACCTTAGGATTGATATGGACCATCATTTTGCACTTCCAGGTCAGTGATCGCTTTGATTTGGCTTGTCGCCCCGAACTAGATCAAATTTCAAGTGTTTAAATCAATATAATTTATTGATGTTAACCAGGTGGTTGGTTGTGAATGAACGCCCAAACCACTGACTGACTGCTGCCCACTGGTTGTTTTATTACGTGCAAAGTACACGGTTTTTTTCATGTAGGACGGACAACATTCTGAAATTGGTCTTGTTTGTGGCCCGACCATAAATACATTATTTATCGCTTAATTTATTTTCAGCTATGACATTTCAGGTGTTTTTAATTTGGTCATTTTGTCCGCTGATTGGCACCTTTTTGGCTCATTATCTAAACAGTTTACAATTAGTCAATTAATTTTGTTTAAATTGCTTCTGCTCTGTACATTTTTGAGCCACACCTAATAGTTTTTTCCCTATATTTAATGCACACATTTCGGTAGACCCGAAAGGTAAGACTTACTTATATAACCATCGTTTTATTCTTAAGATTATACATATTTCGAGCTCATCACCATTTACTTGTGCAATGCAAAAATAATGTAAATGCTTTTTTTGACCGGTAGATCAGAAGCGATTGCAATGTTTTTATATTTGTTACTTACAGGAATTCTTAAATTAAGTAAACATCAATTTTCTTCGCCAAATTCGTTATTTTAATTATTAAATAACCTCTTCGTAAATCCACCATTGTCCAAAATTCCACCTTCACCACTTTGCAACAATCTCTAATACTGCCAGTACTTTCAACTCTCGTTTCGCTTTACCACCGTCAGGTGGCGCCCTCGAAGCTTCTGGTTCCGAAGAACCGCTCCAACACTACCAAACGGGGAGATTTTGCGTAGATAAATCGATTTGTCAGCTTGGTTACGTAATTTCGGTCGCAACATGACCCAAATTGCCGTTAATTTCACCGGTATGCCCACAATACCTCCCCAACTGATGTCTACCATAGAGTCACTTTCGATTTCGTAATATTCGATGGTATGCCGTTCCCAGTTAACCAAGAGATAGTATTTACCGTTTTTGGTATCGTTGGCATTTCTAGACGGCAAAGAGAAAAGGTCAGGTCGGACTGGTAGATTTGAACGGATTTTTTTCGTTTTTTTCTTGTAAATGTTATTGCGTTTCACTGGCTTGCTTGTAAAGAGATTCCGGATTTCTGGGTTGTAAATGCTTGATAATCTTTGTTATTTATTTTTTGAAATAAATTTCTTTGATGTTGCTTGCGTTGTATTGTACGAAATATTTTAACCCATTTTAATCAGATCCAACCTTTCTACTTATTTTCTTTTATTTGTGAATTTTTGGGTTGGACAATGGTGTCTGTTCTGTCAGTTTGACACATGTGTGTTTGCGTTGCCAGTTTGACAGCTCATGTGGCTTTGATAGCTATCCAAACATCGTCTATCCTGTTTTATTTGAACGTATATGACGAACAATGATACCTTCATTGATAAGTGGCGTTCTTTCCAATAAATTCGAATGGTGATTTTCAAGTTGCCATGCCCAGAATCTTATAAAATTTTCCATGACACTCTTATAAAACCTATCAATATAACCTATATGAAAAAGGCATTTTTGAACTTGACAATGGTAAGTCTACATTGTCAGTTTGACAAATGAGTGTTTGCGTTATCAGTTTGACAGCTCGTGTGCATTTGACACTCACCTAGACATCGTATATCCTTTGAAATACCAGTGAGTCAGCATTTTTTCGGTTGATTTTAAGCTATTTCCAATCGAAAACCAGTGAAGTGTCCAAAATCTTTGAATTCAAATCTCACTTTTCCACTTATTATTTTAAGATCTGTGGACTTTTGTGCTTGCCAGATATAAGCCCACCTTGTCAGGTTGCCGGATGTTTGTTTGAGTGGACTGTTTGACAGTTGTTGTGACTTTGACATTCATCTAGATATCGTCTCTGCTTTTTTGATCGCGCATATTTGACGGAGGTGGATGCATTTATTGACATAAGATGTGAGGAAATAAAGAACAACATTTTTCAGTTGTTACTAACTAGTTTGTGAGAGGAATTTTAGTTGAAATGCTCCATGACAGTCAAAACCAACAGTTCCATTAATTTTTGTTACAAAACATGTGCATTATTGGGTCTGGATTTAGTGTCAGTTTGACAGTTTTGCGTTGTGTGGTTTTGACATTCTCCTGAACATCGTTTATTTTTTTTAAATCGAAGTTATATGACGGAGAAAGATATATTTACAGACAAATGACATGAGTCTATTGCAAATCTTAATTGATGTTCTGACATTAGAGACATGTAATTTTGAACCTGTCAAATACAGTCTATTGACCTGTGGGAATAAAATATTGATTGGAAATGAAAATACAGCAGGGTTATTTAAGTAGCAAAATATAATTTTCGGTGAAAAATATTTTCCAGTCTTTCTTTAGCTGCCTTCGACTGAACGACTAATTTCGTTACAATTTAGTCATTTTTTATTTTATATGTCGTGGCATTGCGTTTTTGAGGACACCTGCTGCAAATACAGGCGAAACATTGAGAAGAGGAGAACCCACTGAACCGGTGATTAAAGGATGCGAAACCTCACAGTCTTGGCCATATTTTTAATAACAATTCGCAAGGAAACCTTTATTGTCCCAAACGAATGATTCAACACTATTTTTAGCAATGCGCCAAAGAACCGTTAACCGGCTACTTGTTAATTGCCGTCTGCAGGAGCTTAATTAAGATGCATCGAGCCTAATTACTATCTGGAGAGTATCTTATACGAGCTCTAAATGATCAAAATTTCCTAACTAGTAGATTCAATTGATCCCTGCTGATTCTACTTAGATTCGATGCTAAAAAGGTTCGAGTTTGTTTTTTTTTTCGTCCAACCTACACTCGAACAGTTAGTTAATCGGGGCGATTTGCAATGCAAATTGAAAACAATTGCTAATTGGATGTAGAAAAGTCGCTGATAACATATAAAATGCAGATAGTTCGGCTCGGAGAAACCATATGGTCCTGCTGGGAGGCCACATTTTGAAATATTGATTGCTTGCTCAATAAATGTTCAGATTTGGGATCATTTTTATGTATCACTACCAAAAATGGCGAAGTGTGCGAACGAATACGTGGGATAATTATTTAACTTAACGTCATGGTTTATAAATATACCTTAGGGTGGAACAGGTGATGTTTTTGCGGTCTGTCGCTTGTTGGACTGCAACAAGTATACTATTTGATTTTTCTGGGTCTTATTTTCTATTTCATTAGTGTTGGTAATTTTTCCCATTTTGTTTGTCTAAATTTCCTAGAAGTATCAATTCAATATCAATCAATTCAAGATTTACTAGAAGACTTACTAAAATAAACCAAATACAAAAAGTTATTCAAAATCATCAAGTCTATAAGTTTATGGTCCCGGGATTTGAATGAAAGCTTCTTTAGAGGCAAAGGAGAAAAAACCAGCTGAAGCCAAATACCTAATGAATAAAAGTTAATTCTGGTGAGAAAGTGAAATGGATTCTTGTCGAATTTAGTGCTTTGTTGCGTGTCACCGATTTTCCCGCACATTGTGGGTACAAATAAGGTCAACTGTGATATGAACACTTTTTACTACACTTTCTAAAAAAATATTTTATTTAATTGAATCTTCCATACAAATCTGGTGCTTTTGGCATAAAGCAGCTGAACTTCTGAACCTATAAAACTTGGAAGTTTTCGTGTACCTCCCTGTTTTTAGTGTTTGGATAATCAGCGTCTACCGACGTGTTTTTTTCAAAATCAACTAGCGTAAAACTGCGAGAATAAAATCGGCAAATTTTGAATTCGTTTCGGAACACCCAGAAATTCAAAAGCAAACATTTGACCAACAAAAACCGTATTTTTTCTCGACACTTGGCCAGAAAATGTACAGTTTTTGCGGTAAAGCAACCGGCAAAAACACCGGACCAACGTAAATTCAATTTGGCTTTGAACCTCGTTTAAACAAACATTACTGTTGTGCATCTAAGAATTTTCACCGGCAGGCATATTATTATGGTCGGCTGGTCACCTGGAACCAATCCCAATTATAAAACAACTAAAATTATACCATTGTTATGTACCTGTGTCAGGTTCCACTGTGTCATTTCGATATTCGACAAGTGGCTCATTATTTTTTCGTACCACATGCTAAACAAGTAAATTTCAAGAGTGTCTGGTAGAATTTGCCTTAATTTTGGTTTCTGTCGATGTTTAGGTATTTAGGCGTCTGTTAATAGGCACCCAATAGGTTCGCGACAGTTTTTTAAATGCAACCTCTTTATTTGTTCAGAACCTGCAATATTAAACACTTTCTCCTTTGTCTTAAATCGATTATTTTCGTTCTGTTGACGATTTTGCTGTTTCCGGGTACCGGAACCATAGTACTTGAACAATGGGTTCACTGAAAACAGTGGCGTATTTCACCAAGTTTCGATTTTGAGAGGAAAATTCTTCTAAAATCTTTTAGAGGGAAGTTTTCAATATATTTTTTTAAGTTAACATTCAAAGACCGGATTTTCGCAATTTTCTTGCTGAATTTGACCGCTAAAAACCCTTAGTAGCCGGCTTATTGTGGAATTTTACGAAATAGGAACTTTTTAACCTTTCCCCCTTTTAACCAGTGAGGTGCTTAAAAATTGTCTATTCGTTTTAGTTTTGAAGATAATTGATCAAGATTTTTTTGGAAACAAAGTTTTCACATTTTACCCCAAGCCATGCCTGTCGCATTTTGAAAAATAACCCGATAATTCTTTTTGTGAAAAAAAATGTTAATTATGAGCACTGTCTGATTTTGGATTCATCTTCACTTATTTTCGCCAATATTGATGGCTTTGGATCTTCCAATTTGAAGAAAGAGAAGTATAAAGAATCCATAAAACTTCAGGTGCTTGTCGGAAAACTCAGTTCAAGCTAAAAGATTTATAAATTAGGGATCATTCTTACTTGGTTTCTGCAAGCTGGCGCCCCATCTTCCATTTTGTTGACTACACTTCCGCAAACTACCGTACTTGGCATAGGCCAATAATTCTATATTTCCCATCTAAGAACGCGATTCACACGACAGAAAGGATTATCACTGATTTCATCAACCGTCAGAGCAAACTAAATACCTATTCATAAGTACAGAATCAACATAATTATTTAATAATTTAATTATTAGCCCTTTCAGTGATTCATGCTTTACTTGGCAGTTCGATTTTAGTTTGTTTATTGTTGACATTTTTGTAAAAAGTGCCTGTTCGCATTGCAATATTCCCAAAGGCAAACTTCACGCTTTTTCCACATGTTCAAAACCATTATTTTATCTGCTGCGTTTAAAAAATGCCCAACCAAGAGCAACGTTTTTCGCTACCCAGTAAAAAACCCGAAGATTTATTACTATTCCGTTAAGAGACTTGTTTAAACATGCCGCTTTACATTCATACATACATGAATGTAAAGCGCGAATTGAACTCGCTAATCTGCGTCAGAAACTTGAATTTAAAATGTATCTTTGCAACAAAATCTGCTAATTTATTAATAGGTTTATTGCGGTGCATATAATCATCTTCTAACATTTACCAATAAATTAGCTAATTAATAACGCTGTATTTGTAAAGTAGCAATGATAAGACACTGAGTATTAATTTCCAGACGATTATCGTCAAAGCCCCATTTAAATAAAATTATTGATATTGATTCAAGCTCTTAACGAGTAAGTACCAAGCCGTCTGACGTGTTAATACCTCGAAACCGAAACTCGATGCAAAATAGTTAGATGCTTTCGATCGAACAAACTGCTATTTTTTTGCCCATGTTAATTAAATAAATCCTAGTCGGGTTATCAAGTCAAATTGATCGTCCGCATTGTTGGATCGTAACAGGAGTAACGGTGAGCTTTTGTTGCTTTTCTTCGAACAACTCAAAAGCCCCCTAATCGATTTAATTAGACTGGTGATGCTACGAAAAAAAAATGCCTAAACTTGTCTAGAGCGGATTCTGGTTTGGCTAAGTGGCCATTATTTCTGTAACAGCTTCTTTCATTATTCGTTTAGATAAACCCAATTTGCAAATTGTGCGTGATAAGTGGAATACAATGTTCGAGGAATTGGTAACGATTTTGTTTCTAAATTGGTTGTTTTGGTTGCTTTGTTTATCTTAATATTTTCTTTGAATTATCTGTCGTGTCTATTTCTGCATTATGTATGAGTTGATCTATTACAGAAAATCGTACAATCGAAAAAAGGCGGAAGTTTAGGAAACCAACAGTTTTTGAATAAAAAACGGGCTGTTTATGCTATGCAATTAATATGTTGAATCAAATGTTTTTGAACCGAACAGTGTGTCAGGATAACTGCATTGGAAAACTAAGACTTTGATTTATTTTTGAAGAATATCTGGTCCTCTCGTTTTAAAATATTACATGCGCTTTTCCGGAAATTTTGCTCTAGAAGAAGACAACTAAGTCGTAAAAAGTTAGGAGACTTTTAAAGTCGAAAGAATTTTAAAATGTCTATTGTTATTGCATGCTCCTTTTTGATCTTTATTAAAATTATGAGAATATTCGACTTTAGATGCAATTTGCACTGTTTTTCAAACGCAATATAACGTACTGTTTTGTAGAGTAAAACTGTTTAAAAGGTTCTATTTCCCATTAAAAATTCTGAAAAATATCACATCCTGAACTGATTTAGAAAGAAATAAAGCGAGTAGAAATTGGTGAGCTTTTCGGGCTCGCTCAACGAGCTACCACCTCTGAAGATGCCGGGCACCCGTGCTTGCGAAACGTCAGGAATAAATTATTTTTGACGACGACCTAAAAACTAAAAAACTCACCAGTTTTAAGCGTTGGTCGCTAAAGCCCAATTCTTATGAATTTTTATGTGATAGAAATTTTGCAATTTTAAGTTTCAATTGCGCTCTATTTATTTTATTTTAAAAGTCATTTATTATTTGAAAAATCCCTCACAGCCGTCGATTTTTGTTTTATTATTTATAAAATTGGATCAGAAAATCCGCGAATTTTTATTTATACAGGGCGATTTTGCAATCCAAGTTTCTATTCCATTCCATATCGAAACGGGACTTTGTTTAGCAAAAATAATAAAGGGTACAAAAGTGCTCTTTTTTGCAAAATAGTAACTATGTAGTCGTATTCTGCGCATCAAGATTTGAAGATGACAATTCCAATATGCGGCCGAAAGAAGTCATCATTCTGTATGTAAAACAGACGATAAACCAGCAGCTGTTCTACGGCACAAGAATGGAAATTCCCACTCCCACATATTGAAAACAGAATGTCAACGAAGTCTTCAGGCAACGATTTTCCGATCGGGTATGCAACATGAAGCAAATAAAATCCGATTGATGATTTTCAGGGGCCCTCCCAAATAAGGCAATGCGCGTAAAGGTTGGTCGGATTTTTCGATCGCAAAACGCAAATTCAGTCCCCCCTAGAAAAAACAAACGCCCGTGTACGGCCCTGATAATCCTACACAAAGCAGTCACTTTCCTGCAAAACGCCGCTCCTCATCAGTAGGTACAGACCGCGCTCACCTGATGTTACACACCTGCACGTCGGCAATTTACAGTGCGCTTTTTTCATCGTTCGCAACTTGACTCTTCGGCAACTAATTTTTCACTAATGCGCTAACAATCAACCGAAGAAACATGTCGCTGTACAAGTTCTCCAAAGACTCGAAAAGACTGTTCATGCAGGGAACCACCTCAAACAGCCCTAGTCCGGCGCTAGGGCCCCCGATCGTTACCAGTCTGGATCAGGTGAATGGCGACGCTGAGAACCTCCAGGCGATCCATACGAAGAAGCGACTCTCCACTGAGGTGCTGGGGAGTTCGCTGGAAACGATCAAAACGAATAGGCGGGGTGAGGATGGTTCCCGCAGAATTACCACGCGAATTGTGCGAAAAGTGACGACGCTCACCCGAGGTGAAGAACAGAGCAGAGCGGAAGATTTGCTCAAACGCGCCCAGCAGAAGAGCATTCAAAGTGCGGATGATGTTGCAGCCAACACGGGGGAGATGACAGTGAAGAGAGTCAAGGTTAGCATTTCCGGCATTTGGTTCCGGTCGGCACCACAACAATGGGTTATCACGTTGGAACACCGATGGAAATAGTTATTCGTTTCGGAAGCGAGTTATTTATGTCCCCCACAAGTCCTCCGTCAAACAGGGTGGCCGGCAATAATAGGCAGAGCGCTGGGGGTTCGACGCGTTGAAAAATACTCTTGTCTTATTTTCACCGAAAAAGTCTTGAATGACTCCCGATCAATACAGGGTGTCACAAATAAAGCCGCAAATCGAAAAATGCAGTTACAAATCTCCGAAAATTTCTGGTCTTGCTAAATCGACGAAAAAAAGTGGCACTTTCTGCTATACCGAAAAATCTATCTATTTCAATATGCAGGATTGTCCTCAAGTAATGGGACCAAACTCCTACGAATTTCCTACGCATATTGGTTTTAGGCAAATTTGTCCGAAATTTCATCGTTTCCGAGGTACAGGGTGCCAAGGTCGCGTTTTTTTAAACATATTTCTAGCCAGTTTTACTACTACCCAAAAATGTTGTGTTTGGGAGTTCTTTAAATCGAAGAATCCGACCTTCGCTTGCAGTTCTGAACTGGCGCTAGAAATCTGAAACTTCAGAAATCTGTTTAGGTTTTAAAATATCGCTTTTTTGTTGGCATTATCGCGTTATCCCAAATTTCTCAAATAAAAAATGTGTACGTGTTCAATCTCTTACCGTTTTCAAGATTTTTCACATTGAAAATCTCTAGTGATTTTTTGAACTACCTTAAATTTGACCCTTAATACTGTCGTAAATTGACCCACAAAAATTGTCTTATACAAAAATAGTCGACGCCCAAACGTACTTTCATACCAAATATTTTTTCAAACGTGCAAGTTTTAAATTGAAACATTTCATTAATATTTTGGTCAAACGTTCTTTGGATACAAAGTTTTAGCAACAACAAAAAACTTGATATAGAACTGGAATATGCAAGAATAAACGTTCGTTAAAAAAGTTAGAATTGACTCACTATTTTCCACCTTTCCCGAGATATAAAGGAAAATGTCCAATTATCCACCCAATAAAGATTAGGAATTTTGCTTAACTTCTGAGCAGGATTAGAAAGGATTTTTGGGACTCATGAGAAATTTTCGACTGTTTGCATGTAAGATGCTCTAAGTTTTCTTATGTTTTCCAATTTTCTTATATTTGCGTTATGAGTGAAAGACAGTTCCCGAAAGTTGTAATTTAAAAGCTCCTTATAATGTTTTAATGTTTTTATTTTTTCGAATTTCAATGGATTGAAATCTTTGATCGGTTGAATCAACGACTTAGAAGCTAAGTAAGAGGGTATTTGGGTTTGTCGGTCTAAAAAAGCCACAAATACAATTTTCTTGGTAATAGCAAAACTGGTTAACGATCTATTAAAAAAACGCAAATTTTACTAAACAAACAAGTTTGCATTAAACAAAATATTTTTGCCTAAAATGTCAATTTTGTCACACTTCTTGAAAGCACCCTGTATACTATATGCAACTAAAAATGTATGTTTCATCTATATTCTGAACACTTTTTATGTACAAAGTTTTATCCCCATTTTAAACGGCTTTGAAAATATTATTACCGATACCGACTGAAATGATTAAAAATTTGCAAAGTCGTAAAAAAGATGTAATTTTCTTAGACCCCTAACAGATCGTTAGACAGGTTGCCCCCAAAACAATGTCAAATTGGCAATATAAACCTTCAGAGAAAAATTAACGTTTTTTACATTGTAAACATGTTCAGCTTCAAAAATAAGTATTATTCTCATTTAATTGCCTAATATACCTAAAATGTAACTTTCCCGAATTACGGATATCAGGCCATATTCGTGGGACACCCTGTATACAAGATGGATCAGGGCTGAGGCCCATACCAGGCGACTTTAAGAATTATTGCTTTTTTATTATTAGGTTCTTATAGGTTTCTAGAGGTTGAGGTATTTCAATTTTGGGAAACAACTTAATTAGAAAAATAAAATTTGGCAACTGTAAAACAATAACGCTAAATAAAATCACTTTTCTAGAAAATGAATTCAATATTTTCGCACCCTCTGTTAGTAAAGAAACACCCTGTATAAATGGACAATTGAACAGTTCTTGACGCAAGTGTCCTTATTTTTCGTAATACCGGTGATAAAAACAACTCGTCGCTTTGACAAGGTTAATTTGCCAATGATTTCATGCAGGACTTGGATTTTTACAATTTAAAAGTCAGTATTGAAAATTCCAGTTTAAGCTAAACATTTTTCGAAACCTTTTTTGAGAAACACTTTTCAAAATCTGAACTACTTTTTGCATACTTTGCAACTCCCAGACAGAAAACTTCGTTTTAAAGCCTTACAATAAACTTTTAAAGATTCGTACCTCTTTGGACAAAAGCACACTAAACCATAAAATTGTCACTTTCATATAGGAAGCTCGATTACCTAAAGACATGTTTCACTCGGTGCGCTTATGTAATATGGCCAAAGCCACTTTCAATCGCCATTAGGTTCGGTTGTTTGATACAATGCAGGTTTGTTGTCTATTTAAAGAACCATACGTACCTACTGTATGTTAATCAACTCCCAAACAAGCTATTTGGATATGTTTATTGCACACCGGAATTTGCCATTCCTAATTAGAAACCGCCCACCTTAAAAGTGCGCTTATATACTGGGTGAGCTAATATACTGGCCATGGAGGATCGTGCAAAGGCGACCTTTCTCCTTCATAAATAGGAAACTTCCTATCCAGGATTGGGTTAATCTGTATATTTTTCGTGTTGAATTTAAGCAAAGCACACATTGCTTCATGAACATCAGCTTGTTTGCTCTTCTTTGTCGGAATGGCGTCAATATTTATCTGTTGACGTCACTATTTATAATTAAAATGCTGTAAGCGCCTGTAAACAAACACTCTGAAACGGTGAAAGACCAACCTGGACGAAGACATCAACTAGCGACCGGCCAGAGGTTATTGTCATAGCCAGTTTGGCCTAGAATTTTTTTTTTTTTCAACCTTGGTTAACAGTCAGGTTTAAATTTAGCCAGCATACTGAGAGCATTATAAATAATAATGCTTGATGATCTAGATACGTTATCATCGAGGTTTAACGTCGAACCGGTCCAACAGTTAAACCTTTCTACATATTCAACTTTTTGAAAAGCCTGGTTATTAATAAGCTCGGGAGCCGGAAGTATTGTTAATTCCTATAAGTCGCCTTTCTCCTGTGCAATTATGCCAAATTCCATCGCCTGTTTGATCTCTTAATATTATCGAACTACTGAAGCTAAGAGTGTTGGAAGTTCGGGCTGTTTAATAACACATTACATTTCAGCACCAATTTCACACTTTTTTGGCAACTGGGTCGCACGAAGAATACGCATTCATTCTTTGTTCTTTGTGAATTGCTATTTTTTCCTTGAAATGTTTGTTTGCTGGTTGTGACTGATTTTGACCTCGTTTTTCGGCCACATATGTGTGGAAGTGTCTTAAGTTCTCCGCCATAAATTCTTTATGTTAAGCTTTAAAGTTGAAGGTTCTTGAGAAATTATTGGGTGCTTGGGTGTGACTTGTTTTGTCAACGTTGTTGTCTTGTAAACTTTCAAATCTCCTATAAAGGCTCAGTTGAAGAAGTTCTTAAATAAATTGTTACTGCTTTGAATTTAATTCTATTTGTATTTGAAATGAAAAGGCTTGTTTTGTAAAGGTTCATAAAGATACACCGTTGAAAGCGACTTTTACATTCCATAAAAGTTCAATTGGAGAAGCTTTGAATTGTAGTATTTTTACAGCTTTGAGTCCGGAAAATTTCCCTGTATCCAAAAAGGAATTATAGTTTTCACGTAGTAAAGTTGGAAAATTATTGTACCTACAACTTCTAACAACTAATTTCAACTCAGCAGAGGTCGAATGGTCGAAGTTTTTTTGGACTCTCTTCTTCAAACTTGCAAGTTCTTTAAAAATTAGTTGGCACTTTTAAGTGACTTAGTTTCTTCAATTTTCTAGATCTACGCCGGTCTTGGAAAATGAATTGAAATTTGAGAGACGACGTTGAAAGCGACTTTTACATTCCATAAAAGTTCAATTGAAGAAGCTTTGATTTGTTGTATTTTTACAGCTTTGAGCCTGGAGAATTTTCCTGTATCCAAGACGAATTCAAATTTTCACGCAACAAAGGTGGAAAAGTATTGGGCAAAAACTTTGACCAACTGACCTCAACTCAGCAGAAACCAGATTGTAGAAGTGTCCGTGGTCTTTTTTTTTAACTTAGAAGTTTCTAACAAAATAAATGGCGCTTTAAACTGAATTTGTTTCTCATAAAAGTTAAATTGAAGAAGCTTTGACTTGTTGGTATTTATACAGTTTTTACGCGTAATCACCTGGAAAGTTATAAACTGATTAGAGTTTAGGCCAACGTTCGCGGCTTCTGTTCAGTTGCCAACCTAAAAGTTCTTAAAAAAAAATCAACTTCTAGATCCCAGTTAAAGAAGCTTCCACTTGTGGATATTTCTACAGCGCTGTGAGCTCTAAAAATGTCCTTTCATCCAAGGAGAATTCGAGTTTTCCCGTAATTATATTTTGAGTTCTACGCTGTTTATTGCGCCTAAAAGTTCGGCTGATGAACGTCTGCAGTTGAAAACTTGAAATATTTTCAGAAGGAAATAAGTAAATGACTCGATGTGAATGTCATTTTTGCAACTCTCCATTTCGTTTTTTTTAAATAAAAGTTTTCTAAGTTTCAAGGGCTGCTGATGTTCACAAGCTCAATTGAAGCTTCGATTTCTATCATATTAACACCGCTTTTCGGTTCAAACTTGTATTGAATGCAAGATACTGTGCTCCCTGTTGAGAGTGAACTGCATATTTACAAAAGCTCGATTGAAGTTTTTTTTAAATTATTTTCTATAAAGTTGCTTCACAAATTACTACTTTTGCTTAATTTAGAAAGTAGGTAGGGTTTTTTCAGACGAAGTTTGATGCCCAAAATAACTATTCCCTTGTGACCGAATTCTGCAGGCTTATAACAGCTCGATTGCAGTTTCAAATTCGTTTTTCCCAACTTTACAAGCTTTTGCTTAAAATGTTCTGCATTTTTCGATTTTTCGAAAGTTTAGAAATCATGAGGTTATCAAGCGGAAAATGAGGCTTATTTTCTTGCCGAGTTCCAAGCTCAAGTCTCTGCTTCCAGATCATTGAAAGATTGTCAGGCCAGGAACGTTTCTTTTCTATAAGAACTGCAGCTTCCAAACTACTTTTTTTGCGATGAGAATCTATATATTTATGTTTTAATCAAACGTTCTTTGGATATAAAATATTAGTAACAGCAAAAAAAGTAGTCTTTATATAGAAGTTGTATTTGATCCACTCTGAGATACGTTRGCMTGAMAAWGKTTCTGTCMAYKATTTGGTRTGTTCRAAGCCGAGTWAATGTYYRRTTSKAAMKAAWMWCGCATTTSTCTYWCKCCTSAMKAGGAAGATAACAGATTAAAACAAGTATTCGCCCTGTAAATCCTACCCAAGTTGGGACACATGGGGATGTAAATCATGTAGGTCTAGCTTGTTGTTGTTTATTGTCGTTCTTGAATAGCGAATGCTGCCATAAACAGAAGTCCTACTTTTTCAATGTCGAATCAGTCTTGTTGTCGATCAATTGCCTTTATTTACAACATTGATTATTGCTTCGGCTGGAATGTAAATTATGTAGATTAATTCCAGCAAATAATCAGTTTCGTGTCCGATCCCACTAGATTTGTCTTGTTTGTTGAGCCTGATCATGGTTTCGATCAAGGTGCAGAGTGGGCGGCCAATTATTAGTTATAATGACAAGGAGGGTCAGGGTGGCTGCTTGAATTGAGCCTTTTTAAGGACTGCTGATGACTTCATGAGCGCTGTTCAAAGTGAGCAGCAGATCGGGGGCATTCGAGATTGTATTAGTTGCATCTGAAAGTTTTATGAGTGGGCGGACTGGGCTGTAAACCATTTGATTGGCTGTGTATTGATAGGTGAACAGGTTGGGAGCAATTAGACGATACATTGTTCTTGCATGTAGGAGTGCTTCTCTTACAATTAACGTTCACAGTGTGGAGCACATTCTGGTTACCTAATTGATTATAGTCAACAGTGCCAATCAAGATTGGACTTGGATTGGGAAAAAGCGCAAGAATGGTACATCCTGTACAGTTACATCACCTTCTCTATGTGTGTTTAAGACTGAATTGTTAATAGCGACTCCTGCTGAGTAGTAAATGGCTTAATTCCTGCGGAGCAACAGAATTCCGACTTTTTTCCACTTCCTCTCAGCACAACCGGCTCGAATGTTTTCGAGAATGCATCATCAATCACAGTTATGAATTTTCGGCTTCCGCGCTGCGAGATTTGGTCATTTCTGAACACACAATAAACTGAAATCTGTGCCAAACCAATCGAATCTACCTGCTAATGTTAATAAGTTCGCATTAATTAATTTTTGATATCTGAACACGCCAATTACATTATTTACACCTAATTGCTAAGCTCTCAAACGGAATTGAATTCGTATACATACGCTTAAGCATAACGGTACTAATGCAACGTGAGTTTCCTTTTGGCATTCGCAATGCGTTTTTGCGATTCAGTAGCCTTTGAAAAGATTACGACTGTTTCTCATCGGGGTGTTTCATTCATCCCCTTTAAAATTCAGGCTTTTAGCTTTAGCTGCATCTGGAACCGGTACTGGAAAAAAACCTGTACTTCTTCCCAGCATATTGAATTCATTTTATGCAGCTGCCGGTGTTTCGCTATACTTTTTTCAAACAAGATCTTAATGCCTTAAGTGATTGGAATGAATAAAGCGCTTTCCTGATTGTTCAGTGCGGTCCATAAAATCGCCTTTTATCAAATTAACCGCATAAACTTTTCCACTTTACACCCACGTCTTTTACAATGCCTAATCTTGCACTCAATGTCTCAGCCAATTACGGCAGGATTTATTAGGCTCTTATTCTCGTAATAAATCACGTTGTTTAACACTGATCATTAGGCGTGCCAACATGTTGAGCAAGTAATCACATCAATTGGCTCTAATCTGCCATGAATTTGTGCTGATCATGTTAAGCTAACTTGTTTCGATTTCCTTCATTGCAGATCTCCGACATAATCGTGGGCCAAGAACCGAATGTGTCCGCCAAGGATTATCTTTTGCGATGGGCGAAACGAACCACGCACAAGTACCCAGGGGTTCAGGTGCAAGATTTCACCAAATCCTGGCGCGATGGATTGGCGTTCAGCTCCATTCTCCATCGCAACAGGCCCGATCTGATCGATTGGGGCCGAGTGCGCAACCAAAGACCTCGAGAGCGTCTGGAAACGGTGTTCTTTGTTGCTGAGAAGGAATACGGAGTTACCAGGCTCTTGGATCCGGAAGGTAAGCGAACTCGAGATGATTAGACGCCAAAGTCTCGATCCCAATTTTGATTTACTGTAGCAATTTTTCTGCTGTCCGATCTAATGATGGTCGTTAGAGTTATCTGCGGCTGATTGATGGCAGAACGGAAATAGTGAGCGGGCATTCACGTTAAATATTTATCAAACACAACAATAAAGGTGTATATTAGTGAATCTTCAAAGCATCTCCGACAAAATTTTGTTCAGTATCCCAGTGTATCTCGTTGATTCAAAGGCGCTTCTGTAGTCACTAGACAGAGCCTCAGAAGTTCCCCATTATTTGTGTCTTTTGTTC
Source organism: Dendroctonus ponderosae (assembly GCF_020466585.1). Lineage (NCBI taxonomy): Eukaryota > Metazoa > Arthropoda > Insecta > Coleoptera > Curculionidae > Dendroctonus > Dendroctonus ponderosae. The sequence goes on from NW_026018814.1 coordinate 6,733,928, forward strand.
AAAATGATTTTTTTTCTAATTTGTTCCAACATTTTTCTTGATTAAAAGTTGACTCTTATTTTTTACAAATTTTTGATGGGCAGCTTCCATTCTCGTTAAGCTTGAAACATTTTATTGGTACCCGAATATATTTGATCTTTGTTTTCCGTTTAGTTCTATTGACCTTCTTTTGATATAGTTTAAGATGTGCAGTTAGAATTCTTCAGTTTTATTTGCAAGATTGTATAGAAGACAATTGAAGGCTTTGGTCACAATTGCTCTAATGTTAAACTGTGAAATTTGTTCCATTTTCTTTCGAACTTTGCACTAATTCCTTAAACTTCATCTTCACTTTGTGTACTGTCTATTGCATTATTTAACTGAACATATGAGCTTTATTTACAAACAAATCTTCCATCCGCTTGATTTTTCACAATTTCATCACTACTCTTATAGTCTTTATATATTTTTTAATCGACTTCTCGATTTTCTAAGCAATAATGATCACAAATTTAATTATCAACATTAATTGCTTGCTACTCATGACGCCGTAAATCCGTGTTTTGTTTGCATTCCTGCCATATACGCGACACTCCTTTTGCGAATTGGCCGAGATGAGGATATTTGCATATAATTAGCATGACGAAGGAAGTTCTTTATCGCTTCCTTCGTCATAAATCTCACCGATAAAAATCTGAGTTTATTTGTTAGAAGATAACGATGCATGTTGGACCGAAACGATCCAAGTACAATTACTACACGTGTTCAGTAGTTACTCCTCAACTAATCCAGTAGAGTAAATGCGAATCACAGTTAATTTTTCGCGTTTTCAACATGTGCTTCTCTACGAAGAAACAGAGAAGACTTACTAAATTAGAAATTTGAATAGCTTGTGATTATGGCATTTGTTATTCCTTATTGCTTACTTATATTTTTGTAATTTTTATGTTCTTCAATATCTTCGATTTAAAAACGTTCGATCCGAACAACACAAAAATCTGATCGCTGCATAAATGAAGAACGTTTTACTCTTTGAACTCCGCCATGAAAACCTAAAAGCGCTAATCCAATATTGCAGTGAAACATAGCTTTCCTAGTCGGTTTAATCCCCTTAAATGGGTCGCTCCCCTTCGGAGGCGGTTTGAGTTTTTGCAAGTTTTATTCCAATAAGGTCTTGTGTGTTATGAACCTTAATTTTTGAAAATCGTTGAATGTATGCGCATGTTTTTTTACAGATGTCGACACTCATGAACCTGACGAGAAGTCGCTCATCACGTACATTTCGTCCCTGCATGAAGTGTTCCCGGAGCCGCCTCCAATTCATCCACTTTACGACTCTGCAGCTCAACAAAGAATGCAAGAATACAGGGAAATTGCGTCCAGTCTACATATGTGGATGCGTGAAAAGTACAGTCTAATGCAGGTCAGTTCGAAACGCTTTTCAGATCAGTTGAGGCAATCGAAGAATTTCAATGCAATCCCGGTACTTTTTTCATTTTAGGACCGTAATTTCCCCCCAACTTTAATCGAAATGAAGAAACTGGCCGCCGAATCGACCAGATTCCGCACCGATGAAATCCCACCCAGACAACGGGATAAGCAATACTGCCATCAACTTTTCAGAGATCTGGAGAAGTATTTCAAGAGCGTAGGAGAGGTAGGAAACATTTAATGGACGGACAACAACCCACCGTTATGTCCATGAATATTGGAAATTGCTGTTTTATTCAATAAAATGTGTATTTTTATTTTTCATTCATCCGTGCTTTGTGCTGCTCTGTGCAAGTGCAAGTTTGGGGACCCTGACAATCTAAAATTGAAGAAACGATTCCGAATATACGGTTCATTCTTAGGATCTTTTTGATAGCCTCAAAAGCTGTATTTTACTGACTAGTCTTTTTATCGAAAATTAATGAAGTTTTGATGCCGAAAACAGCTTCTTAAGCTTACACGCTGAAAAATATTTGAAGGAACTGAAAACCATTGCAACATACCAATAACGACAGAAAGAAAATTTACAATCTTAATCAGGGTCTACCCGAAGTTTGATTATTTCTTCTAAATTCTCAATTCCGTCTCGGAAACGAACTCAAATCATCACTAGGACTTTTTGGATAGAGCATCTCAAGAATTGCCTTTGGTAAATCGGTTTTATCAGAGATTTCAAACTTCTAAAGAAATAGACGCACATTTTTCTAAAATACTTCTTCCTAAAAWACCGTCTGTTTAATCCTGAAATTTTACTCCAATACCGAGAGCCTTCCGCTGATTTGTGCAACATTTATTTTCTCAGCTTATATAAAAAAACAYAKCYWRAGCCTCCAGAGTACAATTTGCATTAACTACGGTTTTTACTCAATCCTGTACTAATATAAAATTCATGAATTACTAGGTTGACATCGAACCTGAGCTACACATCGATAATATTGAAAGAAATTGGCAGCGACTCATGAATGCGTATCAAGACCGTGATAGGCACATAATTGAGGAAATTAAGCGACTCGAAAAATTGCAACGATTGGCGGAAAAAGTACACAGGTAACTGATAAAAATAAGCGTCCTAAGCCCAAAGAGGAAACTCTTAAGGATCCGTACAAATATCTGCTGTTAATCGAAAATATATGAAACTAATGCATTTTTGACGTTTTCCAGAGAAATCAAACAGACCGATTCTCATCTGGATCAAATCGAACAAGCAATCGAACTGGAATCGCGACGAATTGAACGATTACACCCACTGGAAGCGAAGAAGGTGGCCGATCAGATCGACCACGACCTGGTTGTTACAGAACAGGCCATTCAATCCCTTAAATCCGACGTGCACACTTTGCGCAATGGCAGATACCCCCAGGTGAGCCGAATTTAGCAGGAAATTTCATAAACTCGCCCTCTAACCTGCACAATTGATTTTATAGGCTGGCGAGCTGGATAAGCGGGTGAACAAACTGCATGAAAAATGGGTCCGTCTAAGGCACCAGTTGCACAACAAAATTGTGGGGCCTTTGGCTAACATGAGCTTCCCAGTGGAAGAACGCACTGTGACGAAACATATTAGAACCGTGCAAGAAACCAGGAATATCGAGACCAATCCCCACTTCAGATCCCTGCAGGAGCACATCGAGTGGTGTAAAAACAAATTGGTACAGTTTGGCTGCAACATGCTGCCAGTAATATCAACCTGCAACCTGTTTTTCCTTATTTAGAAACAATTGAAGAAGGCCGATTTCGGTACCGATCTACCATCCGTTCAGCAGGAGCGTGACATCCATCAGCGCGAGCACAAAACCATTGAACAGTACCATTCCAAGGTGGAGCAATGTGTTAAGGCCCGGCAGTATTTCAGCGGCGAAGAGCTGACTTTGTACAATCAGCACCTGGGACAGCTTCAGAAGGTACTAAACTGATCGACTCCTTGCTTGATCATTAGCCTTATCTTTGCCTCCAGGTGTATGCTGAGCTGCTGACCTTCAGCACTGCTCGCGCCAACGACTTGGAAAGTCTCTACGACTTCATCCAATCCGCCACCAGAGAACTGCAGTGGCTCAACGAAAAGGAAGAGACCGAAGTGACCAGAGATTGGAGCGATGTTAAGCTGGACGTTGATGGAGTGGAGAAATACTTCGAGGTATGTTTTACAAGCTTAATGAACTTGCAAAAAGTCTTTGCTAATTGGCTCTAAACACTTCTACTGCTTCATGCAGCAAAATTACGGAATTGGTGATGAGGTAAAGTTGTATCTTCAAGATGTGCGACCTTTTCCGATTAGTCCCATAAATGTTTTAACTCCCAGTGACTGATTATAGTTTTTGTTGTTGCTGTTGTCTCTTTTTTTGCTATTCAGTCTAATTTAAGAAACCCAATAAAAATGTTCAACTTTCAGCATTTGATGAGCGAACTGGAAAAGCGCGAATCGCAATTTAATTCCGTTTTGGAACGCGGCGAATCCCTGGTTCGTCACAACCATCCGGCCATCAAAGCCATTGAGGCCCATTTGGCCGCTATGAACGCGCAATGGGCGTGGCTGCTCCAACTCACCCACTGTCTGGAGACGCACTTGCAGAACACCCGAATCTACCAGGATTTCTTCAAAGATGTCCTAACTGCTGAGGAATGGCTCAGAGAGTACGAATCTAAAACGTTTTTTATTGCCAAAATTTAACAATTTTTTGGCAAATTTCAGGAAGGATGAGATTATGAATAACGAGTTCAGTCAAGGCGACTTCAGTCTGGATGTGGGAGAGCGACTGTTGCAAGGAATGCAGGCGTTGAGAGACGAGCTAAACACGTTCGGAGACCAAGTGCAGGCGCTAAAAGCGCGCGCTCAGAACGTCGTGCCTTTGAAGCAGCGCAGACAACCGATCACAAGACCGATGAACGTTACTGCTATTTGCAACTACAAGAAGAATGATTTTGTAATTGAAAGAAATAAGGAGTGCACCCTAACGGACAACTCAGGGCGCACAAAGTGGCGAGTGCACAACTCCAAAGGCATCGAATGCCAAGTGCCCGGAGTCTGCTTCGTGTTGCCTCCTCCCGATAAGGACGCCTTGGACGCAGTGGATCGCTTGCAACGCCAATACGACCGTTCCATCGCCCTGTGGCAGAAGAAACAGCTGCGAATGAGACAAAACATGATCTTCGCCACCATCAAAGTGGTAAAGGGATGGGACTTGCCCCAATTCATCGCCATCGGCGCTGAGCAACGGAACGCCATCAGAAAGGCCCTGAACGAGGACGCCGATAAGCTGATAGCTGAAGGCGATCCTTCCGACCCTCAACTCCGAAGACTCCGAAGAGAAATGGACGAAGTCAACCGGCTGTTCGACGAGTTCGAAAAACGCGCCAGAGCAGAGGAAGAGAGCAAAAACCAAACCAAAGTATTCAACAACCAAATCTTCAATCTGCAGCGCGCCTTGGACGAGGCTGAGCGCGTGATAAATCAGCGGGTTCTTTCGCCTCTGCCCAGAGACTTGGACACCTTGCAACATCTCATCCTTGAGCACAAAGAGTTCGAGTCGCGGCTTCAAAATCTGGAGCCTGAAGTGGAACAGGTTAAGGACACTTTCAGATCCATCACCCTGAAAACTCCACAACACAAAAAGGACCTGGAAAAAGTCCTCGACAAATGGAAGTACATCTGGAACACCAGCAACCTGTACATCGAACGCCTGAAATGCATGGAAATCGTGCTCAACGGCATGGAGGACGCGCAGCAAGTAATCTCAGAGTTCGAAAGCAAACTGTCCAGCCTGAAAGAGCTGCCCAATACCGAAAAGGGACTGAAAGCAGTGCACGATGACCTGCTCAAGATGGAAAGCGCGGTTGGCCAACAGCAAATCGCCATGGATCAGCTGAACGACGACTTCGACAACGCAAGGAGACTGACTGAAAAGTCTAGACCCAACCAAAGGGGCCCGCATTCCGATGTGGAGCGCCTGGACAAAGACATCCAGAGGCTTAACAGCAGATGGTCCAGCGTTTGCCAACAGTTGGCCGACAGGCTCAAAGGCTGCCAACAGGCCTACGATCTACTACAGAAGTACGCGCAAGCCAAGCAGGTGGAAGATGATTGGCTGGACGATCAATATGGCAAGCTAGAAACCTTGCAGCCTATTAAGGATAGAGCCAAGGAGCAACTGGATGCTACCAGGGTGAGTTTGATTGAAATTTAGGAGGGTTTTAACTGGAGCACTTTAGTAGGATTTACTAGTAGTATTGAAAAAGTTAATCTCGTAACTTGTGGGGGAGAAAGATACTCTAATGTTGTATCATCATTGATCATTCAATTTAGAGTATTTCTGCTTTTGAGCTCAATTTATGACAGTAATGCCTAGTCAAGAGTGGGAGATCTTCTAGGTCCGAAAATAACCCTAGTTTGCTATATAAACGATAGCCCAAAATGCTTCGTTACGGATTTACAGGGTGTTGAAATTTAATATAAAAAATGCCAAATGATAAATTTCTTCAAATAACATGGCGATTATTTTAAAATAATTTTCCAGGAATCAATAGCTAAGAGATACGCATGTTTTGCAATAAAATAATTTTGCTAAATTTGCAAGTGACGTGCGATCTGCAGGAGGAGAAAATGGTACGCCACTGTATTTTTTTATTATTAGAAATACTACAAATTTATAGTTTTATTACAAATAAATATATCTTCCATTTTTCTCCATTATAAAGTAATATTTGTGGTCGATGGGCCAAATTGGACACGTTTAAATGGGAATCAGCGTTTGTATGGGAGTAGAGTAGAGCAAAAAATCCAAGAAACATTTTTATTTGAAGTGCAACAAGGAATTTGAAAATTAATTGTAATACTTAAACAACTTGAAGATAGTTAACAGTTGTACAACTGCAGATGAATCTTCGGCTGGCCTAACTTGGGGTATTACTGTTTTATTTCAAAGAGCAAAGCAGAAATGCGAACAGCGAATAGTTCCAAACGAATTTAATACTTGTAGTCCTAACCTGCTAACACCATAACAAAACGTGCACTTCTAATTTCAGAACCTGTTGAACAACGTAGTGGAACGCACCCCTAAAATTGAACAAGTGAACTTAAACGGTGGTAGATTCATCAGGGAAGGAAAGGTAAACATTGAGCGATTACTAGCTAGTTGGGGCTTAGTGTTAAGAGCGTTCTGAGCGAATCTGCAAGTGGGAGCGCGCTTAGGCTTGGCCTCAACCGAACAAAGAGTCGCATTTCACTCATCCGCCTAGGCTAAGACTGTTAGGGTTGTTTTATTGAGTGTGAGTGAGCAGAATGGTTGTTGATATTACTTTTCCAAATCGGCGTTGTATTTTGTGTTTTTACTGTATTCTCTACATGATTTTCATTCTCTTCGACTAATAACTTGGTGGATTCTACTACCGCAACGCTTTTTCCTAGATGATAACTCTTAGTGCTTGTAATTTAATATGGATTTTATTTGATCAAGTATTTAGATAGATAGTTTTCATGATCATCATCTGAGTCTAGAGCAAAGTTCATCAAAGCTTTTCTGACGCTGAAGAACTTTATGTTTGTCCAGAGAAAATTAGCGTTTAACTTATAATGTTCAGAACTGCTTACATGAGTCAGCTCTCCTTCGTTACATTTTTCATTTCCATTCCCGCTTTTCATAAAATATTGGCACTTCTTAAATTCCCCCTTCATTCATGTTACTCTAAACGAAAATGGATCGGAACAATCATCAATCAATCACTTTGGATGCCAATATTTTCAAGAAGTAATCTGCGGGACTTTTAAAAAAACTACCTAACTCTTCACCATTGTTACTCTGTGTCGATCTCTTTGATTACTTCTTCCCCACCCCCATCACCGGTAGGTAGTAGTTTCATGTAATGTCGACTTACCACGCGTGCGCACTCACTCGACTAACACCTAACAATCTAACCGTAACAACAGATATGGAGCAAAGGCGTCCAAAAGTCAAGAGACGCACTGCTGGACGCGCATCCTTCATTGGACGCAGGCGACGCTCTTAAGCGTCCAGACGCTGCGCCGTCCGGAGCGGACATTGTCAGCAGGGAATTGGACGAATTCAATGGACGTTATCAATATTTGGTCGATGTTTTGTACGGGAGGCTGCAGGAAATTGCCAGCTTTAATCCGAACGACATTGTAACACTGGTGAGTTTTTTTACATCTTTTTTTTTGTTTATGAAACCTGAGGGTTTGAGGCGGTGAATCGGAAATCGGTCTTTCCTAAACGAGCGTGCAATTGTAGTGTGTAAAATTGCGAATAAAATTGTGTAAATTGCACTTTAATTTAGGAAGTTCGCATTTAAATGCTCTAACCAGCAGTTTTCAAAATAAAACCTCAAATTTGAGGAAATTTGCCTGACTTTTGCCATAAAGTCAAACACAACCGAAAAATCTTTACGTTGAAAAATCAATGTTCTTAATCTATTTTTTCCGTTTAATAGCTATTATATTATTGTTGATTTCGCGCTTTGATCCTTAAAAGGCAAATATTATATTAGCAGGTAATGCGGCGCCTAGACGTATTTTACAACTATTTATGAGTCGCCAATGGTTCGCTGAATGGGAACCATTTGTAAATAATATGGAATTATTCCGGAATTACGTGTTATGGTAAAATTAAACATTATTCATGCACTTATTTTTACAGATTGCGCGCAATGTGGGCTACTGATATCTTTTCGAAGTCGAACACAATAATTACATCATGCCTCTTTTTGACTCTTCCAAGAGCTACATAAGAAGTTGAGTGATAAATGGATGCAGTCAGTTTTCGAAATCCTTTCGATCAAGTGCGGTTTCCAATTACCCGAACGTTCTGTTGGTGATTCACTGCTAAAGTATGCATTCGTTCCTTACTATTGTGCAAATGTTCTAAAATTATTGGTCTTGAAGAGGGTAATGGTAGTGATTGGGCCCATGAGGCCATTAAAAGCACTCTGTCCCGGGAAATGTTGCTAAATCAAAGAACATCATTCGGATAAATACACTGAATGAATCACTCGAATTACGGAAACATTGACCTGGTTTTCGTAAAAGTCCTGCTTTGCATATAATGAAGAGGTTGCATGCTATCGATCCTCTCAGCTTCTGTATTTTAAATCCGCTTGTTGGCGTCCAAAGTTGGCGCCTCAATAGGCGCCTTACCATACAGGATGGTTCAGTTTTGCCTAGCCGAGCAATGGGGAAACAGTGCAGTTAAAATACAAGTTCTTAAGGATTTTGAACCTGAAATCAAGTGGTTTTTTGCCATCAATTCCAAATTGTTTAGATTAAGCGACGTTAGTCCCAGTTTTAAGTAAACGTCATAAAAATCTTGAAAGTCTTCTTGAGATTTCTTCTATTCGAAGTTATTTTCTATTCTTGTGCTTGTTTCTCGATTCGTTGGATTCTCTTGATTGAGCGCTGTTTCTCTGGGACTTAACCAGTGGCGCAGTTGTCGGCTTTCACGTAGGTTTTGAGCGTGCTAGCAGTAAAAGCAAGCGAAACGTCTGCGCTGTTTTCGGTTTTTTGCCTGTTGGAGTTGAATTAAAAGGAAAATGCTAGTCGAATCTCTTTCGCTGTCCTGGGAACTGGAAGTTAATGCTATTTTCTCTGATTTGTAGGCTTTGCTCCGAAGTTTCCCACTTGTGTTTCATTCCTCATTAATGATAATTTCACATTACTCCTTAGCAGGGTAACCTTCCTTGATTTAAGCAGCTTTATAGAAGTGGTTTAACAACAGTTCTCCTTGCTGCAAACGCGTGAGCTTTTTAGCCTGATTTAGGTGATTTGCCTTTGACACTTTCGAGTGTTTCTTTAGAACCCACGCCCGATGTCGAGTAGATGAAGCTTTTCTAAATCTCACTTCATCCTAGTGTCACTTGAAATAAGAAACCATTGTTTGATATTTTACCTGGCTGATTAGTATTCCATTCGTCTGGTTAGATGCTACCCTGATTTCGTTGATTACATCAGCGAAATTTTAGCACAAGGTAAATGACGCCATCCAGCGCTGTGTTTTCTATGAACGAAGAGACGAAAAAAACGACAGACAAACAAACAAATCATTAAACAGATTGAATGGCAAATCGTGAAAATGCGGGTTTTAGTCGATCGGGTATTTTTAAATCGTTATGTCACCTGTTTAAACAGAAGTCAACACAAGGGGGACTCCAAACAAGTTCATGACGCAACTGAAATGATTTTAATATAAAAATTACCGGTTGCAAACTCACATGATTGGACATGTTAATTTTAATTTAAGTTTCTTCTGCTATTTATATCGGTAGCTGTGTTTTTCTCAATGTAAATGAATGAAAATGGCATTAACTAAGCGTTTAGCCAAGTTTTCGTTGGGCTTGGCCAAGGAAAACTTAGCAACTTTTCCAATACACCAATGGAAAAGTTAATTTTCTCACGGATATGAGCTATTAATGTATTAATGTCGTTCGCACTCAAACACATTCGTCAAAATAAAGCACACAATACCCGGCAATTTTCCTGCTACTTTGTCTTATTGGTTTGACACCTAAACGCCTTTGGACAGTCGGTAGATTTGTAATCATTTAGTAGTGGATATTGCTAAAATAACTGTTTCAAGGACGGATCGCTCATTAATCTGACCACTGGCTTCATTACGATTCTATAGTGGAACAAAAAGAATTTTCTCAGGGTTGGGCTTAAGTAAAACGTTCATTTCCAAGTAATTTGTTAACTCATGTAAAAAAGGCTTCCCAAACAAGAAAAACCCAAACTCGGATTAGTGAAATATGTTTTTTCTTGAGCTCAATGAAACAACTTGGAAGAGTTTGGTCAAAGGTATTGGAAATGCTAAAGAAGACAAAGTTGAAGCGAAAAGTACAGCAATATAAAAGTTCCAAAATAAACTCATTAATTTTCCGTGAAAGAAGCGACAGAGCTTAAGAAAGCAAACCAATCGGCAAAGTACCAAGATTTAAATAGAAAAATGTGGTTTTTAGAGATGGTCAAGTCAACGCAACCCGATCTACATAAGCGCACGATAGAAAAGCCATTAAAGCAAGTAAAAAACAGAAAAACCGTGCAAACAAATGACTACGATCAGAATTTACTTTGCAAACATCCGAAAAATTGCCACATTTTCATTAATAACTACAAAAATCAATATTTTCGGTTCAATTTTAACTTGAACCTTTCGAGGAATTTGTACTAAGGCATACTCAGAAATCTTCACAAAAACAGATGACAATACTCAGTTTTGCCTGAAAGTATGTCTTAGAAGCTTCTGAGCAAGGGAACCTTTTCTAATATCCTTGCCCCTTTTTATTGCCCCAAAAATCGCCAATTTTAGCGTAATTAAAAAAAACAGGAAGTGAGAGAGTCAAATCTATAAATCAATAAATACGTATAGAATATGTATTTAGAAGAAAAATCAATAAATACATATATGTACACAAATATAAGTTTGAAAAGTCAAAAAGTATTTTTCCAGTAAATATGTGGATGTTCTAATTAAAAGCACAGAAAATTGGCAATATAAAGACATTTTTGGAAGACGCAAGCTCTGTAGAACGGGAAAGAAACACTATCAGACGGTGCTTTTTTGACCATTAACTGAACCCGAAGGGAAAACATATTTATAATATTCTATTCCAAAAAAAGCAACATGTTTTCCACAACCGCCGGGTTGATTTCGGAATAATTTAGTATCAAATTTATGCTCTGTCGACCATTGATCATTAACCAACGGAATCCATGTTACGTATTTTCGCATACTGAGTAAAATCGCTGTCGAAACCATGTTCGACCCTGTTATTTAATAACACTAATTAAGGCTATTTATAATAACGCAATGGCCATTCTTCTACTCGTTCACCGCCAAATAGGTATGTATTATATTAAACATATTCGCGAAATGTTGTTTAGCCATTGCAATCAATGCTCTCCATGGTTTGCTGACGTTTGCCAAGGCTTGAGGAAAAAAGCTGTATATTCGGAGCCGTAAATATTGATAAAATGTATGAAAATATTTGTTTTTAGCAGCCAGTTAACATATGTCAAGGCTGTGGAACTAATGAATATTGTGCATCAACATCCCCTATTAGCTTTAATTTGCTCAAAAGCAAACATGTTTTCAATTTCAACGCCTACAGTGAAAATCAAGCGTGCTTGAAGATTATTTAATTACCCTTTATAATCAGTCTTATTAATTAGTGTTTTATTCAAATTAAACGCCACGTTTTTATGTGATTATTTCACTCCGTTTACATATTTTTCTGTTACATTTTCCACCATACGTTCCTAAGCAGGTTTCCGCGGGGCATATTAATTACCCAAATTGTTCATGTTTCTTGGCCTGTAATAGTTAAACAGTACCGTTGAAAACGGTTTGTAAAGCTCCAACCAACAACTAGTAAACCAGTCCGGCTTTGCATTATCCCACAGTGAAATGCAGCTGTTTTTTTTTCAAGTCTTCACTTCTGAGCCAAGTAAGCGCCAGTTCCGCATTGGCACACCCTGTACACGAGTCTGGGGCAATAACTCATTGCAAAATATCTACCTTGTTCTTTGTTGATACGTTTTTACTGCGATCTATGGTAATTTTGGGCCCACGCCACTTCTCCCATTATGGTAGCGATAGGAAAGGGCTTCGGGTCTGCATCTAGCGCCCACCTGCCTTGTCCGACAAGGTTGGAAAATGTGGTATTAAGGTGGGTGATCTCAAAGATGAGGAATGTAGACGGCAAACAAGTAGCCAGCAGCTTGAATTTGGGTCATGAAAATTGCTGGTTTCTAGTTCTACCAAATGGTTATCAACCATTTCTCCCCGTTTCCAATTTTTTATTCTCGACTCTGTGGAATCAGCAACGCAAATATTCTATTCTGGAAAGTTGTCGGCGATTATTTCTACAACTTACCTGACCACCACATCACGAGAGGATCATAAGGACAATTACACACGGATATAAAAAGAATTGGCATCACTTTTTCGGCAAACATTCCCCAGGCATTTGACCAAATTTTTTCCGATTCTTTTCCTGTTATTATCGCTCTATTTTCGTATTCTGATTCCACTCACAGGCAAAGTACGGCGCTCAAACTGTGTGTGAATGCTGAACTACACTCAGGTACAATTCACATGATTGACTTTATCGGCCATAGTTTATAAATAGGCTTAAAACAGGCGAAATTGTTATTTTTATCGGCGCAATTAAAACTTCTAGATTAGAACGAATGACACGTACATGTTTTTCGTTTTCGGGACTGAGATAAAACGGCTTTTATTAGTGTTAAGAAGATTTGTGAAACTGATTCAAACTAACACAAAAATCCACTCAAGAAATTCCCAAGTTCAATTCGGGCTGTTATCTCTAGAAAAATTAGAAGACAATCGAAAGGAACTTCCATTTATACGAAAAGTGTATTATGTTATGCAAGGTGTTATGTTAAGCAAAAAATATAAATTGTATGTTCCGTTGGACGATTTTTACGTTATTGGCTCTATTTCGTTTCTTGCTGTAACTTTCGAGCATTAAGAACTTTCTTATTGTTCAAGTCTTTATTTTGGAAAACTAACTTCTCATCCATGTTTTTTTCATTTAGTTTATTTAGATTCCTGCCGCTTCTTTCATGTTTTGATGGCAAGTAACTTGACTTGGCATTTTTCTTCACACTTCACATTCATCTTGAGTTTCGCTTTCTTTAACTTTCCGACGTTTTACTTAGCACTTTCCTTCCTAATTAAAAAAAAGTCTTTCACCAACTTTCCCTGTTCCGTTAAGGTCAAATTTTCTGAACAATCTGGAATTTTTCCTTTTGCTTTTTTATCTGGTTTTTGATATCGTCTTGTTTATCCATAATTGTGTTTGTTATGTGCATTTGATGTCGTTTTTTAGGAATTCTATCGTTTCTTAAATATTTTTGGATCGCTAAAACTTTCGCATTTAGTTTCAACATGCGATTTATCCAAAACTCTTTGCAGCTTTGTTTGTCCATTTTTTCCTCGACATTCTTCGTTAATTATATCTGCAGTTCCTTCAGGTAACTTTGTTTGTTCCATTAAGGCAACATTTTGTGAAACATCTGGAATATTTACTTTTAATTTTTTTCTTGGCTTTTGTTTTTATCCATATTATATTCTTATTTGGTGCCCTTTAGGTGTATTTAATGATGTTTTTTTTAAGTTCCTGTCGTTACTTCATAATTTTTATCAATCAACAAAACTTCCAGCTTTAGCTTGAAAAAGTTCACATTTTCTGCAGATTTGTAGTCGTTGACTTGCCTGATTGTTTACCTCGCGTATTCCGTCTTGATTTCTTGGGTTCCAGTGACTTTTGCCGCTTTCTTTCTCCATTCAGCCATTTGAGCCTTAACTCGAATTTTGTCAGGCATTCAGTATTTTTCCTTTTTATTTTTGCCTGCTTTTGATATGTTGTTTGCCTGAACTAGTTTTTCATTTGTGCCTGTTGATGTAATTTTTTTACTGCTCATTTCCTAGGTCTGCACATTATTCACAACTTAATTTTGATCTTTTGATTTTTTGACCAGCTCCTTCATCAATACCAGACGTGTTTAAAATTGCTCTAAAACTAGAGCAATTTTAAATCCGAATTGTTCCGAAACCCTTCAGTTCTGGAAAAGGTTGATTTATTATGTTGATGAGGCTTTGGTTGCTTTGATAAGGGCGTTAATTTTTTTGTAAGACGATATTGACTCCAAATCCTTTCGTTAGTTTCGTATGCTAAAAACACTTCCACGGCACTGATAGTTACGCAAGAAGACACTGTTGAGCCATTAACATAATATTGTTGTTTAACTGCTGCGTCGTGCCCAGAATTGGTTATTACAGTTTAAAAGTTACAAACTTTCGTGCTTTTCATGTTATTTAGGTTTTCATTGCCATTTCCAACGGAACAACCCCACTTTCGAATAAATCAAACACTCAGAAACAATACAAAAGAAGCTTCTAATGTGGCAAACTGGATCAATTTTTTCACATAAACTAATGTAGGCTCACTCGCGCGCGTTTGTTGTGAAATGTTTACGAAACAAAGAAAAAAAACACTTTCGTACTTTTACATTACATTTTTTGAAAAAAAAACAAATTGGAAATAAAGTTGATTGGTTTTATTAGCAGCACTTAGAGTGCCTCCCCTATACTTCACATGTTTATTTTCACCATAAATCTGAAGAAACTTGTTCCGAAGCGAATGTGCTAATTGATTTCGGTGGTAATTAATTCAACAATACGATCAACGCTAAAAATACACATTGTTGAAGTGGAACTGGCGAGTCGTCGTAGAGCATTGGACGAGTTCGCATGCGGTCGGCGCAATTCAGCCGGTCGATCGTGAATGGATTTTATCGTTATGACGGTGAAATTGTCAGTTTTGAGCGAATCGCGATCGGGAGTGTGAAAACCGCTCCGAACGACTCAGGAAAAATGATTTTCGAAACAGTCGAAACCCGAACGTGAACCATATGCTTTTAAGACTAAGTTTTTTTCGCTTAATTATTTAATTCGATGTGTCAGTGCTCCATATAGTTGAGTGCGGATTTTTTTATAATTTATTTGAGAATTGTGACTGATTTTGCAAAATGAGTCGAGAGTACGATTTTCGTCATGAATTGTCCAACGTTCCTTGGGTAAGCGCCAGTCATCGATACTAAAGTCTAAACAGGAAAAGTTCAGAATAATTCCAAGTTCCATTCATTCATCCGATGGTCTGATAAGAGCGAAATTCGGAATTTTTATCTAGCTACTACTCGAAGCGTGTCATGGATTACTAATTTTACTCAAACCAACGGGAATTTCACCTTCAAAAACCACCCTTGTCGATTAGGGCTATTAATTATGTGCCCTGGTTAGAAGGAAAAGAGTTTCCTCGGCCTATAAATGGGGCAATTTTTTTCCTGTTTATCGTGCCACTCCGTTAAATAATTGATGCAAAGGAAAAATATTAATATATCTTATACGTTATTATATATTATATATGAAAATATTAACCATGAAGTCTAAAAAATTGCTGCAAAGATCTTAGATAGTTTTTTTTTAACAAATTACCAAATTTTCAAAGATTTACTCTTATATAAACACTGATCACGATCTAGAAATGATAAGTCAAATTATGATTAATTAATATTTATAATTCATAAGTAAATTTTTGAAATTGTTTAATAATTGCTAGATGGCTTATTGTTTGTTACGTGGAAGATCACAATGTTTAATATAAATCATGAACGAACTATGTTTAAATTTAGTTCATCAATTTTCCTCAATTCCTCAAGTCATTGAGTTTTTGGATTCGTAAATATTTTTTATTTTGAATTGTTTTTGTTATCGTAGTACTTGAATCTTTATTGAGAATTTCTGGTATTTTTCACCCTTTTCAATCTTTTTGAATTTCGCTTTTCCTGCACGTATTTTAGGCCCCAAATCGAGAAACAAAGTCTTGAGTCGAAAGAGTTGGGCGTTTGTTGCTATTTCACATTTAATATTTTCGTTGCTTAATAATTATTCTGTGCGATAAGTTATTTTGAACACCTGATTGTTCTTTTTTAACGCTTTGTGTAACAATCAAAAGTTTCTTTTCCTTTAAGATCGATTGTTGAAACATAAACACGCTCAAGTTGTTATTATATTTTATTAGCTTGAAATATTTTATATTCGTTTCTCTAAAAATATCTGTAATAATAACAGAATATTTATTCAACAACCACATTGAACCCTGAACTATATTTCAACCAAATAACTTCAGCAATAATCGGTAATCAACTACCGGCACCCGGGTATTTTAATTGTAAGCAATTGATGAAATCTATATCGGAATTCCCGATCGAAATTTATAACTAAAACCAGCAGGTGTAAATAGTTACGAGTTTCCTTAATCTAAAAGCTCAGAGGATAAAGTTACTGTATGGCTTTATGGGGATTAAATTGCATTAAAAAGCTCAAGCGCATTTAGGTTGGAGAGTAGTGGCATGCATCTCAATTAAAAACTGTTCAAACTTATAAGCTCTAACCTAAATAACACAACCGAACTTTAAATAGTTAGTCCATTTTGTYCTTTTGGTATTTTCCGCATAGTTATTCGTTGATTAATTAACAATTAGAATAAAATTTTATGAGAATGTTTTCTTCAACSGAATTGAAAATTACAAGGGATGTTTCTCCATTGCCAAATAAATAAAACACTTGCTAGTAGCCCCTTGCCGRTAAGTCTTTGAAACTGTCTGGATCGTTTTCTGGCACGTCTGGCATAGCGCCAACTTTTGGATATTTTTATTTCGATCCGCTCTAACATGTTGTCAKCAGGATCAATGATTTGCCTGTGGACTTTTGTTTTGGGTCGCGACATGTTTTCCATTCAGTCAATTTCGCAAGCATGTGAATGCTTGAATGGAACATTCCAGCTGTTATCATTTTTATCTTACATAATGGAATCTTCAACTGCGATTGGGACACCGAAATGTTTGCCCGCACGATTGTTATTTTTATTAGGAAACTTTATTTCGATGTATTCATTTTAAATGGTCTGGATTTCAACTGCAACTGCATTCACTTTTGCCCTCTATGAATATATTTTCACTCATTTTATTGTCGACAAGAACATATTGTTGGGGTGTTATTTTCATATACCTATGCAATGGAGATAATCATCGAAATTGTTGATAAATTTTGCATAAATGCGCTCATAAACTGTGTTTAACCTAATAGGGTGACATCACTGCTTAAATTAGGAATACAAACATAGTTTGAATATACCTGTGATAAGAACCCGGCTTATTTACCTGAACGGAAAGCTCATTTGCCTAGCAAACGAATTTTCATTTTTAAATATTCAAAAGTGCGCTGTGTACTTTTCTGCTGAAGTTCAAGTGCGTTTGAACTTCAATTCCCCCGATGTGACTGAATGGCTATAAATACTTAATACGCATCGAGTTGAGTTCAAGTATCTTTTGTTGATTTATCCATGTATATGGCAGAATAGGTATTTTTATTAGTTTCGAAGGTGAGAAGTTAGTCAAGACGACAGTAACTGGCTATGTAAAGTAGATACCGCCAAACTTTCGTAAATGGCTGTAAATGTTGGCTTCCCACTCGAAAGCAAGTTGCCCAAGACCAAGCAAAACCCACACCGCAACTGTTGGTCTATGATATTTTTGTCGGTTTACTGATAAGCGATTAAATGATGAAATGTTTTATTATAAATTGGATTTTATATCAGCGGCTTGAACATTTCCAGACCGTTCAATGCAACCGATTAATATGCTAAAATCTTATTGACTTCAAAAATACAGAATATATTAAATTACCAATACAGAAATAACTTCTCTGTGGATTAAAACAATTGGTTGCCCTAGATTTTCCTTTTTATCTCCCAATTTGGCAGGCTTTTCACTCCTAATTTGGCAAACCTGTTGGGTTGTTTTCTTGTACACACGTGCGTACGCCAGTAACAAATTATTTATTTCGCAACTAAATCCTCAAATGAAATCGTTTTGCCAATAATAACTCTAGGATTTTCGCAAAATCCTAGAGTTATTTCAACAGATTGATTGATGTTTGTGCGTAAAATGTCAAGGTTTTTATCTTCTTAGAGGCTACGAAATTAATTTTAACTGCAATAATTGAATTCAACATACTTAAAGGTATGAAATGTTTCGAAATGTGGCTTCCTAGTCAGTCTATGGTAATAAATTATTGCAATTTGCATATTTTTGTGGCATTTATCGGAGTAAAAGGAACTAAAATTCCTTCATGTGCCATCTACGACTATCTGAGGCTGGAGAGGTTTGTAGTAAAGCAAAAGCATTCAAAACATTGAAGCAAGTGAAAACACTCAAAAAATCTGCTATTTTTAGCTATTGCACATACTGATGAGTATTTACATAAGATTAATTATAAAAAAAAATTCTAAACGTAATTAATCGCCTTACTTCATCAGGTTTGTGGTTCTGTAGCCTGATACGGGGTAATTTAATATGCACTCACTGACCACAGCAAGTGGTTTTCGTTATTTAATTTATTATCAGCGAATTCTCTGGGAAGGTTGAAATAACTGGAAAATCGGGTTACAAGAGAAATTTATTTATTCTCATTTCCCTACCAAGCACTCCTACAGAAAGAAAAACTTGCTTGCAACCGTTGAGTGTTTCAAACTTTGAAACCACTGCCTTAAAGTTCGAAAAACTCACTAGTTTCACCTAATGACAGCGAAAATTTGACTTTAACTCAGTTAAATTTCAGGAGTTGGCGCAGTGTTTCGGAAATGGCTTGTTGCGCCAACCCAATGCACCGGCGCAGTTGCGTTGCAGTCACTCATTTGGTAAAATGTCGCTCCTAAAAATCTGGTGACCTTTTTTTTGTTAGGTGTTAAAATTCCAGCCCCGGGCCTCGTAAAACTGTCATCCTCCCCTGGGTTAAATGCTAAGCGCAATTCAAAGTGCGGCACAATGAGACGCGAAAGTGAGTTATAACGAAAAATACTCGAAAACGAATAAATTTTGCGCGCTTCTTTTACGCAACTGCATACTCTTCAATAAAAAACTCCGACTCACTACTACTACAAGCCAGTATACATTTGAAAAATTCCCATTCTGGAGAAAATGTTTTTTTATTGAAATTTTGGTGTAAACTTGCACCTAAATGTCTGATATTCAAATTTCATATGACTTTTTGTGATAAATTAACCAGAATTTACTCACGCACGTTATTATAACTGAATCGAATTACCAATTCTCTATCCAATGATATAAAAACATTCAGAGATCACAATAGATTCTGACCACGAAAATACATTTACGGGGTTATTTCCAGCATTAAAGTTTAACAAATTCCCAACTCCTAATCTATCGACAAAATCTTTTTGGACGTTATTAATCTTCTCTGTGGAAATATTGCTAACAACCATTCGGATCCGATTGTTAAATTTCTCAATTATATTAAGTTTATTCTTATAAGAAGGCATATCCCTAAAAAAAGTCCGAATGATTCAAATAAGGCGATCTTGTCGTCCATCCTATTGGTTCGCGCTTTTCTATTCATCGACCTGGAAAGGCGTTATTTAAGTCCCTTCAAACCTCTCAATTATATATATCTGGATCATTTTTGATACAAAAGAGCSAAACATGGGATTAAGTCATTTTACGAAAAATCTAAATATATTCACTGGGTTTGCATMGACATCCACTTCACTTGCCAGGTACCGAAAATTTTACTTGTTAATTTCACSATTGACACRAAAAGTAGATTCGTCAAAAAATCAGATAAATGGGCGCATCCGAGGTCGGTTGCAGCGCAGACAAAAGGATAGCGTCTTGCAAACMTATTSAGCTTACTGTAAATGTTTGGCAAATTTCCTCAAATTTAAGCAGTTTAACTATTCAAATAGTCTACTAGATAGAATCTATCATATAAAATTGCGGCTTGAATTCTTAGAGATGCTACAGAACATTTTTTTTTTGTTTAACCGAGAATAATTTTGTATTTACACACGCTTTTTTTGGAAATTCCAGAGGTTGGTCGAGCAGATGCAGCCTCAGCCTTTCCGGACATTCAGAACGGAGTTCCACATGAGCAGTGCGAGCGAGCATACTTCAACGTACACGACCACAACGCACTACAGCAAACAGTAAGTTTAATTTTAAAGCCGTAATTCGCTCTCGATGCAACGATCAATTTCACTTTGATACAGATTCGTTCAAACAACGAAATCGTCATCATCGTCGAGATCGGAAAATGGCACCACCATCAAAATATCCGAGAACAAACAAGATCAATCGACCGACGAGACGGATAAAATCGCGAACGGTCGACCGCCCGATAAACACACCACCCTGACGCAAATCATTCAAGAAGGGCCCCAAAATTGGGGTACTTCCATGCAATTTACCGAAATCAAGTCGCTGAAACGGGTACATAAAGTGCACGAAGGTATCGGCACGGAAAATATCACCGACATAGCCGGTATTATCAATCCATACACTGGCGAGCAGATGACGGTGAGAGATGCGATTTTGGAGCGAATTCTGGACGTGCGAACTGGCACGATAATCGCCTCGCCTGATGGCACACAAATAAGCATTGAAGAAGCGAAAACGCGAGGCCTCATCGAACCGAAGGTGGCCGATAAGCTTCAAAGTCCGTGCGGTATCAAAGAAGATGGGCACGAGCTGACCCTACTTGAGGCAATCCAGAAAGACATTTTCGAAGCAGAACAAGGCCTGATCGACCCATCAGAAAAGCGGCTGAAGGTATCACATTCCATGACAATTAATCAAGCCATTGATGATGGAAAAGTCGATGTAACGTCTGGCACGTATCGATTGGAATCTGGCGGAACAATCGATATTAAAGAGGCGTACAAACGAGGCTACCTCCTACAGCATACGGAAGTCAAGCTACAAACCGAGGCTTTGGCATTAACTGACGTGATAACCCAGGGGTTGATTGATGAAGTTACCGGGTGGATTATCGACAGAAATACCGGGAACAAGTATCAAATCGATGCGGCAACCAAATGCAACATCGTCGAAGGGGATTTGAGGGAAATCGTTGAACAGAAGTCGGACTCGAAAATTACCGTTCTCCAAGCTTTAGATAGGGGTATTATTAATCCGAAGTTAGGCAAATTCGTCTTGGGCCACGAGAAAGTTTCTCTGCTCGAGGCCAAGCGGCGGCAGCTGATCGTTAAACCG
The DNA here is from genome assembly GCF_020466585.1 of Dendroctonus ponderosae. Classification (NCBI taxonomy): domain Eukaryota; kingdom Metazoa; phylum Arthropoda; class Insecta; order Coleoptera; family Curculionidae; genus Dendroctonus; species Dendroctonus ponderosae. The sequence continues at coordinate 6,755,055 of NW_026018814.1, forward strand.
AAAACTCTAAAAGAAGTCGTCGACGATAATCTAATGGATGAGGAAGGTAAGATTTTGTCCCCGCTGCACCAGTCGAGATTGACTCTTCTGGAGGCGGCGAATAGGGGCGTTTTGGACATTGATCAAGTTAAATGCATCGTCGATTTTCGCACTAACGACCTTATTACCCTCAACGACGCATTACGTGAGGGAATCATTTTACCGGAGGGCAAATTCCGAAATTCCGTAACGGGCGAAACTTTGACAATCCAAGAAGCGGTAAGTAGGGGCTACATAATATCCGTAGTTAAAAAATCCATTTTCGACGTCGACGGCTTCCAGCCCCCCGATAAATCCGACCATATAAGCTTCAATGCAGCGATCGCTAAGGGCTTTATTAGTAAGAAACACGACGGTAGCTTATTAGTGAATAAGAAGAGCGGCAAGCTGATCACCTTCACCGAAGGTATTCAGTCCGGTCAAGTGAAACCCGAGGTACATGAAATGTTAACGCGCGGTGTAGGTATTTACGAGAATCGCAAAGAACTCAACGTTTTAGAGGCGGTTTTCAAGGGGCACATTGACCCGAAAAACGGCAACTTAATAGACATTAAAACCAACAAAGTGATTTATCTTAAGGAAGCCATCGCTCAACATCTGATTACCCCCGAAGGGGCAGCCACTTTGAACAGCCTTTTGAACTTAAACGTGTCCACGCGCATTACTCGCACTTTAGTGCAACGCTATGTTACTGTAACCAGCAAAGACGTGAAGCAGGAAATCATCACCTATACCGAAGCTTTACGATTAGGTTTAATTAATAACGAAATGCAAACCTTCACCGATCCAATCACGCATCAAGTCATTCCAATCGTCCAAGCGATCAGTGAGGGCCGTCTGGCTCCTGATGTGGACAGTTCCGAAAAAGTGATCGCTCCTAAGAGCTCGGCTGTGATTACGATAGTAAGTAGAAAAGAAGTCCCCATTCATCGCGAGTCGATGCAAATCGACCAACAAACGGTTTATTCGGAGAAAAAGTCTTCAGAGAACATTCACCGAGAGTCGATGCAAGTCGACCAACAATCCCTCTATTCCGAGAAAAAGTCCTCGGAGAAGCAAGTCTACGAACTGCCCAGCGAAGGCTGGCTGCTTTCAGATGCCATCAACCAGAAGCTCTTCGACCCAGTCACCGGCCTCTTTATTATCCCCGGAACTGATCGACTAGCCAGCTTCGAGGAATGCGTCAACTTAAAGCTAATTTGCTCGAATTCCGCCACTGTTCTCGACCCAATCAGCAAGAGGAAAATGAGCATAACCAAAGCGCTGGATAAAAAGATCCTGGACAGCACTGGCCATTACAGAATCGGCAACGAGAAGCTGACAATAGAAGAGGCAATTAACCGCGGCTTTATTATCCTCGAAGACTCCACACAAATGGCTGAATCTCAACGATTGCTGCAAATCACCAAATCCGAAGGCCAGCCGCCTAAAGTGGAAGTATCCGCAGTGTTGGACAAAAACCCGCCAGTTTACACGGAGGTGAAAATTGCCCAAACCGGAACAGCTGAGCCGGTAGAGTTGCAACCGGGCATCATCTACGATCCCTCCATCAACGCAGTTGTTTACCCGGACAAGAACCAGGCCGTTGATCTAATCACCGCCGTGCTCGAGAACAAAGTTTCCTCCGATTTGGTTAAAGTCACCGACCCATTCACAGGCAAACCAATGGAAATCAAAGAAGCCATCAGGCGCAACATCGTCGACCCGGAAAAGGAACAATACAGAGACAAAGTGGGGCAGAAAATGTCCCTAAAAGACGCGGCTCGATTCGGAATTATCACCGTAGTCGGCGCCCCAATAGCAGCAGTCACTTCCGTGGTAAAAACCATCAAGACCTTATATGTAGTCAACCCAAAAACCGGGGAAAAAATACCCGCCGAAGTCGCTCTGCAAGAGGGTCTGATCGACTTGGCAACTTACGAAAAAATGCAGTCTGAACTGGTGGAAAACTCTCAGCCCATAACCACCACAACCACCGTGACCAGAACCAGTTTGAAAGTAACCGATGCGAAAACTGGAAAAACCTACACCAGCCATGAGGCTCTAGAGCAAGGCCTGATCACTCCACAACAGATGGAGGAGTTGGAGCAGCAAAACAAGGAAAAAGTGAAACTTCTGGACACAGCCACCATCAGTCTGAGTGACGAAAGCGGGCCTTCGGAGGCCGACAAGACTCGAGCGCGAATTACCACTGAGCCCACTTACAGAGTGAAAATCGGCAGAGCGCAATCTTTGAGCCCAGACCGAGAGGCCAAGAAGGTCGTGCTACAAAAGCTGCGAAGGAAAATCGTCCGGCCAGAAGACGCAGCCAAAACCGGCTTGCTCGAATCCGAAGCCGTTTCCCTACTGGCAGATAAAGCCAACTTTATAACCGAAGAGGGCGAAACCCTAACACTACAGGAGGCTTTGGAAGCAAACAAAGTCGACGGAAACCAGGGAATCATCATCGACCCTCAGAGAGGCGACCAATTGACCATTAGTCAAGCAATCGAACGCGGCATTCTAGACCCCGATGGTTCCAGTGAGATTCTAGTGCCTTTAAATCGCAGCCTATCCATTCCAGAAGTGATCAAACAGGGCCTACTGGATCCTGCGACTCAGAAAGTTGTGCATCCGGAAACGGGGGCTCATTTAAGCATCAGCGAAGCAATAATCTGTGATATTATCGACCCACTCAGCACGCTAGTGGAAAAAACTGGTGATAAAGTTACGCTAAGTGAGGCGCTGGAAAGTGGCGTCGTTGATGATGAAACATCGGTAGTGGAAACCAAGAGCGGAGCTAAAAATCTGGAAGACGCCGTTAAAGACAAGGTGTTTGACGAGGCAACGCCCAAAGGGCCGTTACAGTTGCCGCCTGCCGGGATGACTTTGTCCGTGGCCATCAAGAGAGGGCTGGTTGACTCCGATACCAAACACATTATAAACCCGGTTACGAAAGAGTCCATCTCCATTAGTGAGGCCATCAAGGACAACTTTATAATGTCCTTGCCATTCCCTCCAGCGCCAGAAGGAGTCAAGCTGGACGAAGCATTGGAGTCCCAGCTAATCGACACAGACGCTGGCACCTTCAAGGACCCAAAATCCGGTGAAACCTACCCAGTGTCGGAAGCAGTGGAAAAGGGCATGTTAATAATCAAGGAACCCACAAGCGCAGTATACTTCAGCGCCAAACCCCCAGTGACTACAGTGACCGAAACTGTCAACACGATTCACACTGTGACGACGAAGACCATCGAAATATTATCGGGTTATGCATTGCTGAACAACCAGGAGGTGCAAAACGTCACAACCGGTCAGATTCTTTCAATCGAAGAAGCCAAGAAGCAAGGAATTATCAAGGACGTGAAAGAAACGAAGAATAAAACCATCATCAAAGACATCCACATGTCATTCTCGGATGCTTTGCATAAAGGACTGGTTGATATGAAGGCCGGAACGTACACAGATCCAAATTCCGGAGAGTCCATTCCGATTCAGCAGGCGCTGCAAGAGGGAAAAATATCCGCCACTCCCCAAATAACCGAGGAATCGCGCGAATCTTCAGTCAGCACCTCCAAGTCCACTGAGCTCAACATTTCAGAGGCGTTTGAAACCATCTACGATTCAAAGTCCGAAAAGTTCCTCGATCTGACCGAGAACAAAGAAGTGACGTTCAAAGAGGCCTTGGACAGGGACATAATCGACCCGAACTCGATAATTTACGACGTGGCTGCACAGAAAACCATTTCAATTGCTGCGGCTGTCGATAAGGGGCTCATCGATAGCGAGACCGGCAGGATTAAGGACGAAAAATCTGGAAAAAGCATCGACTTTAAGGAGGCAACCAAGAAAGGGCTGATTGCAGTGCTCGGAGGGTTGGCGTTGCCGGTCATAGCGCCAGTTGCTGCGGGAGTTGCAGCTGTAAATGCCGTTAAAGACTATGCAGAGAAAAAGAAGCTGGAAAAGGAAAAAGAAGTGAAAAAGGTGCAAGAGGAACGCAAGGCAATGACTATTCAAACAGTGGACAGTGCGCAAGCGAAAACCTCCACGGTGCATGTTATTAAGAAGGAAGAGTCCATTATTTCTAGCCCGGACATTGTCAAAATCCTCCCTGTTGGGGACGCCATCTCTCAGAACCTAATCAACCCGAAAACCTGCCGAATAATCTACGGCAACTCTGAGCTGCCCTACACTGTGCAAGATGGCTTGTCGCAGAACAAAATCGGTCCTCTGGATGAAATCCAAATAGTGTCCAACAACAGAGTCATTCTAGTGGACGTGCACAAATCTGCAGTCATTTCCATTTCCAAAAACATGACGGCGCAGAAATTGGCCGAACTGGGGTATTACGATTTGCGGCGAAGGCTCTTCATTGATCCCCAAACAGGAGCCCACATCACCTTTGAAGACCTCGTTTACGAACTAGGAGTTATCGATCCAGACACCGTCCTGGTAAAGGACCTGACCAAGAAACCGGCCGCTTATGTGACTTTGCATGAAGCCTTGCAAAGACCCTTGTTGGATCGCCAGACTGGATACATGGTGGATCCGAAAACCGGCAAAAGAGTGCCGTTCTTTGAAGCGGTCAAGCTGCGATGGATCATCCATGTGGACGACAAGCCCAAGGAGAAATTCAAGCCGATAACGCTCCAGGAAATTGTAAAAACTGAGAAATTCGATCATGAAAAAGTGGAAGTGGCCACTGCAACTGAAACACTGCCACTAATCAAGGCTTTGAACGCGAATATCGTCGATCCGAAGTCGGTAACTATTCGAGACCCGAAGAACATGCAACTGGTGCCCTTCTACGAAGCAGTGGATAAACAGATCGTCGATCCTCAACGTGGTCTGGTGGTGAATACGGCAACGCAAGAAATTATTCCGTTTTCCGAAGCTTTCCTCTCTGGTCTGGTGCTGGCCATTCCCAGGCCTATTTCCCTACAAGCGGTCATCCATAAGGGCATGTACGACAGCGAATCGTTCAAAATGAGAGATCCGTTGACCAATCAGTTGCTGTCCGTGCAAGAGGCCATTGAACGGCAGATAGTCGATGCGAAAATCAGCGAAATCAAAGACACCAAAGAAGACGTTTTTATCATTCTGGATGACGCGATTGCGAATAAAGTCATTGATGCTGAGACTGGTCGGATGATGGACACCAATGCTGGAGCATTGGTGCCATTTGATAAAGCTCTGGAATTGCAGCTGATTAGAACCAAACCAGTGGTGTTCAATTTGCTGCAAGTGATTTTGGCCAATTATTACTCGCCCCAATCGGGGCTGATTATGAACCCGATCACTGGAGATGAAATCACGCTCGCCAAAGCGATAGAATACAAACTAGTCGATCCAGTTACAACGAGAATTAAGGACGACAGACGAGGGCGCATTGTGGAGATACACGAAGCAGTGGAAAGCAGCCTTATCGATGCCGAAAAGGGGCTTTTAACCAACCCGCCGCTGACTTTGGACCAGGCCTATTTGAAGGGCTACATATTAAGCACAGTCTTGCCCTGGTCGCTTCAGGAGACTTTGGCTCAGAACGTCTATGACTCTACGTCAGGCCAAATAGTATTCAACGACTCCAACGTAACAATCAGCCAGGCCATTGAGGGCGGCATAGTGAATCCCAACGTTTTAACTGTGAAGGACCCGAAATCTGGCGAAATCATCACACTGAATGAAGCAATCCAATTGAAGCTGATCGATCCAGTCAAAGGGCAGGCCTACGATCCGATTTCCAACTCGGAAATGAATTTGGTGGAAGCGCAAGAGCGGGGCTTGATTGTGCCTTACAAGACGCAGATAACTCTACCTGAAGCTGTTTTCAAGGGCTTTTACGACCCGACGACTGGCAAGTTCATTAATCCCAAGAACAAAGAACGGCTGAAGGCTTCCAGTGCGATTAACCGAGGCTATGTGGATACTTCCGGCACTTTGGTAACTATTGATGAAGAGATTGTGACTTTTGACCAGGCCGTGACCGAGGGTGTGATTGATACCAACGAAGGATTCATCCTCAGCTACAATGAACATGTGGACTTTAATGAAGCGTTTGAGCGGGGGCTTCTGGTGGAGATTCGCCCTCCTATTCCACTTAGTGAGGCCATAGCCAAGGGCATCTACGACGAGGAGACGCAACTGTTTTTGGACCCGCAAACCGGTCAATATCTAACTCTGATAGAAGCCATTGAAATAAGCCTGATTGATGCCGAATCTGTGAGCGTCAAGGATACGCGAGTGGGAATCTGGAGGAAAATTTCCCTCATTGACGCTATCCACAACAACTACGTGGACGGCAATACTGGAAAGGTGCGGGATTTCGCCAAAGGCGAAAACTTCGAGGTGTCCTTGCAAAAGGCCTTCGATATGGGGATTTTGGTGGACAACAAAGCAGCCATTTCGCTTCAGCGCGCAATTCATCAAGGCCTCTACGACGAAACTACTGGAAAGATTTTGGACCCGTCAACGGACCGGAAGGTCACTTTGCATGAAGCGATCAGGAACTTCAATGTTAACCCCCTGCTGCCATGCTATCTGGATAGAAGGGAAGGTAGGTTGTACAACCTGACGGAAACCTGCCGGTTGGGGATAATTGATAAGCGCAGTGGAACGTTCAAGGAGCCGTTCACCGAGAAAACCATCAAACTTACCGAAGCGCTGAACGCAGGGCTGATTGTTGATATCGAGTCAGCCAACTTCGGCCTGGCCGAGGCACTGGAATTGGGGCTCTACATCCCAGAAGAAGGAGTGTTTGTGCACCCGGCCAGCGGCCGGAAATTCAACCTGAGCGAATCTATTGAAAACGAGCTGATTAACCCGGTCACGTCTCTGGTTAAGAACAGCAAACTCAACAAATACGTCCAGTTGCCCGTGGCAATTGAAACTAGATTAATCGATGACCAATTGAGCACCTACGTGTTTCCTCATGGAAAAACTATCGATCTGATCGAGGCTAGAAACAAGGGCTTGATAGTGACGGCGCGCACTCCTTTGACTCTCGAGGAAACCCTCCGAAACTCCCTTTACCGGCCGGATTCCGGAAAGTTTGCTGATCCAGTTAACAACGAGTTCTACGACTTGAAGCAAGCCCTGGAGAACAAATTCATCGACTCTCAAACCACCGCCCTTAAGGATGCGACTAACAACACCACAAAGTCGCTACTTTTGGCCATAGAGGAAGGAAAAATCGACATAGAAAAGGGCCGAGTACTCGACTCAAAATCCAAAAAGACTTTCAACTTTGACGAAGCCTTCAAGAGAGGGCTGCTGATAACGCTCACCAAGCCGTTGGAAGAAGAAGCTGTGCAAAAAGTGGTAAGTGATAGTGCAGTGTCTCCGAGACAATTGCGCGAATGTGCCTTAGATGAAGCTATTAAGTTTGATATGTTAAATCCGGATGAAGCTGTGATTAAAGACTTACAAACGGGTAAATTTAAGACTGTTGCGGAAGCTGTGAAAGACGGTCAATTAGATTTAGCGAAAACGGTAATTTTCGATGTCCAAGCGGGTAAAGTTAAGTCCCTGGTGGTCACCTACGATCAACTGCTGGTGATATACCTGAAAGAGCCCATTGGGTTTAGGCAGGCCGTTGATAGCGGTCTTTTGAGTATTACTAGTGGTAAATTCACGGTTCCCAACACCAGCGAGGAACTCTCCCTTAAAGATTCAATCGCCCTTGGGTTCGTTGATCCGGATAGCGTTCTACTCAAAGATTCCAATAAGAAAAAGCTAATTAAACTTCCCGAAGGCTTTAGGAAAGGTCTGATTGACGCCGATAAGGGCAATGTGCTGGATAGCGCCACATCCAAACTGTATTCACTGTCTGCAGCCTTAGAATCTGGCCTGTTGATAACGCCCAACATGGGTTTCACTTTAATTGAAACCATCGTATACGGAATTTATAATCCGACCACCGGTTGCTTTACCGATCCGTTTGTCACCACCAGTATTATAGACCGAAAGAAATTGACCCTAGTGGAGGCTATAGATGAAAATCTGGTGGATCCGAGCACAACAGTGGTTAAAGACCTGGATGGCGGAACCATTGAGCCACTTTGGCAAGCAATCGAAAGCAAAGTGGTGGATGCTGTTGCGGGTAGGATACACGACACAGTCGAAAAGAAAGAATACGATTTTGTTAAAGCTCTGGAGAAGGGCCTGATCCTTCCAGCCGAACAACGGGTGAGTGATTTTGCACTATTTCATTGGGATGCTCAAAGTGTTGCTTTATTTATTGTTGTTTTCCTCGTGCATGCTGTTACTGCTCAATACAGATCGAATTCATTCCATTCACATGTTTAATATTTACGTGTTTTTGTCAACTGTTGTGTCACGTTCATAGCGCGATAGTCGATTATGCTTAGCGCCAACAATACTTGATGTTCTTTTATGTGATTTAGATGAAGTTTTCAAATATTTAAGTTTTATAGTGCCACTGGAACTTTTGTGAGGAATATTCGCGTCATATAGGCCGATAAAGCCGTTTTTCTACTAAACGAATACACAAGAGTTGATGAAACCGTTCAAATCCGAAAGCTTTTTAAAACCACTGACACATACTGATTTTTTACAGCTTGAAGCCCTCCAAGAGCTTATCATTTTTATGTTGCGGTGTACCTGCCTGTATTCAGCATAGTGCATTCAAAATGGCATTTTGACCGCCGCATTGCACCCACTTATACTCCATGTAACGTGGATTGGCTTTAATACATTATACGCTTCACGATTTAGATTCTAAAGCGCCTTCATTCATTTCATAATTCACAAAACTTAAATTCCCAGCACTGCGCCTTTAGAATCTAAATCAGCTACATTGAACACTCCATCATCATGGCTCGATAACAAGTAATTTTTGAATAGTAATTCTGCCGATATTTTAAAAGTAGATTAAATAGTAGTAATTTAAGTAACAAAAGCACATTAAACGATTACAAACCAATTCTGTAACAACTCTTAACACCACAGAATAACGTAGATAGAATCCGTTAAACAAAATTTAACATTAACGATTGTATTCAAACTACATAATTATTATTATTTTATTGATTTATATTATATTATTGATGATTTTAAAACAATTAGTTCTGTTCACAGGTTTTCTCTATATTGTCATTCATGTAGGTAACAACATTGATTATTGTTTCGTTATGTTCACTAACATCGAACAACATCATATTTATGTGTGCTTGCTTCAGAATGCATGTGATACGTCTAGGGCATTTTGCCTTTAACTGTTTAGTTTTATATGTTTGTTAATTGTTTTACACACACAGATCGAACCAAGTAACAACAGCCACTTTATTGTCTAAAAATTGTTGTTTAAATCACTTTTTATGTGCGCATCTGGGCTTCACCTGTTGTCTTCAAATTGGAATGGTGTTCTTGAACTAAATCTTGGAAAACTTTGAAAATTGGATGCTATTGGGGATTGGTATGTTGTGGTCTTAAAAAAACAACTTCTGAACTCTATCATTCACTTTTCCTAGTTTTCCACATTTGGCTCAATAATACAATTTTTATTCACCACTTTAAACAATTCAGTCATTTTGTCACCTGGTGGCGTCAGTTTGTGTATTACACATCAGGTAACTCTGATCTTTGCTTGATTTTGCCGCTTCAATCTGCGCCTAAAAATCAATCCAGAGATGGAGAGTGGACCGTTTCCGCATGTACTAATCCATCAAAACCCGATTTGCAGCAAGCCGTCCAAGAAAAGTACAAGCTATGCGACGAAACGTTGTCGAAACTGCTACATTGGATCGGTGAGGTCGAGGACCGAATCGCCTCTCAAGACGTGATTCATGAAGTGGAGGAAGAGCTGCGCAACCAAATCAACAGCATCAAGCAAATCAAAGACGATCTGGAGCAGCACTCCGGGCAAGTCTCGCATTGCGGCGATCAAGTGAGGCAACTGGTGTTAACTGCTGGGGACATTTTGTCCAAGAGCGAAGTGTCGGCGCTGGAAAAGAGCTCGCGCAACCTGAAGACGCGCTTTGATAAGGCGGTGGATAAGACCGACAAGTTGCTGAGACGCCAGCTGGCGGCACGAGATGAGCTGGCCAAGTTGAAGAGCGAACTGAATCTGTTCTCCACTTGGCTGGGAAAAGCGCGAAGAATCCTCGAGGATAAGGAAAGAGCGCTCAGCGACTTGCAAAGATTGGACTCAAGCGCCGACAGCACCAGGGACTTTGTCAGCGATGTTATTGCTCATCAAGCCGACTTGCGGTTCATCACCATGTCTGCCCAAAAGTTCGTCGACGAAGGAAAGGTAGACGATCAACACACTCCCGCAAATTCCCCATAAAACTTTCAAATTTCAGGAATACCTCAACATTCTCAACGACTTCAGAACGTCGCTTCCATCGCGTCTCCCCCACATTGAGCCGCTATCCTCCCAAGACTCTCCAGTCCGCAGTGAGGTGTCTTTAGTCACTCAACAATACCGAGATCTCCTCCATCGGGCCAACAACTTGGCCGACAGACTTTCAGGCGTAGGAGGAAAACAACGCGAATATTCCGATGCGCTGGACAAAGCCAGAACTTGGCTTAAAGACGCCGAGCCCAGAGCCAATAAGTTGCTCAACGAACCAATTGGAGGCGATCCGAAAACAGTGGAAGATCAGCTGCACAAAGCCAAAGCTTTGAACAATGAGTTCGTAGCTAATGGAAAACTCATTGATAATGCTAAACAGGTAAATGAACTTCGTGTTCATGTTAACATGTTGTCAACAAGTGTTCCTTTTAATTTTTGAAATATTTAGGAAAGTAATTTTTCGGATTTTCGTTTTTAGTCATTATTGAAGATATCTTTTCTTTCACTTTTCCGTTCGTTATTAGTTCTGGATCTAGTGCGTTTACACATCAGTAAGTGACTTGGAGGAGAAAATAAATACGACGTTTAAAAATAAAAAGTTTTTCTGAACTCTTAGAACTCTAAAGTGCAAAGCAGAGACTTAATACTTCAAAGCCCTGCCGCAAGACATGCTACTAAACAATTGATATTCTCTTTCAGGCAACCAGCGCTTTGGTGAGATCCCTGGAAGGGCAAATTTCGCCCTCAGAAATCCACCGATTGGAAGAGCCGGTGGAATCCCTGGAAGGCAAATACAACAGCCTCAGTGGGGCGATCGCCAATCGATGCCAAGAACTCGACACCGCTCTAGTCCAGTCCCAAGGAGTGCAAGATGCATTGGATGGCATCATTGACTGGCTGAACCAGGCAGAGAACCAGTTTAAGAACATGCAAAGACCCGCATCCCTAATCCAAGAACGATTGGAGGAACAGCTGAGAGAACACCGAGGGTTCCAGTCGGATATCGACACTCACATTTCCTCCATTGACTCCGTGTATTTGTCGGCAAATGAGCTGATTGTGTCCACCAGCAACGCTCGAGTGGCCAAGCAGATCGAAGGTAAATTGACCGATGTGAAGACTCGTTTCGAGAAGCTGTTTGATCGGGTGCAGAATCGCGGCGTTTTCCTGGGCGAAGTTAACAGGGATTTAGTGGCCTTTAACAACCAGGCACTTAAGTTTGAGAAATGGTACAGCGAAATCATGGAAATCATCGAGTCCCGCGACTTGGCTAAAGCCCCAGCTGAACAATACGCATTGCAGATGAAGGAAATTGCCAGAAATCGGGACGATAACAGAGCTCTATTTGAAGAGGTCGTGCAAATCGGCAAGGAATTGCTTAACAAGCGGGATGTTACCGATACAACAGGCGTCCGTGATCGTGTTAAGAACATGGAAAGCCAATGGCGAGACCTGGAAAATCTCATGGAGGAAAAGACAAAATTGTCCAAGTTGCGCGCCGAACAGCACAGCGCGTACGAGACCTTAAAAGAACAGGTCCTAGACTGGCTGAGCAGAATGGAAACCAAAGTCACTCGCTTGGACCTTGTGGCCATTCATCTGGAGACTCTCAGAAAGCAACACGATGAGCTTAAGCCGATATCCTCAGAGTACAAAGGCTACTCTTCAACTATCGACAAAGTCAATGACATCGGCAATGCCTACGACAGCCTGATTAGGGGAGACAGGCCCGAATCGCCTTCGAGACGTAAGGGATACAGCCCGACAAAGCGCCTATCAGGAAGAGCGTCGCAAGACGCTCGATCTCCATCGCCAACTAAGGGCTTGAGTCCCCTTTCTCCCGGCGGATCAAGCGGCTTCTCTTCGCGAAGATCCAGCCAGGATGGCTTCCACTTGGAGGAGCTGTCCCCCGTTCAGCAACAGCTATCGGAAATCAACAATCGCTACTCGCTCTTGGGTGTCAAAATTAATGATCGACAATCCGAAATCGACCAACTGCGAGAGGAGCTGAAGAAGCAACTGGACAACTTGAAGACCCTCAGCGCCTTCCTGGAGAAAACCCAGCGACAGCTGCCTAAGGACGTTGTTCCCAACACCAAAGACGAAGCAGATAAGCTGAACAAGCAAATCAAGCATGTTCTGGAAGAAATGTACGAGAAGCAAAGTCTTTTGGACACCACCAACAGTCAAGTCAGGGACCTCTTGAAGAGAAAGGCTGGCGCAATGGGCGCAGATAATCTCAACGATGAACTAGAAGAAGTTCTCTCTCACTGGAAGAGTCTTAGCGACCATCTGAAGAATCGTATCAAGTTCATGGAAGACATGAAAGAGTTCCACGACACGCACGATTCGCTCGCAACCTGGCTGGGAGCTAAAGAGCGCATGTTAACCGTGCTCGGCCCCATTTCAAGCGACTCCAGAATGGTGCAGTCTCAAGTTCAACAAGTGCAAGTCCTACGCGAAGAATTCCGCTCGCAACAGCCCCAACTTCAGCATTTGGTCGATGTCGGCGACGACGTTCTCTCATATCTAGAGCCCAGGTCGCCCGATCACCAAAAAATCAACACAAAATTAACGGCAATCCAACAACGATGGGCCGACATTCTCGGAAAACTTGAAGAACGTGCCGAATCGCTTGGGGCAGCTGCCGACACCAGCAGAGAGTTCGATGCTCAATTGACCAGACTGCGGGATGCTTTGCAAGGCATCTCCGATAACCTAGACGAAGTGGCCTTTGAAAAGAACCCAGAAGACCAACTCAGGAAAGTGGAGCATCTGGAGCGGCAACTAGAAGGCCAGAGACCATTACTGGCCGATTTAGAAGCTAACGGTGCACAACTCTGTGAAGTTTTAAGCGATCCGGCGTCAAGAGCCGACATCCAAAGCAAGCTGGCCTCAGTCGGCCGCCAATACAACGCGCTTCAAAAGAAACTTGACCTCAAAAAGGCGGAAATCGAGGGCTCTTTGAGGGACGGACGCCAATTCGAGGCCTCTTGTGCCAAGACTCTTGGCTGGCTATCTGATGAACTGGGCTCTTTGAGTGAGCGCCTGCTCATTTCGGCTGACCGGGATGTGCTTGAGCAACAACTTGCCCATCATGAGCCCATTTACCGTGATGTGCTTGCACGGGAGCATGAAGTTATCATGCTACTCAACAAAGGCCGAGAAATGGTATCCAGATCCACTAAAACTGACACCAGAGGCGTACAACGAGACCTGGATAAGATCCAGCAATCGTGGGAAAAACTTCGCAAGGAAGCCCTTGACCGGCAGACTCGCCTGAAAACCTGCCAAGAGCACTGCCGCAAATACTACAGCGTCCTGGAATCATTCCTGCCATGGCTCAGACAAGCCGAAGACAAAATCGACTCCCTTCGCCTACAGTCCTTCGAGAAAAAACACATTGAGAAACAGCTGAAGGAACTGCAAGCCTTTAGGAACGAGGTGTGGAAGAAGTCGGGCGAATATGAAAACACCCGCTCCTTAGGGGACACCTTCCTGTCGTCCTGCGACATCGACAAGGACATAGTGAAGAACGAACTGCTCGAGCTGAAGGAAAGATGGGAGAAACTCAACAATGACCTCATCCTGCGCACGCAAGCCCTCGAAGACCAATCGAGACGTTTGGGCGATTTCAACGAGAACCTACGCGATCTTAAACACGGCTTGGACAGATGCGAGGACAAACTGGCCTCCCACGATGCTCTGGGTGGGGCCTCTAGAGACCCCAAGTTACTAGACAGGATCAAGGCATTGCGAGAGGAAACTGCCAACTTGAAAAAACCGCTGCAAAGCCTTCGCAATCAAGCGGCCGATCTCTGCCACGAAGCCACCGAAAATGGCATCGATGCCAATCATCTGAAGGACGAAGTAGAAAGTATTGGCGATCGCATTGATGACCTGCAAAGTAAACTCAATGACCGCTGCTCGGACCTGCAATCGGCTGCCACTGCTGTTACGCAATTCAACGAGAAAGTCAAAGGTTTGTCGCACGATTTGTCCGGTCTGGAAGCCGAGCTGGACAACATGAAACCACCAGCGCGCGACGTAAAAGCTGTCCGCGGCCAAATTGATGATGTGGTCAAGTTTATCGGCAAAGTGGGCAAAGCGTCCAATGATGTTGAGGATGCCATTCTAGCCGGCGAACGGCTGGTTGATAGTGGCTTTGCTCCCGACACTGCACAAACTCGCCAGCAAGTGGACGCCCTCAAGAGACAACTGGGCAAATTGGACGACCGCGCCCATAACAGGGAAAAGGAACTCGAAGGCGCTCTGAAGAAGCTCGAAGATTTCTACATCGGGCATGCAGGGGTCTTGGACGGAATTAAGGATGCATTCGATCAATTGCGCAAGCTAAAACCAATCGGCTCAGACGTGGAGGGTATCAGATCGCAACAGAAGGACTTTAAAAAGTTCCGCGCCGCCACTGTTGATCCTTTGAACAAGAACGTGGAAACCTGTAACAGAGTCGGTCAGGGACTGGTCCAATCGGCCGCTTCCGGTGTGAACACGCAAACTTTGGAGAAAGACCTGGAGAAAATGAACGACCAATGGAACACTCTGAAAGAGAAAATAAACGATCGCGAGCGCAAGCTCGACATTGCCTTGCTGCAGTCTGGAAAGTTCCAAGAAGCTTTGGACGGATTGGCCAAATGGCTGGCCGACACCGAAGAGCTGGTGGCCAATCAAAAACCACCTTCTGCAGACTACAAAGTTGTGAAGGCCCAACTGCAAGAGCAAAAGTTCCTGAAGAAAATGCTACTAGACCGGCAAAACTCCATGTCGTCGCTGTTTAGCATGGGCAACGAGATTGCCAAGGAGGCAGACCCATCTGAGCGAAAGGCCATTGAGAAGCAACTCAAGGATCTGATTGGACGCTTCGATGCCCTCACTGAAGGAGCACAACAGCGCACGCTTGATCTGGAACACGCCATGAAAGTGGCCAAGGAGTTCCAGGATAAGCTGCTGCCTTTGCAAGACTGGCTGGAGCGCAGCGAGAAGAAGGTGAAGGACATGTCACTGATACCAACCGATGAGGAGAAGATCCAGCAAAGAATCAGGGAACATGACGCGCTACACAATGACATTCTAAGCAAAAAACCCGACTTTAGAGAACTGGCCGATGTCGCATCCAACTTGATGTCGCTTGTGGGCGAAGACGAGGCGGCTGGACTAGCAGATAAGCTGGCCGAAGTTACTGATAGATATGGCAATCTGGTGGAAGACAGCGAAAAGATCGGCGATCTTCTCACAGCTTCAAGACAAGGCTTAAGACATCTGGTGCTCACCTACCAGGACTTGGCCGCCTGGATGGACTCCATGGAACAACGCCTGGCACGCTATAAAGTGCTGGCTGTTCATACAGACCGACTGCTTGAACAAATGGACGATCTTACAGCCCTCACGGAAGACATCGCAGGCCGCCAAGCTGATGTGGATGGAACCGTTGATGCAGGCGTCGAACTTATGGGACATATTTCATCCGATGAAGCCCTACAGTTGAAGGACAAACTCGACTCTCTTCAACGTCGCTATAACGACTTGACATCCCGAGGGGCCGACTTGCTGAAACTTGCACAAAACCTACTGCCGTTGGTGCAGAAGTTCCACAACAACCACAACCGATTGGTCGAATGGATGCAAGGAGCCGAATCCGTGCTGCAATCAGCTGAACCTAATGAGGGCGATATTGCGCGTCTTGAGGTCGATCTACAAGAACTACGACCGGTTTTAGAAACAATCAACGTGCTGGGACCTCAACTGTGCCAAGCCAGTCCCGGAGAAGGCGCTGCGACAATTGAAGGCTTGGTGTCCAGAGACAATCGAAGATTTGATGCCATCGCTGAACAAATTCAGAGACGAGCTGAGAGGATCCACTTGGGCAAGCAGAGAGCTTTGGAGGTTACAGGCGACATCGATGAGCTGTTGGAGTGGTTCCGAGAGGTAGAAAGTCAGATAAGAGATGCGGAGAAGCCGTCAGCGGAACCTGATGTGATCAGAGTGCAACTCAAAGAACACAAAGCTCTGAATGATGATATTTCCAGTCAAAAAGGTCGGGTGCGCGACGTTTTGTCCACAGCCAAGAAAGTCCTGCGGGAAAGTCCCCCAAGTGAAGACACCAGCCTTATCAGGGAGAAAATGGAGGATCTGCGAGAAGCAATGGACACCGTATCTGCTCTTAGTTCGGATCGATTGGGCATTTTAGAACAAGCCCTGCCTCTGGCCGAACATTTCCACGACACACACATTGGCCTGGTCAATTGGCTCGGCGATATGGAGGAACAAGTTTCCATGCTTTCCATGCCCGCCCTACGTCCAGATGCTATTGCCCAACAACAGGATCGAAACGAGTTATTCCTGCAGTCCATCAACGAACATAAGCCACTCGTTGACAAACTGAACAAGACTGGAGAAGCTCTCATTCGACTTTGTAATGATGATGACGGTTCGAAAGTACAAGAATTGCTGGATAATGATAATGCCAGATACGCAGCCTTGAAGCTGGAGCTTCGCGAGCGCCAGCAAGCCCTTGAGCAAGCCTTGCAAGAAAGTTCCTTGTTCTCCGACAAACTCGAAGGAATGTTAAGAGCGCTGACCAACACAGCCGATCAAGTGAACAATCAAGAACCGATTTCCGCTCATGTGCCCAAAATTCGCGATCAAATCGAAGACAATGATGCAATTGTTAGTGATTTGGACAAGCGAAAGGAGGCGTACGCTGCAGTGCAACGTGCTGCGGACGATGTCATCAACAAGGCAGGAAACAGAGCTGATTCGGCCGTTAAAGACATTAAACGCAAATTAGACAAGCTGAAGAACCTGTGGGACGATGTGCAGAAAGCCACCAAAGACCGGGGCCACTCCCTGGATAATGCTTTGGATGCCGCGCAGAAGTTCTGGAAAGAGTTGCACGCAATTATGGCTACTTTGAAGGACTTGGAAGATTCACTGGTCAGCCAAGAGCCACCGGCAGTCGAACCCAAAGCCATACAAGAACAGCAAGTTGCGCTGCAAGAAATCAGGCAAGAAATCGATCAGACCAAGCCTGAAGTGGATCAAGTTCGGTCTTCTGGGCAGAAGTTGATGAAACTGTGCGGCGAACCAGACAAGCCGGAAGTTAAGAAGCACATTGAAGATCTTGATAATGCATGGGACAATATTACTGCCCTGTATGCCAAGAGGGAAGAAAATCTCATCGATGCCATGGAGAAAGCGATGGAATTCCATGAGACTCTTCAGGTAAAAACAATTGCCAGAACGTCATGCGGTTGCGGAATTAATGTTTTCATTTTCGTTAGGATCTTTTGGCATTCCTGGACAAGGCCGAGAGGAAGTTTGAGAAAATGGGCCCATTGGGCGCAGATATCGATGCAGTCAAAAAGCAAATCGAACAGCTGAAGAACTTCAAAGCGGAAGTGGATCCTCATATGGTGAAAGTTGAGGCCCTCAACAGGTTAGTGCCTTCTTGGTTTTTCAAGCAAGTCAAGTAGATACAGTTTTCCTTTATAGGTTGGTTAAATGTTATTTATTACTTTTAGTAGTTGTATTTATTTGGTGACACTAACTATTGTATTTTTCTTGTTTTCCCGGTGGACTGCAGGAGTCTTATAAGGCAAGATATTTTCATATTGCTGCATTGCAAGCTATGTTTGTGTTTTAATTGTCCGTCATTCTGTTTAGACCATTCGAGCCGTTGCAACGCTTTTTGCTTTATGTGTTGCTTCTATTTTTCTTCTTCTCTCAACGATTATAAGTCATTAGATGATATTTACTTTTATTGCATTCATTTGCAGAACATAAATATGGGTTAAATATTTAGCATAGGACAGAACAATGGTTTCAAATTGAAGCCACTTTTGCACTATTAGCACATGTTGTGTCCTTGTAATTTTGATGTTTAATGTTTGTTAACAGAACAGTTCTCAGGCTTGTCTTTTTTGCATGTTTTAAACTCGTAATGCATGAAATGTTTTTTATAACTGATTTCGCTTAAAAGCGCAGTAGAACTTCGATAATCAATGGCCTTTTAAAAAAATCATTTTATATTTATAATATGGGCTTCAAAATAAACGTTCAAAATATGAACGTGCCCGAAAAAAAAATTTCTCAGTTTCAAAATCGATTATTTTCGCAGGATTCGCGAAAAGTTATTCGATAACGCCCTTTAAAATTCACTTACTACTAGGCACACCTCCAAATATTTGCGCATTATGTATTTTCCATAACGTATCCAAACGAAGTTCTACAGCTGTTAAATTGCTAAAAAGCGCTTACTTGCTTCCTTGTCCTGCTTCGGCACAACTTAATATACAGTACAGAGTGCGCCAAAGTCCCAGCCAATGGCGAAACAGGGATTTGCTTTTGGGAGAAGCTAACGTTTATTTTGAGCAAGCTCGGCTTGCCAACAGTTAGAGCGCCTGAAAAGTCCCTTAAGATTCCACATGTCCTTTAATAAACGTTAGTTGCGTGTTTAGCATAAGACGCTGGGCACGAGCTTTGGAACACCCTGTATAAGAAAATTGGCCGAGTATTAACGTTTGTTTTCCTCCAACTAGACAAGCCCAGGAGCTGACTGAGCGCACTTCAGCAGACCAAGCAGCCGCAATCAAAGAGCCGCTGTCTGCAGTCAATAAGCGATGGGATGATCTGCTCAGAGGAATGGTGGACAGGCAACGACAGTTGGAAAATGCGCTGCTGCGTTTGGGACAGTTCCAGCATGCTCTCAACGAGCTGCTGATCTGGATCTCCAAAACAGACAAGACTCTGGACGAGCTCAAACCAGTGGCAGGAGATGCACAGGTTTTAGAAATCGAGCTGGCTAAACTGAAGGTGCTGATCAACGATATTCAAGCCCATCAAACCAGCGTGGACACGTTGAATGACGCCGGAAGGCAAATCATTGAAAGTGGCGAAGGTATGTACTGCAATAGTACGAAGTAGCTGATTTTTTTAAAACATTCGTGAACTTTTGCAGATCGTTATGAAGCTTCAACAACCCAAGAGAAACTTAATACTTTGAACACCCAATGGCGTGCGCTGGTTCAAAAAGCTGCAGACCGTCAACGCGAGTTGGAAGACGCTCTTACCGACGCCCACAGATTCAACGCGGAAATCCAAGACTTACTTTCTTGGCTGGGCGATGTGGACGGCATCATTGCCGCTTCAAAACCAGTGGGTGGCCTGCCGGAAACCGCCTCCGAACAGCTGGAGAGATTCATGGAGATTTACAACGAAATCGAAGAGAACCGACCCAAAGTGGAAACCGTGCTGGCCCAGGGGCAGGAGTATTTGAAGAAGGCCCCGCCCAACTCTGCCTCGAACTTGCAGCACAACTTGCGCACCTTGAAACAACGCTGGGACTCAGTCACCGCGCGAGCCAATGACAAGAAAATCAAGCTGGAAATCGCGCTTAAGGAAGCCACTGAGTTCCACGAGTCCCTGCAGGCGTTCGTCGATTGGTTGACGAACGCTGAGAAGATCCTGAACAGCCTAAAACCCGTTTCAAGAGTGTTGGACAATGTGCAGCAGCAGATCGAAGACCACAAAGTGTTCCAGAAGGATGTGAGCGCCCATCGCGAAATCATGCTGGCGCTTGACAAGAAGGGAACCCACTTAAAGTACTTCAGCCAGAAGCAAGACGTGATCCTGATTAAGAACCTCTTGATCAGCGTGCAACACCGATGGGAGCGTGTAGCGGCCAAATCGGCTGAACGCACCAGAGCTCTGGATCTGGGCTACAAAGAAGCGAAGGAGTTCCACGATTCTTGGCTAGGCCTGATGCATTGGCTGGATGAAACCGAACAAAACCTAGACGCCTTCATGTTGGATACAGCTGGAAACGACCCGGACAAGATCAAGGCGCGACTTTCCAAACACCACGAATTCCAGCGCGCTTTATCTGCCAAGCAATCCTCCTACGACACAGTGATGAAGAACGGCAAGCAGCTGAAGGAAAAGGCACCCAAAACCGATGAGCCCACTCTGAAGCAGATGCTTGCCGATCTGAAGGGCAAGTGGACGTCTGTGTGCAACAAGAGCGTTGAAAGCCAAAGAAAGCTGGAGGAAGCCCTACTCTATTCAGGGCAATTCAAAGATGCTGTTGCTGCCCTCATGGCATGGCTTAAGAAGAGCGAAAAAGAGCTCTCTCAAGAGAGTCCCGTGCATGGGGATTTGGATACAGTAACTCATCTATTCGACCTGCACAGACAGTTCGAGAAAGAGCTAGAGAAACGCAACGACCAAATGGAGTCTGTTATGCGTAATGGGCAGGAGCTGGAAAAAACCGCCAGCAAAACCGATGCCGCCCATATAAGGAAGCAAATGACGGAGCTCAATCAACTGTGGGAGTCCGTAACAGGGCTGACGCATCTAAAGACCGATAGACTGCACGATGCTCTTAAAGAAGCTGAGAGGCTTCATAAGTCTGTTAACATGATCCTCGACTGGTTGTCTGATGCAGAAATGAAACTCAGATTCGTCGGAAATACGCCCGAAGATGAAGCCACTGCCTACGAACAGCTCAAAGCGCTTGACGAATTCCGCGCTCAACTCAGCGAAAAGGAGATTGAGAAAGATCAGACGCTCAATCTGGCTCACAACATCCTGGCCAAGGCCCATCCCGACTCCATCAATGTGATCAAGAACTGGATTAAAGTGATCCAGTCCCGGTGGGAGGAAGTTTCGCAATGGGCTCTACAGAGACACCAGAAACTCTCCTTGCACATGCAGTCGCTAAGAGACATGGACGAAACACTGGAAGACCTGATCCAGTGGCTGTTGGGATTGGAAAATACCCTAATTGCCCTGAAGCGAGAGGAGCTGCCAATGAACATCCCTGCTACGGAGCAATTGATAGCCGACCACAAGGAATTCATGGAAAATACGCAGAAGAGACAAGCGGAAGTAGACAGGGTGTGCAAGGCCAAACAGGTCAAAGCTGCCGCAGGCTTGAAGGATCCTCGCAAATTTGGCAAAGCCAAAGCCCCCATGTACGTATTTTTTCTTCATAGAATTCTACCTCTTAGTGCACTGTGTTAATAATTTTCCCCCATTGAATTATCACTCATTTTTGTCTATGTGTGTGTTTCTTGCATGTTTTATAAGCTTTTTTCCTTCAGTCGCGGATCACAGCACGACATACACGAGCATTCGTCCGACTACGGCACTCTCGGTCGCAAGCAAAGGTATGTTTTCATCAGCACAATTTTCATCAGTTTGCTTTTTATGTTTTGTGTTTCGATTTTTGTTGCATTTCGTTTGATTGTTGTTTTTTTCCTTGCAGCTTCAAAGGATCACGCGACTTGTTATCGCAACGTGGCAGGTTAGCGTTGTTTATTATTTGTTTTTCACGGTGGTGGGTGGTTTCGTAAATATTGTCGAATGCCTTCAGTTAACGAAAGTGTTTAAGGGGACAGTTTGAGAAAAAGCGCCTGCTTTGGGGGGTGTATTTCAAATTGTCTTATAGAAAATTGTTCATTTTTGACCAATGTTCATTGTTGCTTCATTCCATTTTTTGTTCGTTATACTTAAATTCAGTAAATGTATGCCACTCTTAGATCAACAATGTATACCGTTTTTCAGACTTCATTTCTGTACAGCTGCGTTGGGGTACAGGTTTTAATACTTGGGGCGTCTATTGTAGATACATACATATACATTTTCCGATTTTTCCAAAATTCATAGGTGATTTTGACTGATTGATTAGGCAAATTAACTAACACCCTAACCGAGCCGGCATAGTGTTAAGCTCATTTGTTTAAAATTTTTAGACACTAAGATTTTGACTTAGTGACCCTTTACGATGAAAAGTTCCAAAATGTGGACATCGTACACGAAGCAAAATCTTAGTGTCGGACTTTATTTTTCAACCTGTGAAGCTGCAAAAGTCAAATTTGCATACGAACTTACCTTTGTGGCTTCACGGGAACATTCAGTAGTCGAACTCTCTTGTGTTGAGTGTTGCATGTGGCTTTTTTCTGCAGTCGCGCCAGTCCTGGCAGAGAGCTGAGTCCCGAACCTGGATATCCTCATGTCGGGCCAAGATTTTCAGCACCTGGAAGGTATTTCACATTTCAATTTTCCACATTATCTACTAACCACACATTACTGACTAAACCAGATATATGCCAAGTAACCGTTTAACTTTTAACCGGATATTGCATTTGATGGATATGGTCACTTCTTATCTTTGTTGGTTTGGTTTGATGCACGTTTGTTGACGGTTTCTTTTAACTCTAATCTCTACACTGTAATTATTAGCAACAATATATATTTAATATGAACCAGCAACTGCGAAGGAGAGTAACGATTCAAGTATAATCCCACATATGTATTGAATGAGCATGTCTTAATATTAAGCTAGTTTAAAGACCAGTAAGTTTCCGATAACCCGTAACTACAAAAGGCACAGTAACACTTTACAAAGCTCACAGTAGACAATTTTGTATGTCTTTGACATTATTTAGATTAATTTTTTATATTGTTTTCACGCTTTTTTGCGTCTCAAGCTTCGAGTTTACAACCACCAAATTTTACACATCTCCCGATGATAAGCGCGCATTTGAGCGCCTCGCGGACAAACGGAACGAATGGAAATCAATGTTTGCAAGATTTGCGGACAAATAATCATTTCCATCAGCTCCGTTCGTCCGATGCGAACAAATGCCCTCTTAATAGAAATATCTCAAAATCAGTGTCAAAGCCATACATTCTGAGAGTTTTCGTGAAAATCTCGTCAATTAAAAAAATCTCCAGCGAACCCGAATTCCGATCACCCCGAGTGAAATTCCTCTACGACAAATGGCGCCACGTTTGGGTGCTATCCTGGGAAAGACAGAGAGAACTATACGACCATCTGGCTTATCTGAAGGAGAAAGAAAAGGCCGACAACTTCTCGTGGGACGACTGGAGAAAGCGTTTCTTGAAGTTCATGAACTACAAGAAGTCCAGGCTTACTGATCTGTTCAGGAAGATGGACAAGGACAACAACGAGCTGATTCCCCGGGATGATTTCATTGATGGCATTATAAGAACGAGTAAGCAAAGAAACCAGCTGGAGCCTGAACGTTTTGCTCAAAACTGCGATATTTTTGATAGAATTCGACACTTCGAGGCTGGAAATGAAACACGTCGCAGACATGTTCGATGAAAACAACAGAGGTTTGATCGACTGGAAGAAATTCATTGCGGCCCTCAGACCTGACTGGGAGGAGAAGACACCGGATCATGACGCCCAGAAGATCCACGACGAAGTCAAGCGACTAGTCATGCTTTGCACGTGCAGACAGAAGTTCAGAGTTTTCCAAGTTGGCGAAGGCAAATACCGCGTATGTCAGCTAATCCCGAATAGCCAGAAACCGTTTAATGAGGGTGTTTTTATTGCAGTTTGGCGACAGCCAGAAGCTTCGTCTGGTTCGTATCCTCCGCAGTACCGTGATGGTACGTGTTGGTGGCGGTTGGGTCGCTTTGGACGAGTTCCTTTTGAAGAACGACCCTTGCAGAGGTATGAATCTTTATTTTTATAAAATCATTATAGAATCGCATTGATTGTCAAAAGCTCATGTTTGTCTTTTACTTTCAAATATAATGCATACATAGAGTGATTCAATTTTATTTGCGAAAACAGTCACCAAACCTAGTCGGAAAGTTGCCGAGAAAACTCAATTTGTTTGACGAAACATTACACAGATGAGCTTCTGAAATCGATGATTTATGATTATTATTATTGATAGTATTTAATGAACAACTAAAAAACAAAAATAACAGGGGATATTAAACAACTGACCATTTGATTAATGATTTTTTCAATTCGCTTACTCGTTCACTCTAACCAGGAGGTGACCTGTAATCACTCGGAATCTTGGAAATAACCTAATTCATGTATTAATGTGGTTCGACAAGAGCGAAATAACCCAGTACTGATGCGTCTCTTGAGGGATATTAGTGCGTTCACATAAAAAATCTATTCTCACTCACAAAAGGTTTTTTATTTGAATGCACTGTGACATATAGAAACGTTCACCAGGAATGACTCTCTTTAGATGCGCTTATAATCTAGATTTATTTTGGGGACTTTAATGTACAGTGCGGTTGGCGAAAAACGAAAGCTAAAATGCCAGGGATGGCGCCCTCTGGCATTTTGATTTCGTTTTTCATTTGCGACCAATTAAAGTCCCGATTACGCTTGACATTCATCTAACTAATCGAATCTCTTCTGTTTCTCCCCCAATCTTCACCTCCTTCAACAAATCACTAATTTTTATTTGCCATTTTGGTTACGATTCATTTGCAAACTGATCGGGCCGCTTTTGATGTTGTGTATATTTATACTTTATATTATATGCTGCGACGCAAACATTCAAACATGTACAGTCACGTTAGTTTTACCAATTCCGCACCCCGATATACCCGAGCAGCACGAACCTTGGTGTCCACTTGGTAAGGATAAATCCTGGATTTTTCAGTCTACAGTAGACGGAGTTGTTTGGAACGACCTTTTGTTCTATTTAATATCAATATACATTTTCGCTTTGATTTTACGGGAATGTAAGTCGTTTTTTATGAGCTTTAGTTTATATTCTCATTTACATACAGGGTGTTTGTTCTACAAATTCAGCCCTAGCTCTTGGTTGGTTGGAACACGCGAAGTCGGCTACATTGGAGTAAAGTTAAGTTAAAGTTCAATTAATTTTATTGAATTTTTAAACAAGATTTTATCCTCATTTTTATAAACCTATAAGATCTGCGCTGATAAGTGCACATAAGGTGTTCTCTTTCTCTGAAAATCAGCAAAAGCGGTTTCATACATATTTTCTTTGAAAAAACACGCTCTTCCAAACGACAAACTTTGGGACAAAAGTGTTCATTCACGAATGATATACTCATTTGTATTTCTCCTGCGAGAGAGAATATTATCGTGTGTAAGAGCCGAGAGCTGGTAAAACGAACACCCTGTTGAGAAACATTTACATTTGACCAACGGGTTTCATTCATAGAAGTCATCCTAATTTTTCATACTGTAGACTGGATTTTTAAATTACATCTAGTTTTTGGTTATTTGGTTTGCATGCGTTTTGGTTGCCTTATTAACATCACCTAATATAAATACTTTTAAATACACTTATGGTATATTTTGATTTGAACGTAACTGTTTTACCGGCATTTTTGGGGATTAGTTGGTGTTCTTTGGAATGGTAAAACAGTTAGTGTTTTTGTGCACGTGTCCCCACAAAGTACCACTTTACTTGCTCTGTCTGGTCATAAAAGTACTTTGTTGCTACACACTAATCGCATCTCTGAGAATACCGCAAGAGGACCGTTGTAAAATGTCGGTTCGACCCTTTAAACGGGCCTCTTGTGCGTGCCAACTAGACAAGTATTTTTGCTTATTTTGTTTTGTTTGATTTTTTCTTCTCCTGCACCTTTGCACCCGACCCACTCTCAATGTCCGGTCCCGATTTCCTCCGATCCTTTGGAAAAATGAACGCCACCAATCACCTTCAACACACAGCTAAAGGCCGCACTAACATTGAGCTACGTGAACAATTCATCTTGGCGGATGGCGTGTCTCAAACCATGACCGCTTTTAAGAGCAAACGGTCTTCAGCCAGTCCCGTTTCTGGCTCCTCTTCGAGTTCACTACGCACTCCTCAAGGGCCAATCACAAAGGTATTGCACCCCGATCATCAAACCAAAATTGGAGGCGAACGAAGTATAAAGATTTCTGTTAAATTAGATTGATGAAAAACGGAATATTTTTTATTTGAAATCTTTATAAGAGTAAGTCTCCTGCTTTTCTTACTTTTACGTATTGGACATGCTCTTGACTGAAACAATCTCCAATGGTTTAGATAAAATAGACACACTTTATCCCTCTAAGTTTCAATATGTGAAGAAGATACCAGGAGAATGAGTATAAACCATCAATATTTAAATATGTATGTAAAATGTATTAAAAAATTCGTTGCAAACAGGAAACATGTACAAAAACATCCAGGTTCTAAGTGAGAACAAACAAACCTGAGAAGTAAGTGGGATAACACAAACAACACAAATTCATGTGCTTTTAAAATATCACAATATAAGAACAGAATAATAAAATGTCTAGATAAATGAGACACTCTTGCTGTATGTTGTAGATGAACCCTTTGCAAATGAATAAAAACTGTGATTTTTTCATCAAGCCCAATACGTAAATGTAACTTTCATATGCTATCTAGAATAAATCCCCCGCCTTGTTGAAACTGTACTTTATTATGAGTGCCCTGGACTAGAATTATATTGTCATGCGAGTGCTTTTGTAGATATTTGTCTTGGTTGGTATGGTACGTGTGCAAGAGAGCATGTTGTCAGTTTGCAGGTTGTTTTAGGTACTAGAGTCGTTTGCCAGGGTGTGGCAGGTAAGTAGGATTTTTGTTACTAAAACGGCGCCCGATCTAAAATAAAACGACTATATCCTCTCGAGACCGAGTTATTAGAGCTCGGGATCTGCAACGATACATGAATTTCAGGCCAAGATTCGTTCCCGGTTTAAATTCATTGAAATTATCTTGTTTACTTAGCTTTGTATTTACTGCTCGATTGATTTGATTTCCTCTATTTAGTTTAGATTGTTTCAACTTCTGCACAGCTTTAGCTGCATTACACACTATTTTTTACTCTTTCAATTGCTTGGGGCTCCCGATTTTGTATATACTTTTACTTGTTACAATCACCAAAGGGTTAAGATGAATTAATATTAGGCTTTAAATCGACTACGCTATAAATAAAGTGAGAGTTAAGTTATTTATTATGAGTATTTTATAAACGTTTCACCTGCAAAATGGATGGGCATCTTCAGTAGTAACTTGTTTGTTGTTTATGTTATTACATCGATATACCAAACGCCCAGTGTAGAGTTTGGGAATGAGGCAGTTTCACTATTTTTGCAGTAAATACCCGAAATAATTCCAAAAATTCGCTAATATTGAAACTGCTGGACCTAAAAACCCGAAAAACCCACTAGTTTGAAGGATTGGCCTCGAAGGTCTATCTTTTTTGATATTCGGTAATATTCTTCTTGAAATCGTATTAAAGTCTTCTTAAAAGCATCTTAATTTAACACTTTGCCTCTCTTGGCAAATATATAGATTTTTGGTTTTTTATTTTCAAATTTGAAAATTACAACCAACTTTTTTTCTGGATACATTTTAATAAATTTATTCCCTTTTACGTGTTACATTTGAGTACAACTTGGATTTGTGAATTTGTATATAATCAGAGTAGATGTTTCCTACTGCTCTTAAATTTTTTACTTTACTTTACTTTTACTATTTTGCAAGTAACACAAAAACGGTTTCAAAACACTAAGAAGAACCACTCGTAATAAAGTTAGTCGTAACTTAGAAAACAAAAAATCTCTGCAGAATACAATAATATACAATAGTCAAAGTTCAACAATTGGTCAAAGTTTCCTGAGCCTTTACCAACAAATGAACGAATTGGAGGAAAAATATAAAGACCTTCAATAAATAGTATTTCCTTTTTAAAGTATTTCTGTTCTTTTTCAAAACTATCTACGTCGAATTAAACGCGGAGTTAGTATGCCTTAACTGTTTCAAGCTAACATTATTTTAAAAATGGACCGAAAAGTTGACCGAATTGATTGAAAACTGGAAATATTTAAGAATTTTTCGGCGTTTTTTAGGAAAATGCTCTTGAGTTTACACCGAACTTTCTCAAAAATGTATTTCCTTGTTCATAGCGAAAATATAGGACAAAGAGCTGTTTGGGTTGAAAAACATATGTTTAATGGGAAAATAAATAATTGAAACAATAAATAAAATGCAGAGGAGCAAACAAAAAATGAACGAAATTAGTTTTTAAGTAATTATTAATGTGGACATCGGGAGAAAATAAAATATTTAACGACAGTGAACTGAATTTGAATGAACGTTTTATTAACAATAAAGTGCTTCCTTTAACTTCAGTTTTTTTTTAATCACGATACTTTTGGGCATATTATTAACTATGTGGCATAGATCGAGACAAATTTGATTTTTAAAGGACTCAGGATAAAACTACATAAGACCTATCCACAAAACCCCAAAATTATTCTCATCATTTTTAATCGTAGAATGTACATACTCAGACCGTGAATACAAAAATCTTATGTATTCATAACAGAGATTTTTATAGAAAATATTTAATTTTTGTGATTTTGAAAGTAACTGCGTCGAATGCAACAAATTTATGAAATTTTACATTCTTCTTAATCGAGATGGATGGTTGCACTTGAAACCCAGGATCTACCATCTACGCAAATAAATCCTTTGCTTTTATTTCCCTCAGAATAAAAGATCGGCGACGTCTTCATCAGTAATTCATTCAGGAAAAGTAAATGCGCCTAAGCCCCCTATTTATTTGTTTTGTTATACTCGTTCTTATTAGATTTGTTTAGTAAACCCAGAAACTCATCAAAACCCCTTGGTATGTAATATTTCAATTTCCAAGCACACTACTGTATCGAAAGCCTCAAGCACATCTTAAAACACAAAGAAAACCACACTGAAACACTCTATAGGGTAACTAAATGGTTCAAAGAGAAAATTGGCACGTGTTTGTTATACCTGTAGCACACGAACATATGGCTGAGCTAATGCCGATCTTTAATGAGATCCGAGCCAGAGGAGAAATTGGTAATGCGTACCCGCTGCATGTGGGATCCACGGCGGGCCCCACTCTGCACATGGCCCACGTCAATCCGAACACTTGCTATTGGGTAACGTTGATTTGTGTCTTCTTAGTTTAGTGTTTCGATCCGGCAGTGTTGATCCGTACACTGAAAATCTACCTTTTATGTGCACCATTTCCCTGGTTGTGTCTCTTCGCATAGGTGGACTAGATTCGTGAAGTTTGTACACTATTTTTCAACAAACCACTGTGGTGTACATATACAAGGCTTACAGCTGTAGATTTTGGTTTTTTTTAAGTACTGTACAAACTTTAGCGCGGTTTGCATGTGCATGAGAGTGATGTTTCCAGACGATTTCAATTAATTATACAAGCGAACAATTTACTATCCCCTGTATGAATGTACAAGTTAAACGGTTAGCGAATGTTAATCCACTTGGTTGATGCAGTTGCTGTAATCGGCCCGGAAAAAGACCATCACAAACTGTTGTATCTGTCGCAAATGCCTATGGTAGGTATTCAGCAGGTCAGTACCAACTACGGTTGATTTTTTTACAAATCAATTTTAGCCCGATATTTATTAAGTATCCATGTAATTTTCTTTTCAATTCATTCGTGCAAATTGAAGATTATATTGACATCGCCAGATGAGATTAGAACTGTTTTACTGGTGAGTACAGCGGTAAAACAGTACTGGTGAAGACACGCACGCATCAATTGTTGTCACCGATTTGATTCAAAGTAGTTTTTACAGTCGCACGGACACTGATCGGTTAAGTGAACATTGATCTGGAATGAATGAATGTCTGTGACTCAGTCCTTGTAGTGATTGGCTTGTTTTGTGATCCGCCCATTGCTCCCATTGGCCGACTATAACCAACTAACGTGTCACGCTAATTTAGGTCCGAGAAAGATCGCAGCGATCGGTGCCGATGGGCAGTTTGCCCAGACATTCAAAGTCGACTTTGTCGGCCGGCACTCCAGACTCGCTCAGCGATAACGAAAGTGGATTCAGAACACCGCGAAAACCCGTCTATCGCTCCACTTTAACACCGGGTGGGTCCAGAAACAATTCCAGACCGGCCTCTAGAACCGGCAGTCGACCTGGCAGCAAACCACCATCCAGGCATGGATCCAATCAGTCTTTGGACAGCACTGGTAAGGAATATTGTTTGAAATGCGAATGACGTTTGTCTTTCCAGATTTTATCTGATGGGTTTATAAAATTTACAAATTTGTAGATGATACACCCTCGAGGATTCCGAGAAGAACTCCAACCTCAGGTTTTAGTTCCGCAACTTTATCATCTGCTAGGAAGAGCACAGTGAATGGAACCGGCTCCAGACCAAGGACTCCAAGTGGTCTTCGCTCTCCAGCCAGTCCAGCTCTTAGGTAAATACGCAAACACGCATATGATGCAATAATAAAACGGGGAGTTTATTCTGGACAAGAATCGACTTTTCCAGCTATTAAACTGAACCAGTTAATACGAGTAATTTGAGTAGACTACTGAGATAGATTAACATTGAAAGTCTGAATGGTTTGATATGAATTTTGGTCAATTAATACTGATTATGGTCCTTATTACTTTAACATCAATTAGGCACGAAGAGCCTTGATAAACGTTAACAGTTTTGTGCTTTGCAATTTTTTATTAATTGTGTCTCACGTTGATCGCTCCAAATTGAATAGTTCCAAATGAGTGGAACAAAGCAGATGCTTAATGAATCGGAAAGAGAAACAACACGCCTCTCTAAATCCGGTATGTTTTTGCTCTTTCCCACACAAGCTTTTGCGTGCTGTGCCTTGTGCTCATGTACAGGGTATCCCAATGATAGAGTAAAATAAGTTTATGCTTGCTTAGCCGGAATTATTTATTTGTAAAGGTACTAGACGTAAAAGTATTCACAGTTATACAGAGTGCGTCAGAAAACTTGCAGTGCAGAAACCAACTTTTTTCCTAATGTGACAGCATACACATATTTTATTTTGTTTTTGAACTCTTGTATAAATATAAAAGAAAATTGCAGTTTTTTAGTTACTCGGCAATAACGAAGAAAATTGGCATTTTYACTGTGTTGATAAGTYGAAAATKTATCCGTTGCCTTTAGGCACAAAATTTTGAACCTTGACAGGAGTAAAACCTATTACCATATTACCTATTACCTATTTGGTTTGTAAATCATTTGCCTTTTAARCTACAGGGTAGTCATAATCATCGTTCAAAWTGACTTATTTTCAAGCTCAAAAATCTCACTCTTTTAACAATATAATGCTAACTTGAGAATAATTTCAATAATATAAAAATAAATTCATAAATCTTCTATAAGCAAGTGTTTAAAAAAAGCACGTGCTGCAAAAAAAAACAAGGTTCAGCTTTTCGTTGCAAATGCAGATCACCAAGATATTTAGATCAAAAACAAAGCATTTTTGACCATGTTCGAATTTCCTTTTTCTCTTCTTTTTCTTACTTTTTCTCATAAAATCAGCTCAGTAATATGCAGTTGAATTTTTTGTACTCAATTAGAAAACACGCTGTATAACGGAAATTTCTGAGCTTGAATTTACGTTAATTTGAACAGTATCATGACCGCCTTGCAGTTCCAAAGACAAATATTTTAGAAATCAAATCCTTTCTCCTGTTGTCCATATATTGTTCAAAATAAGTTTGTTTTATATAACAAAAACTAATTGAAATTTACATGAGATTCAAAAATAAAATAAAATATAGGGTGTTATATAATACACAGTTGTTTTCTGTGCTGCAACTTTTCTGATGCACTCTTTATCATTGTGTGCCTTTATAAACAAATAATTCCGGAAACTTTCTTTGTTCTATCGTTGGAACGTCTGGCTCAAATATTTAAGTAATCTATTTCCACGAGTGAGACACAATTAAATACAGGGTGTCCCGTAAGCACATGATCAAAAAACTACGGCGATATTCTTTGCGTCAAAAGAAGACGATCTGACCTAACTTTTATTAACAAAAAATGTCTGGCTCCTCTGCTATTGATGTTCAAAGTTCTTCAGAAAAATTATATTTTTTGACATATCGGGAGAATGGTACGATGTATTTTAGTGAAACTCGCTGTGAATTTATTGTTATGTAAGACTCGTATTTTGATGAAACAATCGGGTTCATCCGTTTTGGACAAGTGATGAATTCATGAGTGTCGTGGTACAAAAACTACCAGAACTTTTTATTTGCTGGATGAAATCAACTCATTTTTTTTTGTTGATGCACTTATTCACAAATTTGTGCTCTTTGTCAAATCTTGTAACATTCATAGTTTTTGCGGAAAAAAAATATTTCTGTTTTCTTGCCACTTAACAATGTTAGACATTAACTGCAAATATCGTGATGCGAGGCATAAATTAATTGTCAATCAATGAAGAAGTGACCGACATGGTCAAAGTATTAGGGTTTTGCGAAAACAACTTGCGTAAAAGCAATATTGCGCATATTTGCAGTTAATGTCTAACATTGTTAAGAGGCAAGAAAACAGACATATTTTTTGCGCAAAAACTATGAACGCTACAAGAATATGAATCTTACATAAGAACAAAGTCACCATTCTCCCGATATGTCAAAAAACATAATTTTTTTGAAGAATTTTGACCATCTATAGCAAAGGAGCCATACATTTTTTGCTAATAAAAGTTAGGTCAGATCGTCTTTTTTTGATGCAAAGAATATCGCAGTATCTTTTTGATTCTGTGCTTACGGGACACCCTGTATATACAGCAAAGACTTGTTATTAGCCCACTGTGTCAGAACATCAGCTTGAACTCAACTCTATTTGCATAACTGACTGATCTGAATCGAATACGTACTCATAACTCTAAAAAGTTACTAATCGTGGGCATGTTCTTTCTTTAACCATGGTAGATCCACGGGCATACCCAGAGCCTCGAGCATACCAACCTTAACCGGAATTAGTTCAAGTTCATCCAGGTAAACTTACAAAGTGGAGATTGTTTTTTTTTCTTATTTTGTTTGAAATTTCGGCTGATTTAAGGGGTTTTGCTGGTGATAGCCACAAAGCTCCGTCAAAACTCCTTAACTGGTCGTTGTAGTGGAAATTTTGGGGGGCTTTGATTGTCGAATGTCGTATTGGAAATTATTGGTAGGGTTTTCAAGGTTTACTAACTAACGGTTTGGTCAACTAAACGGCTACAACAATTGGCTCTGAATTGGTATTTTCGAATTTCAGCAGGCAATGCACCGACACCTGCAGACACGTGCACTGATCGCACTATGCACAGTTTACACATTTTTTTAAGTACAGTTAAGGTACAGTGAACTCCCGAATTTTTCTAATTTAACTGAACTAAAATTAATCTACTCACAACCAGTAGAACACATAACAAAATCTGTTGACCAGTTAGTAAACTTGGAGCAAAATTGCAAGTATTTAATGGGTGGATAATCACTGGGAAATAATGGGAATGGATGTTTGATCTGTCTAGAGGGGGTGTAGAGCTTGATCAGGAGATGATTCCTTCAGTTAAAACCTTCTTCAATGGCTTTTTCGAAAAATCAACAATACGTTTTGAATAAGAAATCATTGCCTGATCCTTTCAAACGAATGAAAACTAATGCTCTGGTTGGTATCGCAAGGTCTCGCATACCGATTTATAGAGGGAACAGTAAGGATGAACCGGAATCGCCTTCCACATCCAGTTCCTGTTCAATGTCTTTTTCTTCTGGGTAAATCTTTGTAGTGCATGTGTTTTGTCTCAACTTATCAATGTGTCGTTTTGTGTTTTACGATTTGTCCTTGATGCTCGGTTTCACCCGGTTGAAGTTGAAATTAACGCAAACAACGATAATGTATTTTGGAAAATGAGAAAAAAGCTCTAATAAGCAAATGCCAAAATTGCTTCGTTAAAGGCCTGGCTTAAGACACTGAAGAATAATTTTTCGCACCATTTTGTAAACCGGTTGCCCATAGATTATGCAATTCGGTATTCTTTAAATAGTGGCAAAGGGAGGACGTTTTTTGGGTTATTGGGT
This sequence comes from Dendroctonus ponderosae, assembly GCF_020466585.1. NCBI lineage: Eukaryota > Metazoa > Arthropoda > Insecta > Coleoptera > Curculionidae > Dendroctonus > Dendroctonus ponderosae. The sequence continues at coordinate 6,789,077 of NW_026018814.1, forward strand.
CTGCTTCGTAAACATTGTCCTATCTTTTTTTTTGTGGGATTTGCAGAAAACTATTTTTATCAAATAATGCTTTAAATGCTGGAAATGTCCAGCAAACGATCTTAAAATTTTGAGTTTTCTAAGTACAGCATTTTTAGTTTGTTCCACAATCTCCCATTTCATTGCAACGCGTGATTTCGTTTTTGTCAAAAAATAGGAGTTCATATTTTATTAAAATCGTTGAACTTAAAAAACTCGAAAATTTTGTGGGAAAAAGCTTGTTTTTGTGTTTTGTACGTGTCGACAATTGATACCTAACGATATTTTTCTTCTCTTAACCGATCGCAGCAAATCTACATCAAGCAAATCGAAAATTCCTCTTTTCAAGAGGTAAACACTAGTTGTTGCATGGCAAAATGCATGGAATATTGTTTATTATCGTCGTAAATGAAAATGTATTGACTGTGTAGTGTAGACACGCAAAAATGGACCTAAATTAGTAACACGTTTGATGCATGGATTTATTTATTTTTTTAATTAATTGTGCATTGAAACTGCTTTAAGTGACTTCAACCCATGGGGATTCGCTTAAAGTGGATTTCGTCAAAATGTTTTATTTTTCTAATTTGACTTTAACCAATTTACTAACCGGCATGTTGTGTGCCTTTTTAACGCAGGAGTGCAAGCTCGAACAAAGTTAGGCAAGTGACCATTGGCGTTGCCCCAACTTTAAGGACCTCATCTAGGTAAATTAACACAGATTTAACTTTTTGATGCTTTCGGAACTAATTGAGCGCAGCGAATAATTATTAACTTAGCGCAGTATTGACTACGGATATGCAACGCATGAAAATATAGGCAATTTTCATGGTGAAAAACAAATTTACAACTTACATGCGAAAAATATCCCACTGATGCTGGTTGTTCACAACACTACACACTTCTCTGCGGCTCGTATTGAACTGAACTGCGAATAATTTCACCTGTAATGACTCATAGGCATTGGTATTGAATAATACGGAATACGGAGACAAACTGATAAACAGGTTTTTCTACAAATATTGACAGATTTTGCGTTTTTATCATAAGGAGTTTTTGCTAATGCGCGTTGCCAAAATTAGCAAGCATTAACAAACCATTGTTGCCTTAGGCGTAGAAGTTTGAGAGCCGAACAAAGTGAAAAAACATCTCATGCACAAAAACGCCACGTCTTCACATTATTGATCTTCTGGCTACAAGTAAAAACGACTCCAATATCGTCCAAAACTCCAAATGGAACACCCTGTATGTTATATAATATTTGGAAAAACCTTTATGAAAAGTCGCATTTTTCGGTCTTAATTCAAAATCTCCTTTGTGTTTGTGTTTCTCCTCCAATGTTTGTCCCACCTGTTCATGTTTGATGAACGGACATGGATGGACACTGTTGAAATTTGCCTATATTTTCCGTATTTTCAATATTCAGTAGTCAATACGCTTTTGCATCGTACATATTTTTAGTTTAGTATTAAAATACCAAATTGACCTTGGCTTTTTTCAATTTTCTACTTTTTTAATATTCGTGTGTTCTTAATGAGCCTGGCAAAAAGCAGCTTACTTTATTGCGCTAAAACATTGATTCATTGCTACTCTCTGCTGCCTTTTTTGCTAAAATCCTCTCAATTCATAGTTCTTAGCTAAAATCTTTAAATCCTGGGCTTCAAAGCTTTTAATTAATTTCATCGCAACAAAATTTAAATCTTGCAGATATCTGCAGATTTGGCTCTCCTACCAGTTTTCTGTTCATAAATGTTTATCGTTTTTTTTTGTCTCAAACTCCTCTGTTCAATATTAGTGAAACACAGTCTGGTTCAGTAAGAGTGAACATTATTGTATTATCTAGGACTCGAACACCATCCGGGTCGAATACCCCAGTTTATCCAGATCAACCAACGGCGGTTTCGCGATTGCTCCGAAGAAATTCTGGAGCATCCGAAACGCCGACGGGTCAAGCCCGCCGAAAGAAGTCAACCATCGAAGACCGGGAACCGTTTAGATTATAATTAGGAATAAAAAACACTAGTTTAGGTTTCTTAACTTATTTCAAACCTAAAATGACTGACATAAGTTGTAGCTTCGTATTCTAAAAAAAGAATTGTTCATATTTTTGTATAAAACTTGTTAATTTATTGAGAGCCTTTTCGGTCGGCGAAAATCGCCAGTTTTGCCGGCCGGAGACGCAGTGCCTCTAGTCTCTATAATTGAGAAGTCACTTTGTTTTGTAAGACAGTATTTTTCTTTAATCGAGCAAAATTGAGAAATGTCTTAGTTGGTATAAGTATCTTTTTGTAAATTGGTTGCCATATATTACAAAATCGAATTATTTATATTTTTATTGTTAGATGGATAAGAACCACTTTTTATGCTTCAATCTAGCACTTTAAGTTTTGTTCAGTTTGTACCAAATCTGTGGATTTTATGTTGGCTATAGAAAACGGGACCATTTGATTTTCCATGTTCTTTAATTACATATTGTGTTTACTAATTTGTCCTAACCCTAACTTTACAAACATTATGCTATTGTAATTTTTATTTCTAAACGAGTTTTCTAGTTCTATCTAGCAATTGCGAAAGTGTGATTACCATTTAAACGTGATCGGGACAGTGTTTTGTAATCGCCAGTACGAAACGCTCGTCTTTGTGCGCATATTCTGTATGTATTGCTTTTGTATAATTTAACTGTTAATTAAAACTAAATTTTATTAAAAATCTTTAGTTTGTTTCAACCTTTTCTTTACTGTTTCCTTTTCAAAAGGCGTTTTTAAGCACCACCCACAAACGAAGAAATACAATTAGTAAAATTGCAGTACAATTTTATCATTTTAAACTAGATACGCGCATTTTTTTAACATATTACTATACAACTGACTTTTCCATTACAAAATTGACCCTGCAAAAAGCTCACATTGCCTTAAATAAAACACGTTTTTATTGTGAAATATATATATAACATAAACAATAACAGTTTCAGTCCCAATGAGCTTAATAAAGAAACCAAAAAAAACTTAAACACCTAAAAAATAAATAATTTGTTTTTATACAAAATTGCACGTGATTCATTTGGTATGGACTTTGAATAAATAATGACAAGTTGCGAAACAATGGTTTTTCCTAAGTAGTAAACCTAAAATTAATTATACAAACTAAATTTGATCTGTTCTCCATCATACCAAGAACAGCTCGAAAGTTCCTTGATGTCCCAATTCAGGGTATTTTCGTTATAACAGCTCTTTCCGCACATAATGAAAATACCCCGTAAAACTAGGCACGTTCTTAAATAAAAATACTATCGGGATATTTTTTTCTATGTACACTTTCCCCCACGCTTCCAACTGGCGATTATCGCATCTTCGACTTTTCCTTCAAACTGGGGAAAAAGGCCTCGATGGGCAATATGGGATCGTCTGTCGATATGGTGAAATAATTGGGAATACTCCTGCTTGTGGGCGCTACTGAGTTAAATATGCCCGGCTTGTCATAGTCTTTAAACGAGGACGTCAAGTCGGACACTCTCTGTGACTGGAAATAATCGTCAGTCTTCATAATATCCTCAGTTATGCTCTCTTCAATTGCTACCTCTGTAGATGCGTTTTCTACTTCAGCTGCATCTGTTGTGGATGTTGAAAGCTCTGTTGTGGCTGACTCAGCTGCGCTGAGTGGATCCACACCTTCCGGCTCGCTTTCCACTCTTGTGGTAGTTTCAATCGCGTTTTCTTCATCAATGTCATTTTTCTTGTTATGGATTCTGCTTTTCAAGCTCGGGTATCCGGCTCGTCTTCTAGCGGAGAACAAGTTGGGGCGAATTGAAATTTTAGAAGCTGTGGTTGTAGTTTCGCTCATCGGCTTGGTTCTACCAAAGGGCCTTAGCCGAGTATTCACAGCTTTGATGGATTTTTCGGTTATAATCCCATTAGACTCCGGAGTGGTGGTTTCATGCCTAGGCTCCTTTGGTTTGAACCTGCTCCTCAATGGCGTAGTGGTGGTTTCATCGGTAACGTCTTCATCCACCCGACTACTAGCAGTGGTGGGCGAAGGCCTCGTTCTCAACCTGCTAGGGAACCTCAATCTCAAATTATCCGAACCAGTCCTAGCCTGGGTGGTTGTACTTGGAGTTGTAGTGGAAGTATGCTGGTTCAGCCTCTGCCTGTATTCCTTCACGCTAAATCTGGGCCGGTTTGAGTTATCGTACTTGATGGGTCGTCGGATTCTAGTCGATTTAACCGTGCTTATTTCCATCGTCGTCGTTGTCGGCTGCAGAGTTGTACTGGCGAAGTCTTCCACATCCGGAATCACTTCCGCAGAAGTAGTGAAGTCAACTTCATTTTCCGGCAAATGAAGTCGGGTGTTTGGTTCTGGACCTCTGGCGGTCTCAGTAACCGAATGTATTTCCTCAATAAACGGCTTATTTTCCTGCTGAATCGGCTGCTCTTGAACCGACTCATACTGTCTAGAGGGCACTTCAGTTTCAAACCTTTGACCATTTTCGCTAAACTGTGCTGACTCCGGCGAATAATAGTTTTGTGCATCGTTTTCAAACGATAACTGTTCCTGTTCAACAGGCGTTTCGGAGACTTCTTCAACAAAGTGTTTTTGTTTGAGGTTTTCGTGCGCTGGCCTCAGCCGCTTTCTTTGAGTAGATTCGGTAGATGGCCTGTTTCGCTGACGATGTCGGCCTGATCATAATTTCAATAGCTTTTTTAATTATAAAAGCACAAAAGAAATATTTTTATCTAGACGATATTAAAATTTGACATCTTCTAGACTTTTAGTCTCATGTCGCAACAGATATATCTTAAAGCGCGTTTTTAAATGTGACTTACCTCTTTGTCTAGTAGCCGGTTCCTCCTCAGCATCCTTCTGGTTCTGAATGGGCTCCTGCTCCACATGCGCTTGGGCTTCCTGCGGGCGATACCCTGTAGGTTTAGGTCTTCGCCTTCTCAGGGGTCGCTCCACCTCAATGGGAGCTTCCTCGACATTTTCATGGGATTTTATCGGTTCGTAAGTCTCAGCGCTTGGAGCTTCTGTAGTGGTGGTTGAGGGCTTTCGCGGCCTTGGTTTACGCCGGTTGGTTATACGCGCCTTGGTCGGGTCTCTGGTTGACGTTGGTTGAGTTACGGGCTGTTTGGTTGGACGTCTCACACGCTCCTTTTGAGTCGTTGTGATTTCGTTGGATATTTCACCAGTTTCTTTTAGTCCCACGGGATAATCAGTGCCATCTGGAGCAGAAAAAAATTAACCCTGGGTTTTTAACAGTAGTATTCGCCATAAGGGCGAAATTATTAATACTTTCTAAGAAAAGTGAACGAGAAGGAAAGAGCTAATGAGACTGGTAAAGGCGACAAATAAATGTTAAAAATTGCAATTAGATGGATGAAAATGGGTCGAACAGCGGATGCCTCAAAGAAGACCTAAAAAGGTCCCAAGAGAGAGTTTGAAAAGTGAAAAAACTACAAAAAATAACTAGACAACAATTGCTCACCCTCTGATTGCACCTCTGGCTTGCCCAAAATCGGATAGTGAGTGGAAACATCCTTGATATCAAAAAACAAAGGACTTTCCTGCAAAGCATTGTTTCGGTACTTATTCATCTTGTTGCTAACTTGCGCAAACACAGTGGCAGCCTCGCTTTGAGTGGGCGACGTTGGAATAACGGTCCCTTCCGTTTTATAAGGGGTGGGCAGGAAGGCTGGCACACTCAAATCCACTAAAGGAGCCTGAAAAACTGGCGGGCTTGGAGTGGAGCCTTCGGCCTGGAACAGCAGGCCTGGGCGGGCGTTTGGTGGCGCCTGCCGGATATTCTGGAACTGGAAGAATCCATCCTGCGGCCTGAACTGGTACTGTTGGGATGGGGTGTCGATCCATTTGCCCTCGGTGACCTGCAGCGACAAGCCCAATGAACCCAAGCGAATTTTCCCACTTTGCGGTCAATTACCTCATACGTGAGAGGACTTGGCGAGTTCGACGGGCTGCTCTTTTGGAAGTTGTAGTCGACATATCCGATGGGAAAGCTATTTCGTGCGGGAATAGGACCGAATGTTGCTGGGGATGGAGCTCCACTTGGAGTGTACTGTTTCAGGTTTTCCTTAGTGACTTGCACGTCCACAGCCTGTTCTTTGAGTGTTTGCGGCCTCGGTTGTTGCTGCTGCTGCTGCTGACTGGAAAACTCGTATGTAGGTACCACCTACGAATTTAAAAAAAAATCATCAGAAACGGGATATTTCAGTAAACAGGAACGCTTACTTGTGGCAAAAACTGATTAGGCCTGGCACCAAACTGAGGAACGTGTGCTGAAGAATCCGTAGATGGACCTTCTTTGAACGCATAAAGCGAGATCTTGGTGTCCTGTTTGCCTTTTTGCTGGCCTCTGGATCTGGGTGGAGGCACCAAATTCCTGGAGTAATCATCATTTTGCGCCGGCTGGGCCAAGAAGTACGTGGGCCTTTGCACAATGCCGCTTTCACCAGTTAGCGGAAATCTGGCTAGTTCCAGGTGCTGACTCTGGCCGAAATTGTTGCTCAGAAGTCCGAATCCTTGAGTTTCTCGGGTTTTTACGTTGCTGGCGGGGGCTGATTTGATAAAGGAGTATCCACCGGAACCTGCAGATGGAGGAAAATAAAACCATTTCGCTCCCATTTAGGACAAACTTAGACATCTACCGGTGCTTGAAATTGGTGGGGGCACAAAAATCTCACTACGAGTACTGTGGGAAACCATTTGTCCCCTGATGGGCTTTCGCATCTTGTTTTGAACCAGCAGCGGTTTATTGATGGCTTGCAGTTTCTTCAGTTGCTGATTACCCTGCCCGGATGTCATGTAATAAGGACTGACTGTTTTGTAAGTCTGCTTCTGCTTGGAAGCGCCTGGAAATTGAACGGGGTGAAAGCCTACAGAAGCTTTGAGGCTTGCTATCTCCTACCTGCTTTCCTGTCCTTATAGTTTCCGCTGTGTTTAACCGGAGCCCTAAAATGCGCAGTTGGTTGCTGCCCGTACGGAAGAGTGGTAGTTTCCAGATTTACAACATCCGCCGGTACCACATCAAAGGCCTGACTTGGATTCGCATATTGCCTAACTTCTGAATCCCCCTGCCCAGTCGGATTTTGTCTTCTACTACCAACGATTGGTCTCCAACCATCCGAAGACATCGAAATTGAGTCCTGAAGAACCAAATGATTCGTTAAAGCACACGGAATTGTCACTATTATAATAACCAGTAAGTATGCGTATTAAACTGATATGCCTGCAAAACCTGTTCGACTTCAAAATCCAGGTTAATAGTCTTCAAGACTTACCTGCATCTGTTGAGCAGCGGCCTCGGCTATTACCTGAACGAAAATCGCCGTAACTGTAAAAAAGTGAAAATGCCGTAGTTATAAGAATAACATAAATGCAAACGACACATACAATTGATATTAAATTGGTCTTGGCTCTACACGCAAATCCAGCAGGTTTGAATAGTGAAACTTTTGTAAATAAGCGTATGTTTATGTTCATGGAACATATGTATCTATACCCTGAGTTTGCACGGGGAAATAGAAATTTATCTGATTTATTAAAATGAAGACGGTTCGAAAGCTGATTTTAGTTTACATCCAGTATATTCAGTATATGAATATAACAGCGAAAACTTTCAATTATTTGGTTTTTTCAACCTAAAAAAACCATAACTAAACTTTTACAGAAGTTTATCAATTGACGAAAGAACAAAAAAAATCGGTTATAATGAACAAAAAAGCCTTTAGAAAATCAATAATCTGAAAACTTTTAGAACTGCGTAAAAGTTATTCGGAAATTTCGGGCAGGCGACTAAAATGAAAAAAGATTGCACGATGAAAGATCGTAACTTTGATCTCAAAACAGCCAGTAGCTTAAATTATTCGCAGAGAAAGGAAATTTCAACAGAATCTCTGTATTCTGACTTTTTGCAATTCGACAAGAACGGATTTATAAGCGAACGTCACACATATGCTGCCGTTTATCAAAAATGCGCAAAAAACACTTAAACACCGGATAATAGAAAACATTTAAAGTAAATACAAGAAGTTTGCTTTTAAACACCCTGAAATTTCTATTGAATCGAGAATCGAGTTCCACTCCAAACTGTTTATAAATGAATGAAATATCGATGTACATATACAGTAGTAGTATTTTTGGTAAAAAGTAGTTTATGCAAGTTAATGGAAGTATTTTGTTCAGTAACTACTAAGATATCATTCCGAGAAAATGTGAACTAAAACGCGAAAAAACTAGAAAAGAATCATCGAAAAATGCAATGCTTCAATGGGCAAAACGAAATTTACGTGAACGTCACTGGAAGAAATTCAAGCAGACAAAAATTGACACTAATCACTAGACAACATTAGATTATTAAAAGCGGAAAACATTTATAGCAATCAATCACAGGGAAAAAAATCAAAGCATTTGCCGGTATATCCAGCTAGAGCAAAGACCATTTTACGTCCGAAGACTCCTTTCTCTTCCTTCAATTATGGAATCCACTAACGTTTATCAACATGTTTCGATTGCAATAAAACGCCATTATGCAATTTCATTAATGCAACAATGTTTATTATTGATAATTTGTTGGAATTGCAAATCGGGCAGGCTTAACGGTTAAACAACTACGAAATGTATAGTTTTCTGCCGTCCAACCAAACAATTAAGGATATTGCATGCTGTTAGAGCGTAGATTAATGAAAAAGATATATTTTTTTTTAATGCATAATATTAGACTTGGTTGTTTTTTCATATACAATAGTAGTGAGCCAATAAACAAATGCATGACTTTTGTATGTGCAAATAACGTATTTTAACCGCATATCTCCCGCTCGTATGCAGCTCAGTTAGTGGAAACATTTATTTTATTTTTTATGTGTGTTTTAGTAAAATCCTTCGTTGCAGATTAACTTCAAAACATTAAAAGATATAAAGATCTAATCTGAAAGAAATCAGATGGTTAGCTCCTTTCGAATCTAAACGATTCCATCGAATCTAGACGAACACATGGAAAAAGCAATTCGATTGAAGCAACGAATATATAGATTATGTTAAAAGAATGAAAAATTGCAGGCGACAGAAGCTACTGATTGCAACCGAATTGAGCACAAACATCGCAGAATTAAAAGAAAAATAATCCACAGAAGAACAGACACTTTCGAGTACAAGATTAGTTGGTTACGAATGAGAGTAATCAAAATTAATCAAAAGCAATTTTGGTTTTATTTATATTCTCATAATAAAAACGACAAGTTTTACGAAGTTTTCGCAGAGAAAAATGACAAACGTAAAATCCCTGTGTTTTAAACGATGAAATATATATTCTTAATACTCTTTATGCCCATTGAGGCCTTAAAGGTATGAATGTCAATAAGAATCTACTTTCAGTCTGTAGAAAAAAAATTAAAATTGCTCTAGCATTGTGTGTCCAAATAATCTTTTTAGAAGATTAATACCTTTTCAAATAAAGTTCAATAAACCAAAAGTTCTAAAACGGAAGAAGAAATGTTTGCTAATTTATAATCATTTTTCAAGGTTGGCTAAGATGTGATACTGGTACATTCAAATAAATAAAAATAGCACTAAAATCATTATAACAATGTTTTAAAAATGTTCGGAATTTTGTCGGCAAAACAAAGCTTTTCAAACGCAAAAATTTCAAAGACTTAGTTCAAATGCAAATTATATGTGAGCGGATCTAAAGCAAATTAATTTAAAACATTTAAATGTTTTTCAATTAGTAAAGCAGAAAATAAAATAAAAAATTAATTTTATTTCCTCCTACTAAATTGAGCAAAGTGCGATCTTAACCCGAAATTTAAAAATTTATTTTAATTTTTATAAACACTTACCACAATAGCATAGTTTCCATCGCACCGGCGGCATATTCTGAAAGAAGGAAAAAAATCGATATTAAGGAAGCAATTAATCGGTTTAAATTGAAAGTGAAATGACATAAACAATATGCCTGATACGAGTACTTTGTTAAAAGAAAGCTTGTAATTAATTCTTCACCACGTTGAATAACTGCACGAAGGAAATAAAACGGAAACTAAATTATTGTTAATAATTAATTTGGTTCACAATAAATTCTTTTCGAATAATCTCCTGTATACCTGTCTGAAAAATGAGGAAACTGATAACAAAACTGCTAAAAAATTGGGATAAAAATCGTATGTTAGGGCGCTTCTCGAAAAAGTTGTTGGAGAATTTTCAGATGATCTGAATTTTCTTTCTTGAATATGAAAAGCTGATAACAATTTTGCACTTTACAATCAAGAAACCGCTTCGTTTGTCTCCACATGTCGAAAGCCTTCGCTCTCCCAAGAAAATCCACTGATTGTTTCTGGAGGTTTCAATCAACATTTATTATGCGATGTAAATAGCATATACAGAACGGTTGATTTTTTGTGGTTGCTTCAATGTCCATAAACCTGATTTTTATTAGATTTCGTGGGCATAAATAGTGTGAATGGAACTGTATGAATAAATATTGCAAAAGCCCTTCAAGCTTTTGCAGAATTCCGCGAGAAAAAATGTGTAAGTTAAATTGAAAGTAGAATGACTTAACCACTGACTGTTAAAAGAAAGCTTCTAATTAATTCCCAACCACACATAACATAAATAACATGTATTGAGGAACTAAAGCGGAAATTAAATTAATTCAAGAAAAAAATAAATGTGAACTGAAGCAGTTCGCTGACCCATCAGAACCACCCACTTAAGACCGGTAAAGTCATGCAAAGTAGCAGAACACACCAAAACACAGAACGCAATCAGAACGTGAAAAGATGAAACGTAGAAAAATTCATCGAAACTTCATACATTGAATTTCAGCGTCCCGTAATTTTTGCAACTTTCTACTCAAAAGATAACGTGGTTTCAATGCAATCCAATCGCATGTTTCCTCTGATCGAAAGAAGAAAGCATGTCAAATAAGAGGATAAAATTAAAATCGACGCACTTAATTCGATAGTATTGAAGCAAATATTCAGCAATATTTCAGATAGAAATCGGATTTTCAGTTACAAAACTGCTGGGTTTTCTTACAAGCGCAACACGCCTAATTAAACGAGCACATAACAGAGTTTTGCGCAAATGTGTTGGGAAACTCATGAGAATTAATTAGAATACAAAGGCATTTTTCGATGTTACGTTCTATCTCAAAGTTGTTCGTACTAATTGCCATGTTTTAAATGTTTCTTGCTTTCACGCTGCTGTCGAAATTAATAATATTGTTTATTATTATGATACATATTGAAAGATTTAGCTGCAACATTTCATTTGCTTGTAGAAAGTTCACGCTCTTATGCCGAACCAAATGTTATTGAATTTGCACATTTAACAATTAAATGAAAAAAAGTGGAATACATTTCAACTAAAGCTTCCTGAAACTGGAAAATAGTTCATCAGACAGCTTGGCAATGGCAAGTATTAATTTCACCAACGCACTGATTTCCCCCCACAATCTCTTCCGTGTTCACAGATTGTTAATTTCGTTATATCACATTGAGGAAAATACTAATCGAGATAACCACATATGTATCATTGCAATCTGCGATTTTACTAGGCCTTATGTGATAGAAAACAGTAGAACAATAGACATTTTTTTGCGGAAATCAAAATTTGAATAATGTCCCGAATTTACAGCTAAAGAGCAGAAAAACTGAAACATTATGGCACATTTACGTGAAACCATGTTAGTCTTAATTGCCGTTGCTTAATGTCGGCTGGTCTTTGCCTTAATGAGCGCTTATTGAAACTGAATACTTGACTCGTTCCTTATTGCTCATTAGATAACACAGCCATGAAAAGTGCAACAAATGCTCCAGTATGATGTTTTATGCATTATGAAATTTGCGTTTCAATGCCAGAATAATCGATGCACAATTAACAAATTTCCAATTAGTTTTTGCAATTTTTTGGGATTTTTAATTTAGGAAAAACTTAACTATTCTGTAGAAAAATGTAGAAAATAATGCGTAGTATCGTTTCTGCAAGGATCCGCATTATTTAACTATAAAATAAGTTATTAGATAGTATCGAATACAGTCAATAGATCGTGTTTAAGATCATACTCTATTCAAGTCGTGTAAATTGTATTACATTTTAAATACAGTTTTTAAGCTGACTTCGAAAATAAACAATAAACTTGTAGTCAAACTTCGTCTTCGTTCATTTATCAATTCCCACGTATTGGGAAAAAAGCGTAAACCATGACAGTCTCGATTATGAACGTTTTAGAACAAACCGCAAATATTGATGCAAACTATTGAAAGTCAAGACCAAGCAATCGATTCATATCGGGATTCGGAATTAGTTCTCAGTGAATTTTTTCGATTGAAGAAACGGAAAAGCAACATTTTACTAACGCCATTAACTGGATGAGCACCGGAAATTACATTGTACAAGTATAACGAGTTGGCTAAACTGGAAACATTTTTTCGATAGTTTATTAATTAAATGGTAAAAAGTGTGAACTACAATCATTTCGCAGCTCGAGATAGAAAAAAACTGGAAATTGCTTTGTTTGAGTGCAAAGCAAATTTCATTTTATTACCAGAAATTAAAGATAGTTTTGAAGTACTAAATCCGACTTCAGGAAATTAATTGGCAGTAGAAAGCTCCGCACAAAAATCCATTGACTTTAATTAAGTATAACACTTCAATAAAATGGAAACATGGAGTTGACAATTTACTATGGAAGTACGATTTAGAAGAATCAACGGAAGCAGAAAAATCTACGACCGCAACATCTGGAAACCGAATTTTAAAAAATCTATGAGAAGACTTTCTTTAGAACTGATTTCCATATGAAGACAAAGAAAGTRGTCGAACCGAAYGGTTTCTGAGCCAAAAGCGAAACAACACACAAAGCATTTCTTTTTCATTCCAAGAGTGACGGACAAAATCGGAAGACTTCTGRGAGCACGTGGAAAAAATCAATTTGCAAGCGTATACAAAATAACTGAATRATGAACAAAAAATTRTTCCTGYCTGGAAATTCTATTCCACGACTACTTAAATGCCCGAAAAATTMTCCAGTTTCAACTTTAGAAAATRTATGTGTTTTCCAACTGTACTAGAATGTTCTTCARCTCATATTAGGCAAACTGACGATGAAAATATTGCGTACTGAAGACATACCATTATGTCTACGCACCTAAAACACATTTCGGYATTCAGCAATTAAATTACGAAAACCGGCAAATAAAACGATAAATATGCGTTTACAGCGTCGAAAATTCAATTTTCCAATGACTCCATACGGCCTTTGCCCGATTAGACCGACCATACAAAAGACAATTAATTGAGACCTTAAAGCACGCCAAAAAATGCCAATCAAATAGAAATCTATTAAAAGCGAAACGCGAAATCAAAAGTGATCTTGCATATTAATTTGGCAAACTGGGTTAAGTGGAATGCTATTCACGTTCAAATGCCGAACAATTGCGTGGAATTAATAACATTTACGATGGCTGATTGTTATTGGCCAGTTAACAAAGCGCAGCTTAACACTAATTGCTGTTGAACAGTTGAATTGTATAATTTTTCCAAAGTGCATCAACAGTTCAAAGCAATTTTTAAACACAGTTTAAAACACACCAAAAAATTACTGAATTACTTTAAAAAATCGCATCAATTGCCAGCAAATTATAAATCTATTAGAATGGAAGCTGCATTACTCTTGGCAGCTTGAGGCCAAACGTTCTCGCTTTTCCATGGAAGCTTGTGTGTAAATAATAGCAATCATAACAGGTTTCGGCTCATGATAATCGTTGTGCAGAGCAATAGATACCACTATACAAGGCTAAATGCAAGAAAAATATCAAACGTGTTTATATGAACCCGATATTGTCTGATAATATGCACCGGTTAAGAATCTGAAATATTGGCTTTCAAACAATATAATCAATTAGAAAAATAAATAAATTCCTGGGGTGTTTGAAAAGTTAGTTCTGAAGCATGTTACAACTCTTGCATAAACATTTTCTTTGTCAACATGTTTTACCAGTTGGTAATTTCGCAAAAATCTTACTATCAACAGACGGTTACGCTGCGTGTGTTCGCAAATTTATAAAATTATTTAATTTAATACAGTAAGAAAATGGTTGTCATTTCATCTAAATTGGACAAAAGTGGTGTACAAAAAGTCCAAAAAAACCCACAAAATGACTGAAGAACAGATGATTTAAGAAGTTCCTAAAGAACTACCTGGAAGCTTTGAAAAACTTCACTGATTTTCAGTCACAAACGTTTAGGAAAAGTGCAGGTTTTTCCCCAGAAATTGTCAAAAATCACACAAAGAAAGCACGCAAACATGGAAAAAGAGTAGTGGCGATGTATGAAAGTACCTACCAAATCAGAGCTACTTATATAATTAACGTTAAATCAAATCTCATTCGATGTGCAAACTTGGCTAATTCAATTCGTGTCATCTTTGAAGTATTTTCCTACTAAAATGAGAAAATTCAACGACTAATAAATAACCTGCAGACACCCTTCCCTTCAACACTTCCATTGAATTCAAAAATATCCTAAACAATTCATTTCAGCTTCATAATTGGCACGACTGGAAAAACATTCAAACCTCTGTATCTTCTTCAAACAATCTGCACGCTTACTCTGGATCATCATTCGTCGACTTAAACTCATTTCTTCCACTGCCGCAAAAAACAATCGATAGTTTGCGTTGATAATATTCCGAATAAAAGTATCCGAAGTGTTTCAAAAACTAGTTCCAAAACATGTTACACCCCTTACATAAAACGCAAAATAAAAATTTTCGTTCCCAACAACATGCTTTATCCATTGATAATTTCGCAAAAATCTTACTATCAACAGATACTTATGCTGCGTGTTTTGGCAAAGTTTAAAGAAATTAATACAGTAAGAAAATGGTTGGGCGTTGGGATACTTTGAAGGCAACACTTGAAATTGTTCACTTGCCATTCTTTTGAGCTAAATGGTGAAAAAGTAGTGTATAAAAAGTTCAAAAAAACCGGGGGAAAATTAACGTTTTTTTCTGTCGCACAAAATAACTGAATAAGATCAGATGATTTCAAGATTCTAAAGCACTACCTGGAAGCTTTGAAAAAATTGGTTGCATTTAAGTCACAAACGCTTAGGAAAAGTGCATGTTTTTACCAATCAATCAAGAAGGAAACATGAACCTTCAACTCATTTCAGCTTCATAAGTGCAAAGCGCACGACTTAAAGAACGTTTAAACCTCTGTATCTTCTTCAAACAATGTGCACGCTTACCCTGGACACTCCAAACGTATTCCTCGAACTAAACCCAATTCTTCCGCCACCAGAAAAAAGATCACTTAAACCGATCAGAAGTGTGAATTTTCCGCAAGACCAATCAACTGGACGTACTTGTTGCGCTGGGTTCTTTGGCGTGTTATCTCGTTAGAATCGCGACCAGGTGACTGCCATCGACTTCTTGTGTTTTGGTAGAAGCCGGTTGGGTGCATTGTCGGTGGGGTTTCCATAGCGAAATCGCAATGGAGAGCGGTGGAAACGAATCAAGACTTATTACTATCAGTGAGCAATTTGGCCATATTAGGAGCTGTCTTTTTCAGTAGTGCCCGTCAGTTGGAAAATCGCTTTGAAGTTGTAGAAAGAAAAATTTCGCGGTACTTTCAACCAACTAAAGTTTCAATGATTTCACTTTGTGGCGGATCGCGCGGAAGTTGTGAGTATTTCCCATAAAAGACCCACAATAAAATTAGCGCTAATAATTACAGTTCCAGCTGATACAAGTGGACCGCAGCGTTCTAGATTTGCTACTTTCTTCACATGACATTCAGTTAGTCGCCGGTGAAGAAACAACCCATTTTTTTACCATCTTGTCTACACTATATGATTTACGTTAGATTTTGCACAAAATTGATTTCTTCAGCACCGCCAAGGGCAAAAAGCATCTATTTAGGTCAAGGAGTTTCACCCTTTTCTCAGCAATAGAACTTACCAAAAATCCCCCTAGATTCCTTGATTGATAGCGTAAAACGGTAGGGGCATCGACCAGGTTAATCTGAAGCAAACGAGAGGAAAATAAGTCTTACAGTTGCATACTCGGCTTTAAAAAATGAATACATTTAGGTAAAAAAACCGAAATTTTCGGTATGAGAGAAACGGCCGAATAGTGATTGAACATATTTCTCGAACGATTCGCTTTAGCAGATTAAGAACACCCGCGTATAGCCAAGCTAATTTATTTTTATGAATTTCTCAATAAATGGTACTGTAGATTCATTAAAGAGTGCAGCGAAGCTACAAACGGAAATGTAAATAAACTTCACTTATTAAAATTCAATGAACCTTTGAAAACTAGACTAGACCTAATTTCCCGGGCGAAAGAAGGAAGCTGAGATCGTAAGCACAAATCATCAAACGTACATTCCACGTAGTAAAAAATAAAAACAAAAAATAATTCATCCTGTTCCCTATGCAAATCATGTACCAAAGCACTTTCTCAACATTGGCAGGCCGTACATATTAAATCGTTAGGGTTCACGGATATTAACCAACCCAAATTAGGGTCACTAGCATAACAAAAACAATATCCACCATTATGGTCGTACCTGGACGATTTTATTGATTGGAATATTTGCATTGTTTTTGACGGACGATTCGACTAATGGCTGATGGTACTTTCTATCGCTGAATTTGTCATTGGAAATTCGGTACTTATGTGGAACGGTTTCGGTTTTCAGTGCGAGAAATCGCAATTGACAATAATTAAACAGTTTTTCTAATTTAAATCCAACGGTCAAAACTTCAACAATACTAATTGCATGTTGGTTGACATAAAAAAATCCCTTTTTAGTTTTGTAGCGAGGTGCTAATTAACGCGGGCCGATATTCTTTTCAAACGGCCATTTATCTAAATAATACACTAATTAGTTCATTATAATATTATAATGAGAACCTAATAATTTTAACAAGTTTTCTGGCGTTCAATTACCATAAAAGTGACAATCCAACACTTTTCCTTTTCGCATATGGTTGGGCAACGTGAACATGAATAATGGCGGTCATTAAAATGAAGACAGGAGCATGGATTAGAAAAATAATATAATTTGTACATGGCAAAAAACGTGCAATGAATGTGGCTAATAATCTAGTAGAAAATGATATAATGCCTTCAAGACGTAGGTAAAGCTCTTAAATATAAATTTCCCGTATAAATCAGTAAATCATTAAGTACATTAGTGTCCCTCTCCATAGCAAATGATTAGTAAATTTTGTATTTTTTGGATGTGATTTATTTATTTTTAGCATCATAGTTTGTGAGTCTATTAAACCCGCTTAATCATTAACAAAAAATCATGCATTTGCACCCCCAGTAGCTTCTCAAAGTGTACGTGTTTTCGTTTACATCTGGTAAAAATATGTTCTCGTACCCCAGTTTGCCGCTGCAAATTTCTTTCGGTTGACTGCGTTTTTATTTCCGCTTTATTATAAAACACATCTTTAAACAAATCGAAAAAAAAACGAAAATCGTAAGTTATAATTGTCCCCTGTCCATATCGGTGCATCGTATTTGCTTCATTCTGCATCAGTTAGATGAATAATAATTAAATCCGCAATTTCTCTTTGCAACGTTGTATTTTCTGTAGATTGAACATGAGTGTAGAAATCAGCTCAATCAATCATTAAGTTATTAATTATTTTTAAATTATAATGTGTACAGCAGCCATATTGCACCAACTAATTTCAACTCGTGAATGTAATCTGGATTTTCTCTTATTTTTGCCTGTTGCTCTATCAGAAAAACGCAACTTTAACGACATTCAGATTATCATCAATTAAGGCCGATTATTTTAAACCAATAAATCTCGATAATCGCATCCCATAGTTTCACTTGCACTTCACTTTCGATTTGATTATTCAGACTTTTAACAATATAAGAGCGCGTCTTCTTGTCGGCTGGAAAGCGAATGGGATGTTCATTATTAACAAATAATGCGCCTGTCGTTAATATTTGGAAAAAATATTCGGGGTCAAAATCAGAAATGGATATTAGACAGCTGCCGAATGGTGCTTTATATTGATTTACACGGTTTCACTTGCTTATTGTAACTGGTAAAACGAAATTTACTTTATTATAATAATTGTCTATCAATGACTCAATAAATTACACTGGCTCATGGAATTACCGACAAAAACGCAACTCATTGAAAACGCTTATACTTCGATCACTAAATGGTGTGGTCCGAAAGTTTTTTAATCTCAATGGTATAAAAGTTCTCTTAATGGAAATTTAAAAAGTTGCGTTTGAAGCCCCAAAGAATATGCACAGCTACATAGATAGCAGCAACTAATAGTATTCGAATCACTTTCTACCCGAATTTGTCATTGAGAACACTCTTAGTTTCGTGTGTAAAAAATCAGAAAATTTGGGTCGAATACTTGAAATAAATTTCCATTTCGTGTGCGTGATTTGTATCGTAATTAAAGGAAATCACTCAAAAATATTTATAGCTAATACCTAATAAGTGGCCCATTGAAATGTTGCTCACTCAGTGCTAAAAATCACATTTATTTTCAATCTTCTTCAATTCAGGGATGAGTATCATCAAAAAAGTAGGTGTTTTCACATGCCCCCACATAAAAAAGTCCAATGGGTTCAAATCTGGATGTGGCAGTGGCCAAGCAATGGTATCGATTTGAACAATTTTCATTGAGAATTATGCAAATTGTAAGAGCACCATCATGTAAAGAGCTTCCTCCTACTGATTTAAAGAAGAATGTCCTAGTAAACGCAAATCGTTATGCAAAAACGCTTTATTTCAGTACTTTATATTAAGAAATGAACTGGAACGTCCTGCTCCATATTCCCCCAATCGTTATCACCTCTTATCTTGAAATGTTTAGCAGAAATGAAATTTTCATTCGCAGAAATTTCTACAACATTGCCGTTGATTAGTCTCATTACAGATGAGGATTAGTAGAAGTGCATGATCTTAAAAATTACCAAAATGGCTTTTAATAAATCGGAGAACTATGTGTGGTCGGCTAGGGATGTTTTAGGAACTGGAGCAACCAGTGTGGTATATTTAGGAACAAATAAATTGACTGGAGACCCTGTTGCAGTTAAAAGATTTAAAAATAATCAATTGCCACTTCGGGAATTCCAAATTTTAAGGTGGGTGAAAACTCTAGCTAAGAATTAAAATACACCTGTAATTTTAATTAATTTCAATTCAAATTAAAGATGGAGAATGTTGCAAATCACTAAAACACTGAAACAGGTTTGGGAAGTACCGGGGAATCCACTCATTTTCTAGACAACTTCAAGGCAAAACGGATTTCATTGTATTACTTATCTATTTTGCTCGTATGTTTTATAAATAAACCTGGTAAATTTCCTATAAAGCTTCTTGAAATGAAAATTAAGCATTTAAGGGAAAGCTTACGGGTTTAGAACTGAATGAATGAATGAACTATTTACCCAAACAAAAATTTCTTTATTGATTAGAATTGAGTCATCAACTGCTTTAGATTAGAAATATTATTTGTGATTATTGAATCAATTAGACGTGCTTAAAGATGATAATCTCCCAGAAATGATTAAACTAAAACGGAAAACGGACATTAGAAATGGCATCTAATGAAATAGTTGAATCCGAGTATAAAATTATTAAATTATTACTTTTGCCATTTATTTACGCATTTTTGAAAACATTCTTGGAGCCAAATGAAACTACCATATGCTCATATTCTTCATTCTGTAAATTACTTCGAAGCTCCACTAAACCTGAGCGATCCAGAAACAACAGTCAAAAAGTGACTATTACAAATTATTTTTTTAAATAATATAAATTCCACATAGAAGGTGGCTTTTTCAAAAGTAGGTATAAATTTCAAAGAGGGTGAATTAAACTTTCAATTTTTTTCGTTGCTGGCTTACTTTTACATTAAAACCTACAACCGATTGTAGACGAAAATATAAGATCGTTACGGGATATGGACTGTATACAGGGCGACGAATTTGAGGTATCAGCATTAGATCTCGATAAAGTGCTCATTTTGATGCTGAATATGGTGGTGTAAAATGAGGGTAAGACCAAGATCAAATCCGATTTCTTCGAACATTTTCGAATTTTCCAACATTTCATTCCCCCGTTTTGCTTCGCATCAAAATGCGCAACTTTCCACTAATTCAACTTTTATAGAACTTCTTAACTGTTTTTTTACGAGTTGCCAATGCTGAAACAATTGTTACATCCTGCATATTTGAATGTGTTTTTGAAAAATTTATTTGTAAGCAATTTATTTTATTGTGGCAATATTTATGTTACAAGAGCAATCAAGTTGTAAGATCCCAGATCAGACATATATTTAACGTAATAACCGGAAAGTGTATTACTTTTATAAGAGTATTCAATACATGAACTGAATCTTATAAAAATAGTTTACCTTTTGTCTCCGTAGGGCTATTTTTCTTTAAGTTTTATTCATTTATCAATGAGAATTTTCTGGCATTATTTTTCATGATGTCCACGTTATAGGATATACATGGTGTCCCGTACGCACATGATCAAAAAAGACGATCTGACCTAACTTTTATTAAGAACAAATGCCTGGCTCTTCTGCTGTTGATGGTTAAAGTTCATCTACAGAATGTTTTCGAATCGAAAAATGATACAATTGATTTTAATGAAACTCGTGAATTTTTTTCAACTCATATTTTGGTAAAACAACGCAGTTTATCCGCTTTGGCAAAGTGGGGAATTCTTGAGTGTCTTGGTATATCAGAACTTTATATTTGGTAACTGGAATCAATAAAATTTTTGGAATCTCTGGCGACCTTTTTGTGCCCTTTGTAAAATATAGTAGCTTTTGCACAAAAAGGTGGTTGCAGCAATCAAATAAAAGTTCTGGTGGTTTTTATACCAATACACTCAAGAATTCAACAACCTAAAGCCAATTCCAGTTGAAACCTCCAAACCTAAAGAATATATTCCATAACTTGCCTCAATTTGCGTGTTTGTTAAAAATGCAATGAAGTGATTCCATCAATATTGCAGAAAAATCGAGCACAAAAACGTCGTAAAACTCCTGACCATTGAGTACGAAACCCTCGAAAACTTCCCGGTACTCATAACAGAATTTTGCAATGGGAACTCTTTGGCTGGAATATTACAGAGTCCAAAGTATGCCTGCGGGTTGGGCGAGCAGGATTTCCTATCGGTCCTATCGGACTTGACGGCCGGGATAAAGTACCTGCGAGAAAACCAAATCGCCCATAGAGACGTGAAGCCAGGTAAGAATGTTTTTTTATGGCAAGCCCGAAATCCAGCTGAATATTCCAGGTAACATAATGCGATGTTTAAAAGACGATGGTACTGCCGTTTATAAACTAATCGACTTTGGGACGGCGCGACAGTTAAAAGAGGAAGATCAATTTGAAACACTTGACTGCGGTACTTTTGAATATGTCCATCCTGCTTTGTACAAGCGAGCTATACTGGGTGAATTTGATACTGGCGGGTGTCGCCCAGCAGTGGATTTATGGTCTATAGGAGTCACTTTGTACCAAGTAGCCACAGGGCGAATACCATTTAATCCTTTCGGTGGTAGAGGCGCAAAAACCTTAATGTATAAAATTATAACTGAAAAAGTTAGTCGAGTCCAGACTTTCCAGTTAATTGCAGGATTAAGATGTAAAGTTTTAGGCCGATGGTGTGATTTCCGGTGTGCAGAACACTCCAAATGGCCCAATTATCTACAATTCCACTCTGCCAGAGAGTTGTCAACTAAGTAATGGTTTACAGAAGATTGTTACCCCGCTAATAGCTGGCTTGCTAGAGCCGGATTTTGCCAAGATTTGGAGCTTTGAGACATTCTTCTACGAAGTTGATGAAATTCTATCGCGAAAAGTGGTGAATATTTTCTACGTTCAGAACGTCTCCTTAATCAATGCGTACTTGAAGCCCAATGAAACCTTAACAGATTTGAGAAAACTCCTCTATGACCAAACAGAACTATCTCCTGAAAAGCAGATGCTTTTCTCCAGATCTGCAATTGTTACAGGAGTCGACGTACCTTCAACAACTAAGAAAGATCCAATGTATTTACTATCAAGGGTTGATACCGCCATAATTACACCACAAATAACATGCCCGCAATGGAATGGCTTCGATTCCAAGACTGATATGAATAGAAATGTACATAAGCCTGACTTTCACAAAGCCATGTCCTCGGGCACTGCTGGTTACCAAATGGAAAGACTCATAGTTAAACACTGCCAGCAGGAAAAACTGATTTATAAGCTCATTAATCATTTAAGTAACTTCATGAATCGGACCTTCGAAACCTTGGACTACCGAGCGCAACACTTGCGGGATAAATGCAAACTTCTTAGTTTCACTGCGGACTTTATTAAACATTGTTTAGAAGTCACCAATTACAGTACTACAACAACTTCAAGGAAGGATTTCCAGAGAATTCTGTCAGAATCGGATCGTATAAGTCAGACAATCGCAAAATTGCACGATAAGTATGTGATCAACAACAGCAACAAAGAGTGGAATAGGATTTCAGCGAATTTGAAACTTCCGACTACCACACGATTAGACACAAGGTGATTTAAAGAACAATCTCATCAAATTTAATATTAAAGTATAAAAACTCACTGGAAATATTCAAATAGTAAAATATTAAGACAAAAAAATGATGTGAAAGTCATCCATTTAATATTAATTTGCTTACAAAGCTAGTGGTATGGACCAAGCGTTCGGGTCGTTTTGTGACTATTGCTTCAAATAGTTAACATGTTAGCAACAAGTTTTAACATGTTAAAATATTAAATTCACACAGTTTTCTTTTCCATAGTATAAAAGAGTCGGCGTCTTTATCCAGAATTTTTTTTTTGCAATAATGCTTCTTTCTTTTTTATATGTATACATTCCATTATTCAATAATGCTTTCAGGGCGAATGTTCTAAGGGAACAATTCCAACAGAACTTAGATTGTTTGAAAAAGTTCGACTATTTCAATGCTCATACAGAATACATAATTGCAAAACGACAAATTGAACAAATATTGCAAAAGCTCAAACATATTTTGATGTCTGAAGTAATGACCGAACATGGACTGTTATGCGAACGATTCAACGAGTGGTATCCATCCATGCAGGTGGACCTTTTAAAAATTGAGATATTAACAAACGACTTTGACGAGATAAGGAGGGAGGTTCAAAAATTTGAACACGCTCTCGAACCCGATCAGCAGCATTATAAAGAGTATGTCAATGATTTAAAGATTCGAGGACAGCAGACATATAATTTGATGTCGCGCAGAAAGAATTTAAATGAGCTTCTAAAGGAAAATCAAAAGATTTTAACCGATTGGAACGAACTGTTGGGAATTTTTTAAAATACAGGTAGATTTTTCAGTTAAAACCACATTTTAATTCAATTCACTATATAGTATTTTTGTAGTTGCAATTACGTAAATTTAATAGATTTTGGATATTTGAGGACAAGATGCCACCTGAAACCCAACTCAGATGAACACTTACCAAACCGAAACAATAACGTCCTCTTACACACTAAATATATAAATATACGTATGGTTTAAACGCGGGTGTTTTTCATTAAAATCGAACCCAACTTAAAGGTAACAAATACAAACCTTCCCTTATCCACCTTTTGCTTAGAAAAACACATAATTTAATGCAAATTTCGTTTACTAATTGACATGGATAGTTACTTAGCTAATATAATTTACAGACTAAAACTACCAAAAAAACGATCAAGTATTGTTTAATGAAATTTATTAACTTTAGTATACTACAGTGTATAATACAAAAAATATCGTATAATATGTTTATAATCGTATAAACAACGTTCTCGTTATATTAAATAACATTACGTGTTGAAAGAGTGCCGCTTTGAAAGAATGTTTGAGCAAAACGTTCAGCCATCAACCGTCGAATGATTCTTTTACACGAGTTATGTAAATGCCAAACAGGCAACGTGTTGATTTTCAACCAGAGAGATTCCAAATACGATGCTGAAAGTCAACCGATGCCCCCCAAACAACCACGACAACTAGCAAGAGCTACTCTTCTTATAAAAGGTAGGAATGTAAATAAGCATTTTACCTATTGACTGTCAAAAACACGAGGATGAAGAGTCCACATTTTCTCCTTAAGTAAGATAATGGCAGTTCTACGTGTTTGTGCGTCGGCACACATCGATCACTACAAGCCCAGTCATGTCGTTCACATTCTAGTTAAACAATTCGGTTTTGACCAGTGATGTATTTTCAAATTATTCATTAATAACTATGCAGAACCACATAGCTTAACCAGCAAGAAACAACGTATGTAACAATACTCAAATATCCTAAGGGATAAGGGACAGGTTGTTCAGTAAAAAGACCGAAGACTATGTACATGAAACAGTTAAAATGATGGAAATAATACAACGTTGAACAGCTGTCCCATTCGGAGGAAAATAACTCACTCAATAGAGGTTTGAGTTGGCGTCGGTGTAGTAAAGCGATTTACAAGTTGGTCACATTTTTCATCTGAGCATCAAGTCAAACCTCAAATAAGCCGAAGTAACGAAACTTTTCGGCAAATTGTCTAACTACACATCAAATAATTATTGAAACCCGTTAAAATGTTTTTGAAATATTGTGTCAAAGCGCATTTTATTCAAGTGTTCAAAACCAACGTTTTTACCACCTGTTTGGCAGATTTGGGTGTAGTTAGACAGTATAAAACAACAACCCCCTTTTCTTTCAAACCCAAATCGGTCTCATGTTCACAACACCGTCGAATACAAAATCGCTTTCTATAAATACACATTTTAGCGAATATAATTAATTATTCGGACCGGTCGGAAATTATCCGACAACGGATTTTGTAGAATTTGTATAACATAAATATATTTTTATATAATAAATAAAGCACGACACGTGGCCAGAAACCAGCCGCAAAAAACAACACACAAATAATGTAAAAACAGTAGATTGAATGTGTGTTAGAATTTAAAAAGGTTAAAAGTGGACGTAGTACGATTGGTAGCAAAACATATACATACGTGGTTTTCATAGGTCATATTGATTTTAAAGTAATTAGGTGTTTTCGTTGCTTCATTCGCATGTTAAGAAAGGCAATAATAAGAAAAAAGATATAGTGTTCGTGTTGTTTTGAAACACACTGTTTTAATTTGAATTATTTTGCCAGCCTAAATGAATAAGGATTTAAATCAAAATAGTTGAAACATGTGAAGGGCAGATATTTGAGAACTCAGTAATTTAATTCATACTAAATATGAAACTAATAAAAGTTTGCTCACATATTTGATAATTTGTCTAAAAATTCTTAAATTAACTGAATTCTCAATACTTCAATTAAAAAGTTCTATTGGATTTAATTAAATCAATCTCAATAATTTTTAGTAGAATTTCAATTTGGAAAACCATGCCAAGAGTAGTTAATAAAACGCACATTTGAAAATCTGCCTTGCACAAAACACCGATTCTATCAGTTTCCACTGGTCTCCCGAAATCTACTGCTCGTAATTTTTAAATGGATCATTTCCTTTTGCTACTAATCGCATTTAAAAAATTCGCCTGATTCCAATATGCACTAGATCAAACTCGCAAGTCTCGACCACCACCCTTCCCTTTAATGGTAGTGCAACTCCAACGTGTTACACAACCAATCGGTTGGGGGGTGGGCCATTCCTCAGTAAGCCGACGCTTCTTTATACTCGGAACCCTCCATTGTAAAGAAATCTTCCAGTTTCCATTGGAGCGTTTCGAAAGTGGGTCTTCGGAGCGGATCGCGGTGCCAGCATTCCAACATGATCTCATAAAGTCGGGGTGGGCAACTAGGTGGGGCAGGCATTCGATAGCCATGCTCGACCTGATGCAAAACCTCGGCATTGGTCATACCTGCAAAATAAAACCGTCAAAATAAAACAGCAATAAAATCTAAAGTATTATATCAAACAACAAAAATATAGCTCAAACAAAAAATTAGGAACGTTGAAAATCCGCTTGGGATTGGCTTACCATGATAATACAAGTCTTCAGACAAATTTCTAAACATTTTGGGTTTTTTTGTCTTCAGTATTCAAACTTCGAGAATACTTTAGAGTTTTTACATCGGCACAAATGAGTCGAGGTTAACGGATAAAATCGCATTGGATAAAAGTTCAAAAACAGTTTTGCGTCAACAGCTAATAATCATTGCTAAGTTGTATGCCCTACAAACTCACCTGGATACGGAATTCTTCCGTAAGTTACTAACTCGGTTAGGAGAATGCCGAAAGACCAAACGTCCGATTTGATTGAGAATTTGCTGTAGTTGGCTGCTTCAGGAGCAGTCCATTTGATAGGGAATCTTGCTCCTACTCTCGCTTCATACTCGTCTTCCTAAAATAAAAAGGACATTTGGCTTGAATCAACTTTCTCATTTTTAAAACAGAATACTTACTTTTATTAGTCGAGCCAATCCGAAATCGGCAATTTTTACTATATTGTTCTCAGCAACCAGCACGTTTCTTGCAGCTAAATCCCTGTGGATGTAGTTTTGGTTTTCCAGATACGCCATTCCGGCTGCTATTTGCGCCGCCATATCAATCAACTGTTGCAATTTAAGAACTGAAACAATATGTTGGTTAAGAGTCAGTTTAATTGGATGCAGCGCTTCATTCTACCTTTTCCTTTCCCTTGAAGGTACTCCAACAGCGAACCATTCTTCATTAGTTCAGTGATGATGAAGATCGGCTCTTCCACAGTACAAACCGCATACAATTGAATCAGCTTTGGGTGTCGCAGCTTCTTCATTATTTGTGCCTCAGCAAGGAAGTCCTAGAGCGAAGAAAAGGAAATTTTACAAATCCACTTTGTCTGAGCATGTTGTCTATTGTCTTACCTTTGGATCCATGCTTCCAGGCTTGAGCGTTTTGATAGCAACGGGTGTGGTGTTGTTCCACATACCTTCCCATACTTCTCCAAACTGTCCATGCCCCAATTTGCGTTGGAACTTCAACGACGTTCTTTCGATCTCCCATTGGTCGCGGGTTCTATGTGAAAGTCCTAACGGTTGCGGCTTTTCCACCTGAAAATTACGATCAGGCATTTAGAATTTTTTCGTTTCATATACAGTAGATTTATGTACTGTTTCACCAATTGAAAGTAAATTTAAGGGTGAAATTGGTAAACGCAAACTGAAACTACGAGGATGGCTGGAGCTTTGTTCGCAAATCTTATTAATTGTTCGTTAACAGCTCGTTAACAGATTTCATTGTGACCGTACTTTGTAAGACGGTGTTTTGTATAATGGGTACCTGTTAAACCGTGCCTATCACAATAATAAAATGGAAAAATGCAAATTAATAATACACTATTAAGTTGGATGCCTACTGAACTGTAAACTACGAACAATAAAAGTACCATATAAACACAGCAGATAGTTTTTGAAATAATTGCGGAAATAATAAGAATATGCTTTCTAAAGGATTATTACTATCTTGCCGAGTGCACGTACCTCTAAATCGTTCTGATAAGCATAATATAAGAATACAAGATTAAGCATACATATAAGACCAAATTACAGCTAAACTTAGCCAATATTGATGCATTAGGGTTGTTCAGCGTTTACGATCAATCATAAAATCTAGATGGGGCTTTCAATAAAAAATGAACTCGTTTTATGATTGTTTGAATGGGCAACAAACTAATAGGCCAATAAAGTCAAACTTTAATTACCACTCAAAAAGGGGTCTAGACACTTACCTGAACACAAGGTTTGCAGAGATTGACGCAAAGTCCATCGGCATCGTTACTGTAATGCTGGACCAGTTCTTGAAGCGTTCGGAAGGTCGTTCTACGGGCAATGAAAAATCCGCCTTCATCAAGTTGTCTAATGCGGTAGTGTTTCACTGTATCACCGTCTCGTACTGGAAGGAAAATTATTAAATGTTACTTTAAATTTCCTATACAATTTTACATTCATCAAAATTATACAGTTTTAATTGATTAAGCTTTCGTTCGCAAAATTGGTGAGTCAGTAATAAGTCAGTGCAGTGCGTGCACCACTCTGAAGATCGAAACGCCGGGACCAAATTCTTATAGACGACGGTCTTATAACCCAAAACTCACCACTTCCTACAATTTATACCCTTTGAAACAATGCAAAAATTAATTGAAAATGTTTATTAACATTGAAAAATTGATTTAATTTTTTATGATTCATTGGCTCATTGAGGCGATTTTTTAATTAAAAGTGGACCAAGATTGATTTTGAGCCCAAAACAGACAATACAACTATTGACGATAGTTTAAAGCTTTCAAAACCATTTTGTTTCAATTTACATTATTCTATAGTTTCTTTAACGGTAAACAACATAAGCACTTACCGGATAAGGAATAATCATTGTGCCGACTTTCGGAGTCTCGTATCAAAAAAGCACCATGCTCATTTTCGGGCAGTAGAAGCTTTTTTTCGGCTTCGATTCGCTTTATTTTTCGAAAATACCATCTGAAAACAAAAATTAAAAAATAAAAACAAATGAAAAAGTGATAATAAAAGTAGTATTGTGTCCATCAAGATCTGAAAACAGCGACACTTAAGGCTCCAGAGAAAACTCGCCAGTTAACAGCTCTTAACAATGCATTTGGTGTATACGAATAATTAGCACGACATATTGAACAGAAAAAAATACAACGCATGTGAAGGTGATAGAGTAATTAGAACACATTGCAAAACGTGCGCAAGGTTTAGCAAATTCACGTGATTGACCAATTGCAAGCTTCAAAATGTAAAACAGCTTGAAACAATCGAGCAGAATTCGTGCTCGTTTCAAGTTCACAGCTGATTTGCCTTTGTTTTATGAGCTTGCAATTTGCAGTTTTTACGGTCGTTAAGGCCTAACAAAGAGTATTCAAGTTGTAAACATTTTTCAATAGCTTTATACGCACACAAAGTCGGCAGAAATACGTAGATCTTTAAAAGACCGATTCTCAACAAAAAAATTACAAAAGCATAAACAACTAGAGCCAAAGCTCCAATAGGTCGGGTTTTCCAAAAACGGGTTTTCTAAACCCTCGGTGGTAACCATGACCCACTTGGTAATCTTGGTATTATCCTAATACAAGAATTTATTGGGATTTAGATACTGACCGAGAATGCGTTAAGTCTAGAAGCTACCAAATAACAATTATAATCAAGGAAAAGATAAGCGAATGCTGTTTTCGGGTCTTCGGCGAGAATTTACACGCGTTACGGTTCGGTTTCCCAAATTGAAATCCAAATKAWTTTTTTCTTTCTCGAAAATAAACWYGAAATTCTGTTGTAAAAAAAATTGTAATTTAGTATTCCTRCTGAAGAATAACAATGAAAAGTGCAGATTGCAACATCAAACTAAAACTCCACTGCTGAGAAATGAAAAAACACAAAGTTTTGAGGAATTATGCACAAAAACTCGATCTTCTTGTCGGAACCAAAAACCTCTRTGCGAAAAATGGACCARAAGTTGAGGAGAAAACGCTGTAYGAAATTACCTCGTATACAATTACATGCATCCTGTAAACTTTCCGACCAAACCACATGTTTCAAAATATATCGATTTTGCATATTAMAATATTGTTTATTTTTTTCAAAACATTTACATTTTTAAWTCAATSGCTTACATACTTTTTTGTTTGACTCGATTAAGCGCCTCTAAAYTTATGTCTCAAATTACAGACAAACGCTTACGGAATATGTAATTACTGTTTTATAAGGTACATTTAARGTTGATGTTTGGTYTTACAAAAGATATTTTGTACATTTTCCGATCAAAACGCGATTGATAAGGCCTTCAACTRATCGGTTGACATTCCTGCAATAAATTTCCTTAAATCGCAARGAATCGTTATGGAAATTTCGCTTTTCCTGTTGTTGMAGAAGGACGCACTTTTTCCATGAATGCTAAAAATAGATTTTTCAAAGAAAAACGCTGTYAATTATGAATTACTAATGGCTTTTCTCATTGAACCACATTAGCGCAACAATTAAACGTGCGTGATCTGGTTTATAATGCAGAGAAACCCAGATGAAAATTGATGAAGAGAAAAAAAAGGAATATTTATAGCGCGATAAGTTGGCGAAAAGCCCCGAAAAATAAGCGTGAACCAAATGTGTTCCTACTGATTACCCAATGCACCATTGCCCTTATGGCTCAGCAAGTTCATCAACCAACCAGTCTTGAGTAATGTGGGATGTGCAGAATTTGCATCCGCAAAGCCGGTTTAACCAGCTAAGGCTATTTTTAACGTCGTCTACAATTCGTGCCATTTGCTGGGGACGTCTCACCAGGTTACCAATTTATTACACAGATTTTACATAACAAGCAGCCCGATTACGACACGATGTTTCTGTCACAGAGTGAAGACCGCCGACCGGTTCAACATGTCAACTCTTCGTGGTCTAATCGCGGTTTAGATCGAATTTATGGCTGCTGGTCGTCAGGGATGTTTCGCACTATCAAACTATCTTCAATTGCAGACCTATAACGACTGCAATTTGATTTATGCCGCTTTATCTAGCGGAATGATGGACAATCTGTGGCGCCAAGTGCACGATGAACGATTGCAATCAATGCGTACAGCCTGTTTCTTGCAGCTATTTGTGAAATCAAAGCAACCAGAATCTGGATGATATTTCCTCTATTGAAATGCATAGAAAGTACGTCAAATGCACATTCGCATCTCTGTTATAAAGGAATTTTATTTTATTTAAAAGCTGCTGTTCGCTGTCCGACTACACTTGTTTATAAAACATTTAAAAACGTGCTATTTACCAGTTACTTGGTGCATAATATTTAAATCAATGTTACGGCTTCGGTGTCAAAATTGGACTGGAAACCATTAAAATTAGTATTTTCCACACTCGCCACACATTATGCTACCAATTTAGCTAGTCATGTAGTTTCCAATAGCTATTTACATTTATAATCGAGCATAAGGGATAATTTGGTTTAAAACAAAACTAATAAGGCTCAAACAATGGTTTAGCACTGGGTAAAATTAGCGATGAACCTAAACTTCCCCGTCTTAAGAAACGTTTTAAGGATGATTTCACTTTGATTATTACAATTAAAAAAAAAAACACGGTTTTGCAACCGTAATCGATTGAGTTCAGTCACAAATGCATTCGAATAGTTTTCAAGGCTCCGAATTACGCAAATATTCAATAAAAAAATATTTAGTCACATTCGGCGGAATTCAACGGATCACTAGACAAGGTCGCAAGCGGCACAGTAAAAAATACATTCCATTTCTACTAAATAACATTTGCGAATTCTGTTGCTTATGTAAAACCCCATAGAATCGAAATAGAAATCGCCACGTTTCGCAGCACCTCCACTTTCAAAATTACAAAATGCCGATTGGTTTTGCACTGATTTTGCGAAGGTACAAAATGACATAATAAATCATTCCTTTTAGTGCTTATGAATTGGTATCGTGGATTTATTTTAAACACCCACTATTGAAAATTGAGCATAAGCAACGCCTGCGATTAGAACGAAAATTGCAGCTAGAAAATGGCGCCCGTGTTCAGAACGACGACGAAAAACTAAAATATAATAAATAAATTAATTTGTATTCAACTTATTTGTCACATTGGAATCATTGCCGCTTACAAATTTACATTATAAAATGGCCAAATTTGGTATCAGTTTACTATTGAAGTTAAAAGCCCCAACTTGGTGGTGGTTATTGGCTCATTGCAAAAAACCTGCCATTGCATGGATGGAATATACAGTTATTTCCAGAAGGAATGCCTGATTTCATTTAAAATTCAGCGGACTGCTTTGTGCAAAAAAGTTTCGACATTTTAGTCGTAAATGCAATTTTTTATACCGAATTTATTTATACACAGGGTGGTCCAAGAGTAAGTTACGACCATCAACTTTTTTTTTTCAAATGGAAGCACCAGCTTTTTGTTTCAATTTTGAATTCTACATTGTCGTTCGTGCTATACTTAAACTCAACAGTTACCGATAAATTTACGGATCTTTTCTATTAATTCCCGCATATTGTTTGGCCTATCAACACACAAAATCAGTTCTTCATCAGAAGAGTCTGGCTCTAATAGATTTGGAAGTAAAGACACTAATGCTGGAATTGATTCAAGCTGAGGAAATTCTAGATATGCTTGTCTAGTTAGAGAGTGTTCAAAGAAAAATGGTCCTATATTTTGCATGCTTTAGCAAAACTCATTTCGCGCATCGCAATAATCTTCGAATATCTCTTGCACTGTAATAACTTTGCAGAGATGATATTTGTGCTGTCGAAATATTCGGTGAACAACAGATTTTCGCATCTGTAAATTGGCCCCAATCTGCGAAAGAGAAGCACATGGATTTTCTTCCAAATAAAGTAAAACGTCCAACTGTTCATTTTGATCTTGAGCAGAACGCCCAGATTTGGGCATTTTTTTACATCAGCAAACTCTCTGAATTTAGCTTCTGTGCTCATCACCACCTTTCGACATATGAAGAATTGAAAATTGAACTAAAAAATAGGTGTTTTCATTTGAAAAATGAAGCTGATGGTCGTAATTAATTTTTGTATCACTTTGTGCGAATAAATTACCATAAAAACCTGAGTCTTAAAATGAAAATTTACAGGTCCGAGCGTTTTTCTAGAAAACATATCGCTGAATTTTAAATGAATTCACACACTTCATTGTGTCATTTCTCAAATTTCAGGAAAAAACCGGAAATTTTTCATGTTTAATTTCTGGCTAAAGATCGATTCTACTGCTAGGAACCTCCCAATCGAGCGCATTCTAGCTCAAGGCGAATTGCACAAACTGCAACTTCCAGTTCACACTGAGAAAGAAAAATCAATTACCCCCTTATGAACGTGAAACTAATTAATCTCGTCGACTGTTGGACAGCAGCTGATGTTGTACTTTGTCTTTTCGGTTTAGTGCAGTTGGCGAAACGTCTCAAGCCGCCTGTTACAAAACCAGAATGCTAGAAGGTGACTCACTGATTTTAAGCACCATTAAACATTAAATCGCTTTTGTTGTACGCAAAAGTCGAACACAGATGCCAGTTAATACCAACAAAGAACAAAGAAAAGAAACCGGATTAATCGATTGGAAAACTTACGGTTGCGAGTCTAAATGATCGGTCCAGGTAGGGTCAACTTGCAAACTGAGTCGTCGTCGATTCCGCGCCCATGCCTCCCATTGCTTTCTGAGTCTCTTCTCTGAATTTTTCGAATTCAAATGTCTTTTAAGGAACTTTTGCCACTGAGTCTGGCTGTCCGACTCCTCACATTCCGAACACGAACTGTTCGAACCGACACTGCTCTTCCTGCTGGTCACTGTGCTCTCACACCAAGAGGACTTGCGACTCTCTGGAGTCGATGGAGTTGTTAAGCTGGACTTTTGACTCTCGAAGCCCGATGACGATGATTTCCGCTCACCGAGGCTACTCTTCCTGCTATCGGTGGGCGAAGAAACCGGGAAATCTACAGAAGAGTGTCGTCTGGATGGTAGGATTATATCGGCAAAGGTTCCTCCATGGCTGTTCTGCTGCTTGAGCCAACGAATAATATGCCCGTTTCGATCGTCCTCCAATTCCAAAGAATCCAAAATTATTTCATTGACGTTTTCGTAGATTTTATCCTCTTTGGGCACGTAACCCATTTTCCTTACTCTAGGAGGACGCGGATCTGGGGCTACATTTTCATCGGCGATTTTCTCAATGGCACTTAAAATATCATCATCCAAAGCATCCTTGCTGTACTTGCAGTACTTTTTCAGGAGCTTCAGCACCAACTCGTCGTTTTCCTTAGATATCCTATCAGTCTTTTTCGGGTTATCAGATTGCGATTTTAATAAATTATTAATAAATAAACTATCTCTATCGATTGACCGGAGTTCTGGCATCGAGGGCCTGCGCGGTTGCTCGACGATCTTGTCTTCAGGAATTTGACCTAAACTCGACTTCCTCTCGGACACTAAGCTATCAGGCAATTTTATCACATTATTATTATCACTACAAAACTCCAGCTTGCTACCGATCAGCTCATTTTTGAACATGAGTTCTTTGTGTTTCTCGGTAAGTTCGGTGAAGCCATTGTCTTGAAGAATCAGTTGCTTGTTGGCGACCCGTTCCAGAAATTCGGTAATGGCCGCCCAGTGGGACTGGGTCAACACTCCATGCAGTCTTATCGAAGACAGTTGCAAAGGAATCCATCTGTTGTCCTTAAAACACCAGACAACTCCGCCTGATACGTTAACCATCCTTTGGGCCACACATTAAATCCAGTTTGGCAGCTCCTTGGTATTTCCTCATAGAAACTAATAGAGCTGCAAGTGTAAGATTTCGTTCGCTTATCGATATTTTGCTGCTGAATGTACTTTCTTTCATCGAATGCGAATGTTTGCCCTAATCGACAACCTTGATGAATATTGGCGACACACTATTACCATCCTTTATGGCTTCGTGCATCGAATAATGACACGACCCTGGTATACAATGACCAGTATGACCACACATTCACTCTCTTTCACTACGTAAATACAGGCCGAAGTCAATCTGGACTTCATCGTGCCATCGGCCCAATGACTGTTGTCTACAAAAGCAACCGCATTCGAATAATGGAAAATTGTTGCGGTTGCCTGGCCGAAGACAAGCCAACTTTAAGAAAGAGAGTTTTTTAAGGATTAAAAGGTCAATATTTGAAATAATTCCAAGCCAAAGTAAATCTGGACTCTTGCCATCGCTTCGTTCAAAAGACTATCCATCCACACAGGAGCAACTGCATTTGAAGAATAGGAAATTGCCATGTTTGTCCAACAAAAAGCAAGAACGCATTGAGAGAAACCCGTTTCAAAGAATTCTAAACACAAGCAATTTTGTACTCATCGTCAGTTGAAATCCCATTCACTTTTTCCACCAGAACAACCGCAATCGACAGCAAATTTGAATAATAGCAATTTGTTAGAAAAATCCTAAATGTTTAAAGAATCCTATGTGGCTTATGAAACCGATTTCAATAGTCATTTTTCAATCTTAAAAATTTTCGATTTTATACATTTTTAATAAAAAAAGTACTTAAGATCGAAAAATCCCTGCATTTTTAATAGTTTTGCAAGAAGGGTTTTCGATTTAAGTGCAGAGATAGAATGGCATGGACTTAATTGTTTGGGGTACTTTTCTCATGAACCCAGCCACAGATGCGTTAGAGATAGCGGAAAAAGTTGCTCAGAATACTAATTTATCTGTGAAAATCGAATTTCAAGCCGTAATTTTTTTTCACGCAAAGTTCGAAGTTTTGCATCAGTCTTCACTATAAAGCAATAGAGGTACCGCTTCTAATAATTTTCAATTCGACATTAGTTGCATCAGTGCGCTGACAAAATGCCTAAGGAACATTTGAATTTAAGAGAGAAAATATATGTTACCGGCAATCTCCAAATGCCTAGGCATTCTGCAAACTGAGAAACTCGCCAGGCACTTTGCAGAATTGCTACTACTTTGTGCAATCTGCAAATTGACTTAGATATTTTAGGCAATTTGCAATCTGAGTGTTGGAAATGTTTACTCTTCACATTGACTAGACAGAGTGCGAAACGTTTCTGCCTACTTTAGTGCTATTTGGTGATTGCGAGTGAAAGAAGCACATTTTCGGCGAAATATAATTTATGAAGCAGTGAAAAGAACTATAATAATGTGTTTCTATCCCTCAGCCGAAGCGAAAGGATAATCAAAATTCTGAAAAAGTGCAATAGGCTGATAACAGCAGGTATTACAGATTGGAAACATAAATGACAAGTTTTTATCAGCAAATTTAATTGCTTTGTTGAACCATTTTAGTGGCAAAGATATTTTTCATTTAATGGAGAAGAATTTTGCCACAAAACTTAAAAACCCGTATTGTAATTAGGTTAGTTAATATTAATATACCATTCATAAACAATATTACAGCAGAAAAGCAAAACACAAGTCTTCACCTCCATAATAATGGATCATATTCGCGAAGAATATTTTGCTTTTTGTGTAAATTTACAAAAGTTTGCTCAGTTTGATTTAATTCTCGATATTTAAATATTTTCAGCGCTCATTTCTCGAGCATGTATCTTACTACGTGTATATTGTTTTTGACTTCGGTTTTGTAACGATTGCCATTGTGCATTGAACACCAAACTACAAAAACAACAAATTTCCAAGCTATTAGAACAAGAATATAAACAAACTAATAATCAAAAGGTCCTTGATTCTAAAAGTAAATAAAATACAAGACAGTTTCCCTCTTAAGTGCTTTTCTTTCAAGTGTTTTTGAAAACTTATCATGTAGGTATAACAATCTCGAACATGCATCAAGTTTAGCTTTCTTGGGGAGACTCTAAATCGGCTTGGCTCAGCAACTTTCTAGTTAATTCAAGCAATTTCAAGCACTCGAGACAAACTCTATGAGTACATGTGGATTCCGGCCTGTAAAATTATCAACTTCCATGTGCCGGGCCGCCAAATGAAAAAACGATTTGCATACAATACGCGCCTTCATGAATACTCTAAAACATGATTCATAGTTCGCGATACAACGTTTTATTGGGGATATGATAATAAAAACGCCAATTAATCCAATATGGAGTTGATGACCATTTAACAGCACATCTGTGACAGAACTGTTCCGACTCATTATTTAATAGCCTCGCGCCACAAAAAATTAATAATCAAATCAACATACATATATGAATTTATCTTGATAGATAAATTCATGTTTTAAACCTGAAACACCCCTGAACGAACGAATGAATGAATGTGCAACATGAATGAAATGAATTAACAACGAAATGTAACTTCTTTAAGCACACAATGGTGCTCTCAAAAAAACCGGAAAAAATCAATTTGCATCAGAAATATCTAATTTTAACGATTGGCGACTGTGTAGGACCGTACGTAAGAAGAAATTCAAATGGTTACTTCATGCCAAAGCAGTTGCAAAATTAAATACCAACTCGTGACAACGAAAGAAGGTGTTATCTGAAGGAGGAGGATATGAGATCACGACAACACTGAAAATAGCCCACAATCCCATGCATAAAAATTGTTCCATGAGGGGCAAATTTAATTAAAGAGAAATTAATCAGGGCTGAATCATTTATTGGTAATGAACGCCAATTACTTATATTTAAAAACGTAAAAGGACTTGATTAAGTGCTCGGATGGTTAATAATTTAATAAACTGAGATGAAATGGAAAGTGCCAGCGAATTTCAACTGAAAACCGAATGATTTGGTGTGTATGTTCTTCCTTATTGCCGTCGTTTACCCACATGGAAGAATTAATTAAATCGCATTGTGCAATTCCTTGTTTTATAGTGCGATCGCAATAAAATGCAATTGCAACAACAACCTGCGTCAATTTTTCGTTACATTTTCCAAACCAAAGCGATATGAAATCGTGTTAATGTTTAAATGAATTACTGTTATAATTATTAATCTGTGCAACAAAGCAAAAGAACGGAAAAAGAAAAGAAAAGTTTTAAGTCTCAGTAATTACATTGGCAGCCTTTTTGGTGAGTGCAAACTGCACAAATACAATATAATTAGAACACACGTATGTTAGCCGGAACTCTGTACAGTCGATCTATTCAAAGGAAAATAGATAATCTTCAGCAAATAAACCAGATACCTCGATAAGCTTGGTATAATCACACAGAACAAGTAACACGCGGTTTTTATGGTCAATTCCTAGTTTGTTCAAGTAGCATCGATGACAGAGATCTGAGACAAATTTATTGGCATTATGCGAAAAAGCCCCGTTACCTCATCTAGACATTCGACAGCCTCCGCTTATAAGGCAGGATGAGATGGGACTTTCTACCAATCGAAGTTCTAGCCTTTTCGATGTTATAATAATTGGTTTGGAAGAAAAAACTGTTTTTTTCTTCGTTTCGATTCGCGTTATTTCAAAATCAGGGTGGGTGAAAAACGGCCGGCCTCGAAAAGTGTTACGCACGAAAAGACTAAGAGAAAAATCAACTTTGTGACATAATTGCCGCAGAATAATTAAGAAAGCTGATACTCGACGTGAACGACGCAGAATAATGAACGAGTAAAACGGGGTACCGGTTAAAACTCCTTTTTTATTTCCATGGACTCGTTCTTTTCTCTTCTTCACGAACATTGACCACAAAGAGATAGTATTTGCTTGATTTATAAGGATGTTGTTTCGGTTTTTGTATGCCAAAGACCTCTTCGACTCGTTATTATCGATTTTCATGCGACCGATGAAGTTTTTTCCATCGACACAGAGTTTCAAGCTAGAGCTGTGCCTGTTTCGGTTTCCATTTGCAGCCTTTGTCTGCATTGCAGATAAGCGAAAATATTCGGCCAATTAACTCAATGAGTTTGTTCACCTGCGATAACGTATATGATTTTTCCTTGCAGGTACTCGTCTATTGTTAATTCATCATACACTTGATTCAAGTGGATTGCAGAAGGCGAATTCACTCAAGTAAAACTCTTTCGACAAGCTTAAAACTACGTGATCAAATTTCCGAACAGCGCAGTGAAAACGACAGTTGCTGAATTTGAATTTAGCTTCGATTTTAATGGAAAATAGAAAATATTTTCTATATTATTACATCCAGTTTGCTCTAGTTGCATGACAAATTCCGAGAAAAAGTGCAAAATGGAGCTAACGGATAAATCAGCAACACACGTCAGCTTAAAATGTTTACAACTGAAGTCGCTTATACAAGCTTTATCTATGGCCAATCTTAACGCCGATGAAGTTTTACTTCTTCTAAGTAAGGTGTTAACTAATATTTCGTTTAAAGAGTTGAATTGCTGTTAAATAAACTCGTTCAAGCGTTAGTTTTCAAGTCATTTGTTTTTTTCCCAGTGGAATAGTTTGTTAAAGACACTTTTCTAGCGAACTGTGTCAATATCACATTCAGTAAGCCCATCAAGTTTGATAGCCCAAAACCATCCTAAACCAAATTTATTATTTCTTATCGATTTTACTTTTTCAGTGCGCTTTTGCCATATTTATATTAAAAATTTCAGACCGGTATTCAATTTTATGATTTTTTTTAATCAACACAATTCACGCACTAACCCCAAACGTAGTGTATATTTAATACAGTGAGCCCTAGAAATAATTCATTTACAATTTAGCGGACAGTTTCTTGGAATAAAGCTCGCACTGGACAATTTTTATTTGGAAATGCAAATTTTTTACACCCAATTCATTTATACAGACCAAAAATAAGTTACGACCATCATTTATTGAAATAGAAGCTTTACTTTTTCTTTCAATTTTGAAACCTCCATTGAATTGAAAGTATGATTCAGGTACCTGTAGCACATGTAAACTCAACAGGACTCGAGGAATTTACGAGGTAAAAACAATATTTACCAAAATAACAAGATGCAAGAAGAGTTCATTGATCGTCTTGGATATTGTCAAGCCATAAACTTGTTGAGCCTATAATTTGTTCTGTTTCTTAAAATAAACCGGTCCTTTTCAGGAGAACAGAAATCTGAAAGAAGTCGCCGCTATTAATTATTACTAGGTGCAATCGTAAATTTGTCAGTAACTGTCGAGTACCTATAGCA
Organism: Dendroctonus ponderosae; assembly: GCF_020466585.1. Taxonomy (NCBI): domain Eukaryota; kingdom Metazoa; phylum Arthropoda; class Insecta; order Coleoptera; family Curculionidae; genus Dendroctonus; species Dendroctonus ponderosae. The sequence goes on from NW_026018814.1 coordinate 6,828,702, forward strand.
CATGTTACCTAAATCGTACTTAAAATTCAATGGAAAATATAACATTGAAATAACAAACAGGTGCATCCATTTGAAAAAAAATGTCATGGTAGTAGCTTTGTCATAGGTCGCTTGCTATCAAAAAGCGCATTTACACATAAAAGGTCTAAAGTTTTTTCTTCAAAACCAGTCGGCTGCATTTTAATTGAACACAAACATTACCTGGGACTCATTGTATAAAATATATAATTTTTGTTTGAGATTAGTGCTTCACTTGTGTTGACAAGAAATTCCTAAAATTGAATGCAGACTATTTTTAATATAAATATATTAACAGTATATAAATTGATTAACACAGTTGCTGAGTGAAACGTTTTTGGATTCCATGTGCCCAGAACTGTTTGCAACTTTATAATGTGTTTATGAAGATTATACCCCACATAAAATCCGCACAGCAAATGATTATTACCAATAAACCCCAAATGCGTAATCGGGCAATTCTACAAACCCACATTCTACAATATTTTGATGTTTTATGTAAACCGGTCATTTCACTACCAATCGCATCATACGAAAAGTAGCGCTTTTGAAAATGCAATACGTCGAAAGTAAGCAATGGAAACGATTTTATGTAACATAAACTAGGCTTTAGTAGTAGGTCAACTTTGATTTCTATCACTATGTAAATGTCCATTTATACAACGGCGGATTACTAAAGTTTTCGTCACGGCAGATTCTGTTTAGTATTTCTCTTGAGTATGGCTAAATCAATGCAAAAACACCTATAAGACAGACCGAACCGATATTAGGCATCTGCCTCAGAAGACACACCAAAAATTGTTGCAAAATAAAAAATGACCCAGTAGTTGTTTTCAATCCACAGTAGGAACTTTGCATTTCAATCCTTTCGATCAGATAATATTGATGAATTAATAGTGGAAATGACGCTTAAATGTACATCTTGTATTTGCATTCTTGAACCTGTTTCAGTGACATCAGGAATTCTACAGGAAATTATTTATACAGGCGAGAGTTGAACTGAAACGTGTACCATCGCCCGTTGAGGGTCCCCGATTCAAAGAAACTTTTCTGTTATCTCCTCAAGCTTTGATTGGGAACAAACAAAAAACACATACAAAACCGCGATCCATTCAAACCGAATGAATTTCGTTTCCATTTAGCAGATTTCACACATCCGGTCTCTTAACAATTCACTAGCCATCTTGAACAAACCATTAGGTGACAAAAAGATAAACTAGGTCAGTTTTTGTCTATAACTGTACCACTCCTCCATTGAAAGGAACCATTGCATTTGTTCAACAACAAATACGGGGACTTTTCCAAAATATTCATCTCAGAAATTGGGACATTCGCAAACGTGAGAAAATACATAATGCAGCAAAATGAACGTTTTTAAACACTTGTTTCCAGTTAAATAATATATACCTAGTCAAACACGTTAATTACACGGTGAGTGTATGCATATCCGACACTCAGTTACATAGTAATCACAAGAAACATTTATCAATAATCAAACACAGTTCCGTCCGACTCGCGGGATCTAAACTCTATTGACTCGGCGTCGCAGGATTTCGGTAAGTTCGCGCTACGTTAAACGAGTGCAACAACTGACGGGGTATTCGTATGCGGTAAGCCCGATTTTCAATTGTCGCTCTTGGTGAGCCGGGTGGGGTACCATAAGATCTAAGATGCGTTCTCACAGATTGATTTAATGGAGTCAGACTAGATTTCTAGTCAGTAACCATTGGGAAAACTGTTTCGACAGTTCGCGATTACAAGCTGACGAAAATTGCAAAACAAAGCAAATTATTCCACTGCTAATTAATAACTAATCAACGCCTCGAATGTCTTGCAAACACCCTAATTAGTAAACTTATCATTGGAACCTTTAAAGCCGTTTATAGGACCGGAGGTAACAATGCTACAATTTAATTAAGTAAAATCACTAGAATTAAATCGGGCAAACGTACTGGCCACTACTTGCTCCAGTTCGTCATGAGTCTTTATTCAATGTAGGTATACATAAACAGGAACTGAGAAACGCAACAAAAATCGTAACTTTTTCCCTTTTATGCCAATTACACGAAGCTCCCAGTCCCGATTACCAAATGTGCAATCCATACGATCAATGCGTGAGCTTGTTGTTGTTTTCATGTTTCAATTCGATTTTAATTGCCAATAAAAAACCGTATTGGAAGCATTGTTTGCACATTACTAATTCGTTCTTCGGAATAAATTATATAATATCATTATCGAAAAAGAACGAAGTAGTAGCGTCCTAAATTTGACCATACGGTTTTCTTTGCAAAACGGGGACACGAGAATTTATGCAGAATGATTATTATTATGTAGTACAATAACATAACAGTGAGTCCATTGATTTACAATCCGAAACTAACTCCGTTTGACTTAATGAGCTATTGAGTAAGACACAGAATGTTATCCTTCAACGAGGTCGTAGCTGACCGTTTGTGGAATTATTAATTTTCAGTTGCAAAAATGTATGTCAAAAATCCAGTTTGGAGCTTAAAATTAAACGGAGGAAAAGAAAATATAAGTAATATAAAAAAAATCTATCGCAAAACAATATGTTTCAAACGATTTTCACTAATCGATTCAAATGGATTAGGCATATTGTCTCAGATGCGGATATAACCTTCAACCTTCTTTAATTCCAAGTCACTTCCTTGGACGGTTTAATTGTTGTCGCGAATAGATTTTAATATAGATCCCACGCTAAACATGCACAAAACTGTTTAAAAATCAATTAGTGTTACTCAACCTCACTTCGAAAATTTTAATTCCATTCCTAACCGACTGTATAATGGGTGTAGATAACGAACAAGTATGTATAGGGAGGCCAACTTTTAAGGTCAGGTATGAGGAAGCGGTTGAGGTGTTGTTATGAAAAGAAAGTCAAATAAAAACTGAAGAATGGAATTTATTGGCAAAAGGTTTAAAAAAATTAACGTGATAGCAAAAATGGATATTTCAAAGCAAAACCTGACGGATTTTGATGTCCGCGGTTATAAAATTGACAAGTTCTGTGTGAAGTTTCCCATTTTGCAATTAGAGCAAAGCTTTAAGAAGTAGCCGAAAAGCAAAACATCGATTTTAAAACCGATATAACGAATCTCTCTTTGTCTAATAAGACCAAAAAAAAGATAGTTAACTCGCTCCACGCCACAAACGGAAAATATACGCTTCCAAACGCCCTTAAAAAATGCACTTATCAAACATCTTCGGTCGTTTCCGGGATATAAGTTGTTTTACATGTTTACGATTTTTTATTGCTGCTTCTATCTCTTTAGAGGTCAGGAATTCTTGATGACATCCAATCGGCGAAGGCTAAACATTGAAACGAGCTATCGAAAAGATTCTTGCAATTGATTGGAAATTTTCAACCATTTCGGAAATATAGACTGTTTTAAACTTCGAAGGCCCCTGAAAGTTAAACATTTTTTGCTCCTATCTCCTTAGGAGCTAAACATTTTTTATGACACCCGGAAGGATAGATATTGAAACGGGCTATCGAAAAAGTCTTAAAACTATTTTGGTAGTTTCGGAAATATAGATTGTTTTAAACTTCGAGGGCCCCTGAAATTTAGACGTTTTTGCTCCTATCTCTTTAAAAGTTAAAATGTTTTGACCACAGACAATCGGCGAAAAAGACATCTTGAGCCGGGCAATCGAAAAGATCATCAAAACTAATTGGATAGTTCGAATCGTTTGGAAGATATAGGGAAACTTAGACATTTTTGCTTCTATCTCTTTAGAGATTAAGAATTTTTGACGAGCCTTAACTGGTAATTGATAAATCTCGGGACGGGCTATCAAAAAGCTCATTACGACTGTTTTCTTTAACCGTTTCTGAGTCTTGAACGGAGCAAAGCGCGATTACAATTTTTTTTAACCAACAATACTCGTTTATAAAGACTTGCCTTACAATTTCCGACCGCCTAGATGGCAGCAAAATAAATTTATTTTGGGCGCTGCTTTTTTAAAGAGCACTTTTCAATTGATATTTTTCCATGACTTTCTGCTGCATCACATATAAAACTAATATCTGCAAATTGTACATTGTTTGCCGAATTCCAGAAGTCCAGTAAAACTGCACGTTAAAAAAACGAAGGTAATTGATAACGAAACTTAATACATAAAAAACAATAATTAATACTTCCGGTATTTACGCCCAACCTTGTGGATCATCGGACTGTAGATATTTAAATTCAATCGAGTTAAATGAAAAGTGAGGACACCGTGTCAACACCATGTTTTCTGTATTAAAACTTTTATGGGGTTGTCGCGGCTTGTATATATTGTCCATTTAATTTCTCACCAGACCTCAGGCGTGCATTGACTTGATTTTTTATGTGTTTCCCGGTTAAAAGTTCCGACAACAACTCGCTCAATGTCAGGACACGTACTCGACCGGACATACTAATTCCTGTGGTTATCGAAAAGGAAGTGAAACTATGGCTCTTTTGGAATGGAGCTACCAGGGAACTTGACGATATGCAAACATACAGTCGAGTATGGTTTGCAACTTTGTAAAATATAATGCCCGCAGTGTTTTGGAACATAAAGATTATCTAAGATTTGCCTGGTAAACAGCGATGAAAAGCGCGTTTCTCTTTTACACGACTGATTTTTCCGAACGAAATATTGGCGCCTGAAAACTGGATTTCTGGTACGAAATTGCATGTTAGTCTAGGAAATTTGCGAAGAAACGAACTGAAAACACTACTAAAAACGAAAGGCCAATCGTTATATTATAATAAGGCATGCTAATAAGGGGTCAACAGATTCAGAGTGCTGTTATTAAGCATTCAGCTATTAATTAGTGGTATAAGTGTTGAGGAAAGTATTATCCATATAATAACAGTGAAAGTCTGAAGAGGTTTTGTATTATTATTTGTCAACTTTTTAGAACAAGTATCACTTGAAATCGCATGAAACCACTAGAAGCATTTTCCAATTAAGTTTTTGAAAATGCTTTAGAAAAACCCCAGTTTTACCAACTCAGCCAGCTAAAATCTACACCGGCCAATAATTAATCAATTGTACCCATGATGTAATTCAACATTGGGCCATTTTTAAGCGATATCTGTAGATCACCGTTGATAAATTGCAACATTAAATAACCTTTGTAATTATAGTTGGGACAATGTCGTCTACTTCTTCAGTGGACAGTTCCAGCAACTGTCCATTTTTCCACATAATGCCAGTCAACTAGGAAAAACCTAAATGTTGATGATAAACTCTTCAAATCGTTAAGCTTGATATGCGATACGAGCAAAATCAGTGAAACCTGCTGTAGGTATTTCTGATTATCAATAACGAAGCCTGATTTGGTTGCACCCATATGCTAATCATAATTACAAGTAGGTATATTCCGTGGAAGTGACGCAAATGAAATTACCAAAAGTCATATAATCGATTTCTTCACCTTAGTGATTCCTTTTAAATCTTCGATTCTACGAATGTTTTCATCGGGTTACAAAGACAGAAAATCGTTCTCAGAAGAGAGAATCAAAGTGGCGAAATAATGGAATTACTGAACATGCCGCTGCAAATCCATTATGATTCTATTAGTTTTTGATTATCTGCATCTACGCAGCTTTCATACGACTCCTTTTTTTCGATTTCATCCGCATAATAAGAAAATGTAGGCAAGCTGAACGTAATGATAGCTCAATGAAGCATCTTGGAAAAGAGCACGCATTCCACTCCGTATTGATAACTAACATTACAGCTTTTTCAACTTTCTGTAATGCCCTACAGGTCCAAAGTCTCATTAAAGACATAGTTTTTCACTTGCGAAAGCACCAGCGTATCAACGATGTTTCGTTGAACTTTTTCCAGGCGCATTTTTCAATAATCTTTATCGTGCACTTTGATTAGTTGCTTCTGAGCCAAAATATGAAATGTGTGCTTTAGATAAAATGCCGGCTTTCTTTTACGCTCCGCCCCTGGCCGGCGCCAGGCTCGACTTTAATTCGTAATTAAATAAATGGGGTATTCGTCAATTTCTCCATCAGATCACGGGTACAAAAGCTGCAACACTAATTACTGCACTTCACAAAATTTATTAACGCCTGGAATGGATTTTCGGGTAGGAAGCAACAGTGGATCTGCTGTTGTTTATAACGGAACCACAAGTTATCGTTTCTGGTAAGTGTTTACAAAGTGGATCAGCAACATTTAAAAAAAACACTCATCTTTTTAAGATGACATCCTGAGATACAAGTTGAAAGTTGTACAGTGGAACAAAGTGGAAGTTCCTCTTCAACATCCTCAACGACGACTTGATAGATTTGCAGGCTGATATCCAGTTTAATGAGTGACATATTGGGAAGAAAAGAAAAGTGCCCGGACTTTGCGTATCGACAACAAATCGCGGACACTTGCACCAATTAATCAAAGCTGTCAGATCGAAATGATCAACCGATTAAGTTTAACGAGCCTGAGTTGATTGCAAATAATTACCTGGATTAATTATGGTGAAAAATAAAGGATCTCCCGGCCGCCGAAATTTCTCGAAAGCGCCAACTATCCTACATAACCACGGCCACTTATCGAATTCTCTGGAATTCATTAAGGCGACATTCGCACTGTTACATCACCACATTCAAGTTGATACGCCAGTAAATAGTGAATTTAATACAGCTTTATCGCAAACTAGTCAAGTTTGAGAAAATTTTTAAAAATTGCCACAAATACTATTCCCTCAGTTTAGGGTTTAATGGATTTATGAATGCAATGGATCTTGTAGTCTGTTGCGCTAAAAAATCCTTCACGCTCCGGACCTAAATATTTTGCAAAAATCCTCACTTTATAGCCTGCTTCTATCAATAATATAGATTGGCTAAATCTGAATTTAATCCCAATGGCATGAATAAGAGGTAAACTTCTAGCTAAACCAAAAAAAATATTGGCGTAGGTTGAGATTTGCGAAAGTTTGCGAGCATTCGCATTCAAAAATTATTATTATTACCTTCATTGTCTTGAATTATGCTTAACTGAAAATATTACCCAATGTGTTCTTGAAAAATCGTAAAACCATATTAAATAATCGAAGAAAATTTCTGATAATTTTCAAAGAGTCCAATTAAAGAGGAGACCCAAAAATAGGTTTTCGTTGTTTTTTTGGAGCACAGTTGTTACAAAGAATACATAAATGAAATTGCCGACAAATGGAATAGTTTGCAACTAATTATGGAAATCCGTTTTACTCGACAATGGTGCATTCCACGCCATTTCATTTAAATTTGAAAAATGTGATTGAAAGATTTATATTTGAAAAATGCAAAAATAAAAATTGTGCATTTTTGTCAGATTGATGGTTCGGCAAAAAATTAATAACATGTAACTTTGGAGCCGTCTCTTCAAGGAAGACGAACATATTTAACACACTTTGAACTAATGTTTTGTTCCTAATTTTCACAAGGAAGAAAATAATGGAAATAAAGACAAACAAAATGTCCTTTTTTTTTGTAAATTTATAATTTACAATAAAAATTGTAAATCGAAAACATATTTTTCCAATTGCAAATTGAATTATTCATTTACAAATTAAGATTTTCTTCATCTGCATGCACTTTTTTAATGTTTCATACTTTACGACCACACTGTACTTACAAAGAACTTAATAAACTAACGTTTCTTAGACCTACAAAATCCATAAAAGACCGGATATTTTCGCTGGATTATCGAAAAATAACAATTTTTGCCGGGTTTTACTTAAATTAAAAAAAAATATTTTTCAATATCACGTTTAAAAAAAAATGCGTAGAAAATTCAACGTTGTGAGATTTTTTTAGATTCGAATAAAGTTTCATAAACGGGTTCTCTTGTTTTTATCTTCTGAATATAGCTTTTTTGGTGCTAAAACAAATGTTTGTTTTTTGGGCCGAATATTTCCCTCGTATTTCCCTCGTCCGTTTGAAGTGTGCAATTATCGAAAAATTACAGCGGTAATTGCACATTGTGCAATTATCACTCAACGATAATTGCATTGTTTACGAAAAATATTTCACAGGTGTCTTTCCATGATGAATTAGACATCAAATGTCTTCCTGACATACCTAAGATATTCAAATTATATTTAATAAACATAAGTAATAAAATTAAAAGTGCAATAAAATATAATAGAAATAAAATTAATCCACATTTACTTTGTTTACTCAGGAAAAAGGAAAATAAACAGCTTTCATGCAAAATTATCAGTAATTTTGAAGCACTTGTACAATTACCCCCGATAATTAAGTTTTCCCTCGAAAACATTTTTTTGCTAAAAACCAGTCTTTCCTTTTCATTAGCAGGATGTTTTTGTACAATCGTCTTCAATATTAATATTCTAGAAAGTTGACTTTTGAAGTTGAAATCTTTAGATCCCGGTAGTCTTTCTCTTATTATTCTCCGATTTCTATTATGTCTTCTGCATTAGTTCGGGAAAAGTTTCGCATTCATTCTTAGGCATCTCAATTTGCGCAATTTTTACAGGTTTCTATGAATATTTATGCCCTTAAGATCAATTTGAAAATATTCATAAACTCTTCCTCTCTTCAGATGCAAGATAATTGCCCAAAAAGCGACTAATTGATAATATTTGCATATAGACAAGCCACCTGGAAAAATCGGTCTTTAAAAATGTGTAAACCTTTCAAAAGCAGCATTTCTGAACCTAAAGCGAACCCTTGAAAACCTGTCTAGGCCAAATTTTCTGAGTTCCATCCTTCTGTACCGTTTTACATGCATTTTTGCCTCTACTAGTTTGCGCTTTAAATAACTTTCCAGAAAGAAAACACGTTTAAACACTGACCATTTAAAACGTCAGCAGCAATTATGTTGCGATCAAATTGAAAGGCTTCAATCGCTTAGCCAACCGTTATGTGCCGTGTAGCAGAACCGGAGACAAAAAAAATAAAAAGAAGCTGATGGTTCGGGCGCCAGGTGACCTGCAAAAATTTTCTTAGGCCGATGGAAAAACAATAAAAATCGGGTAATTATTAGCGAGCCTCTCTAACAGAACTAATAGATGGTTCGTGTTTTTATATGCCCTCTTAAATTACACGCCTGTCTTTTCTATACAAGCGTAGCTACGGTCGAATGTCTGATATTATACGCTTCTATTTATAGCTAGATGGTAGGAAACCAGAGCGACTATACATGGAATATTTCTTCAGAAGCGACGAATGTTTTTATGGATAATTTAACGAGAAGTAATAAAATATTATTTGCCATCAATGTCAGGTGCAGCTACATCAATGCTACTTTAAAATCTATTAGGCTGCTTCAGGGAATTTTGAACAAGATAACAATTCAATGATAAACTGAATGTTACTGACCATTAGCTTTATTGAACTGCTGCCAGACGAACAAAACCACAAAAGTACTTAGACCTTGACTAGTCAAGTTGAAACTCGTTCGAACCCTCACCAATATTGCTCCCCAATACACTTGGAGCATTTCAAGCATGCAAAACCTCTTTCACTGAGCAGTAACCAACCAGCAACATCCGGCCGCGCCGAAGATCCTTGGAAGGTCGTTGAGTGAACGACCGTACCCAAGACCTTGACCATTGCTGAAGCGACGCCTGAAGATGCAGGAATAAAAGCGTCGGGAAAAGTGCTCTTGGTGAAAGTCACTCAAATTCCTGGTCAGAATAACACGAGACACCACAAAAGCTCTTTGATGGGGATAGTTTCACTCGCCATGCCCATGATATGGTTGATGAAACCAAAAAGGCACACAAATGAGATCCAGGCCTTATGCAAGAGACCTGAATTGCCATCGCGGGCATTTAACCGGTCATCGATTAGGCAAAAGTTTACACAAAACTCGCGAATATTTTCAACCAACCATTAACCAATGAGACCGTTGAAATGATCGGGCTTTCACCATCATTGTATGAATAAATTTAAGGATTGCGCCGCTGATGGTTAATTTGACGGTTTTTTGCCGAACTTGTTTACGGAACCGTCAATGAGTTATGCTCTAATATCAGTAATTAGTTTTTCGCAGCGGTACCAGGCACCTACCTAAAACGGATCTTATTAACTGATTAATCTGTTTTTTTAGTAAATACTTTCAAATCATCTTCCATTAAAAAATAAATCAATGTTTTTTTCAGTGGATAATCCTGTTTCTCGATAATTGCAATCGTTCGCCACATAAGTAGATAATTCGTGTCCTGCTTGATCAGGAATTAATCACAAACATTTAATGAAAAACGTTTATTCTGAATAAAATGGTGAATGCCATGGAAAAGTTTTCACATTTTAGTGTGGAATTAAATTATTATAGGAAAACAGTCCAACATTTTCGAATATTTCCGATCAGCAATATATAGAGGGTTTTTCAAAGAGCTTGTTTTAATGGTTGGAACTCGAAGTATTTTGAGATATTTTTTCGGCCAAAACGCAATATTTTGCAATGGTTTTCTGAGCTCAAAAGATTGTTTTAGAATACGCGAACGCGAACGCGAAACGCGAAAATAAATGACGATGTAGTCTATAACAGAAAAGATATCGTCAGTTAATGATTGAAACTGCTCAAAATTGGTCATAAATTGCGGTAATTGTCAATTCCTGAGCTGTTTGGGGACTCAACGATTCCTTGCTATCAAAATGGTATCGATTCTGAGATATTTATAGCGATTTGAGTTTTTCCGGCCAAAAACCGCCTTTCCACATGTGAGTTTTCTCAGCTGAATGCACAGTTTTCCACGTAAGAAGCTACTCAATATGCTTGAAAATCCCTCACAAAATGCTAAAAAAATGCGCCAATTTCAGATCAAATAGGCACGTTAATTGACCACTCATGAGCTCATGGAAATCCTCCCTCCTTTAAACATATTTAAACGTGAAATCCATATCTTACCGACTTTTAAATTAATTTAAAATATTCCGTTAAAACTGAAATATTAAAACAAATGTGCAAATTCTTAGCAATAATTTTTCGAAGTTTACCCGAAAAAAATAACTGTACACATGCTTGATATTTATTCTGGAATCTAATGCAAAAACAATCGAAAAACTTTAATTTTAGAAGCCAAAAAGCGGAGTTTCTAAAAGGCATAAACGGTTTCTAATTTCGTTGACTATCAAAATATTCCTAAAATCTCTCAATTGTTCATTTTCGATTGCTTGACAAGATGGTGACGGTCCCGCAATAAAATGTTTCACACTGAGACAAATCAATTTTTTACTTTATTACACAATAAACCGTTAAAAATAATGCATATAATGTAATAATCTAATAAAAAAAACCATATAAATTTTGCAATAAATAGAGCATATGGCTAGCTAGTAAACTAAACTTCATGCATAATGACGTTATTGTTAACTTGGTTTCCTTTAGTTAGTATTTGCCAATTTGCCAGTCTACCTGAATTCGTGTTTCGGTAATAAAAACATTGCATGTGACGAATTGCAGAATGAGAATGAACAGAAGGAATATTTGGCTTAACACTTCCTCAATGACTGCAAACAACGGACGTTAATTGCAAAGCAACAGAAAACGAGTTACTTCAGGACAAATGCATGACAAAAATGATAAGCTAAAGTAACTAGTAAGTTTGAGAACAATCAGACACTGAAATATGTGAAACCGGGTTTAATTACCAGGAAATAACACTCAGCTGCTTTAATAAGCAAACTTTGAAGCATAGATAACCAGAAAATGGCGAAATTCCCTCAAGAATTAACGCCTAATTCCCGAGCGCAAACAATTATTCATCGAAACGATTTCAACAGGCAACATCATGGTGGCTTTTTTATATTTAACAACCGTCCCTATATATCCTTTTGATTATTAATATGCAATCAGTTAAGTGAAGACCCGCACAGTTGCAGCAATATGGCATGGTTAGGAAATGAGCAGTAGTGGAACAAAGTATATTTAATCACACAAGCATAACAGTAAAGAGCTGATTGGCAAATGGGATTTTCGAATAATTCAATTTAAAACTCACATTCTTAGTGCCTTAAATTTCAACTTTGTCGGTCGCAAATCCTTTATGTAAAGCGGATGGTCGATTTTTTGCGGAATGAGCAGCGAAACACACACTTTGAGCATTTTGAACAATCAAACTACAACTAATGGACTAATTACGTTGATTGAATCTATCGTCAATATCTTACTACATACTATTGTTTTCTAATGGTAAATTGTGAAGAGTTTTAGCACGAAAGTGACAAAATAAATTAATTTATAAGCAAAAATCGTGCTGTCTAGAAAAAACCAGAAACTAGAAAAATAATTCCCAGCGATGAGCGCAGTGAATAATGCATACAATCAACAATCACGAATTACTCTATTGTCGATGCAGATGCAATTTCTCAACAGTCTATCAGTTGTGTCTTTTATTGAGACATTTTGCGTTGTACATTGATAATCCACTAAATTTGCGGCAAAATCGTCATTAACGTGTTTTTCGCTTATAACCCGTTTTAATGAAATTTGTCATTAATCCCATGAACAATGAATGTGATTTAACCAGATAAAATACCTTCAAACAATAAAATTGCTATTGAATTGGTTGTTTTTGTACTTGGCAGATAATGCGCTTGGCTGACTTGTTATGTAAATAAGTGGTTTTCATGACAATTTAAGCTTTTCCATGCAGAGGAGATTTGGAGTTGTGAGACAAGGAAGCGGAAACGACAGGAAACAATTGTGATATTCGATGATGTAATTTTATGAGCAGATACGGAATTATCTATTAATACTAACTAATAAATAAATGATATTTTTTTTGAATAACGGTTAGTCTTGTGGATTATTTCCAGACGAGCCCTCTCAATATGTACGCCACTTAATATGCATTATCTCACATGTTACCATCTCGTTTTAGGCTAGTTATAAAAAGTTAGTCGACTAGATTCTTCATTTGCAAACTATCTACTTTCATCTGTCCGGAGAAAGGCCAAGTTGAGAACAATTTGGCAGAAATTTTTCAAGATCATTTAGAAAACTATCGTTTTGTGAAAAAATAAAAATGGTATTAAATTCTTGTGTGTTTATGTCGAGTAAAACGTTAAAGCAACAAGAAAGGCATCGTGTGGGTGCACGATAGGTATTTTTACATTAGTATGTTAATGAAACAGTCGTCACAATACAATGTAATTCCCAGAAACAAACACTTTTAACTGGTAGAAAATTCGGCCAAGAAGCTCGTCTAGAGATCAATTTATGATTTTTACGAATCAAGCATTCCATCTGCTTGTTCGGGGGGATGTATATCAATGTGTTTATGTGGCACAAATCCTGAAGAGCCAAATTTTCCAGTAGATAATAGAATTCATTCATTATTTCAACGCGTTTGTTGGAAATATTCGAATAACCACTTTGCTGTTGAATGAAAAATGGGGTGGAACTTCGAAAAGTTCTCAGAAGACTCCAAGCCCTGAATACGTGCCAATTGTTACAGAACAGTTAAGAACTGCATTCTTGTTTTAAAGATGCAGGAAAGTAAGGGTATTTTTTGTGGTTTATCCGGAAGGCTTTCTGGATCGTATTCACAAGTTTTAACTACTTAACGATATGTGAACAGTTTTCAACGAAATGTTTCTCGGTATGAAAAGGAAAAGGCGAAAGAGGAGTTTATTTCCGTTCTACACCTACGTGAAAGAACATGATCAGAACTCTCATAACAATTAAAGAATCTTTTTAAGAAAGCGACACTTCATTGCAGTGATGCATTTGATTTATTGGCATATCTTTTAGATCCTAGAAATAGCCACTATAAATGAGGTAGGTAATATAGGTACTCAAACTACAACAAAAAACGTACAAGCAGATTATTAAGGGCGGTTGCTGTTAATCGTTTGATTCGATGATATTCGACCAAATATGTTGAATAATCTGACACCACTCACAGAGAACAATAATTTCTTTATCATTCAGCTTTATTGCCCTGGTGATTTATTCACATCAGTTTAAAGAAGTTTTTCACCATCAAAAACATATAAGAGCTTTTATGGAATATGTTACAACCCGTAAAGTACATTTGGGCTTTGCTTAATGAACTGAACTTTACGTGAACGATTTCCTTAAGCTGTAACAGCGAATTTTTTAGATTTCTCTAGATAAGTCTTGGTAAACATGATAAAAGTGCGTAAACATGTATGTAGAAATGTATGTTTGTTTAGGTGCAATTGTGGAAACTCTAAATGCACAGTTGCTATCAAGTATGCACAAGAAATTAAAAACCAGATAATGAGTGAACAAAGTTACTAAAAATAACCAAATCAACTAACCGGATTAATTGTGATAAGGAATTGACGAGGACACTGAGAGGCGATTTCAAAATTGAAAGTTAAACTAGATATAACTAAATTAATATAAATACTCACGGTTCAGCTTCAATGCTCTTTAAAATAGCTACATAGTTGGAGGGAATGTAGCCTTCCTGTCGGGTCCGTTTGCTCCTGGCCAGCCACCAATCACCCTGAGTATCATTCAGAATTTCCAAGTGTTCGCCTTTGCGGAAACTTAAGTCCTCATCAGTTCTAGCATCATAATCGTAAAGGGCGATAAATGTTCTATCAGTTCGAGCAGTGATTGCCTGTTCAGGCTCCGGGCTCACTACCGCAGGCCTGGTAGTCTCAGTGGGCGGGGTGGGTTGTATGGGGTTTACGGGCTGATTATTTTCCTCCGTCACCACTGAGCGTTCCCGGTTTCTTTCCTGTCTGTCTGTAGTCGAAGGATTGCTGAAACAGTTCCCCATTTTCGATGTTTTTTCCACATTCAACTGTCACAACAAAGGAACATTTCAGGCGGTTATTTTGCGTCTGGGGACTTTTCAATCATGAGCACACGGAGTTTAGTCAACGCGAATGCGAATCCCGATTATTTAACGTGCATGTTTATTAACCGAAAATAGCAAACAGTTCAAGGAGTTATTCACTGGGAAACTACACTTTTTCACTCGTCTGGTTCGTTCACCAGTAACTTTCACTTGTTTTTCCTCGTTCCGTCAGTACACCGTCAGTAATTGATGTTTTTGCCAGTATGTTCACAAATTAACGTGATGACGTTCGTCAAGTCAAACGTTCTACATATTTTTAGTTACGCTAATTTGAGCCATTCTATTCAAAAATCTCAAATCAAGTCTGCAAAAGCACCTTTTTTATTTAATATAAATTGTAGTAGCAAATAAAAAAAAATCTGAAAATTCACACTATTTTTAAAATACAAAACAGCAATTTTCCAAAAAAATCTAGAACAGTCGATAAAGCATTTTAAACTTCTCCGAAAGACAAATTTACTTATTTTCTAAAATTTATGTTTTTTATAATTTTCTAATTTCTCCAAACTTGTTCCATGTCCATGATAATCCTACCGTCACAAATTTCGAACAAACTCCGACGACATATTTTGCAGCATCAAAGAACTGTCAAGGCTCACCAGCACTGAACAGAGAAGCCCTTTGCTGGTCA
Source organism: Dendroctonus ponderosae (assembly GCF_020466585.1). Lineage (NCBI taxonomy): Eukaryota > Metazoa > Arthropoda > Insecta > Coleoptera > Curculionidae > Dendroctonus > Dendroctonus ponderosae. The sequence continues at coordinate 6,844,148 of NW_026018814.1, forward strand.
CATCGAGTGCAAGCAGGATAGAGCCTGATCGTTTAGTTTCCTGCCGTTTACACCCCAGTTCAGTTTTGTTTTGACTGTTTTGATAATAATATGGCGGTGTTTATGGCGTCCGCCTATTTTCGTTTTTAATTAATTTCTGCAAAATTTGAGTGAAAATGTTCAGTGGGAAATTGTCTCGAGTGTTTCTACGTTGAATGTGCTCGAACCCAACGTAATAGAGTTGTCGCATCTATAGATATTTGAGCGGTGAGCGGTTTATGTTGAATAGTTTTTTTAGGTCAAAAGGGTTGTATTAGAGGGATGAAAAACTCATATTTCGTAGTAATGAATTGCTATTATATAACGTGTAAAGTAATGGGGTGTTGTTTTGCCATCGCAATACCAAAGCTCTCCTATTTACAGGGTGGTTTTGAAGCTGGCTCAGCTGTGGGATGCAGATTTGTGGGATTCTGTCAAAGGTTTGTGCCCCTTCATTAAGCAAAGTTAATCAACTTAATTAATACATATATCTTGCATGCTGAAATGGGAATACTAGTCTAGAGGTCGGATTTGAAGACCACAATCTTGCAATTTAAACAAAATTACCATAAGCCTTTTAAACAGCCTTATAGGGCTAAGAATTTTGTGGCCTCCAATTAGAGGAATTTTATAAACATTTTCTGACCTTTTACTGCTTAATTCTTCAACGTTCGCATCCTTCTTCCCTATAAAACGTACACACTGAATAAAAATTCAACCACTTCTTCGTGGTTATTTAAGGAAAAGTGGTGAGTTATTCCGGCTTCTAGGCCCTCCTTCGATTAATAACCCGAAAAAAATTGTTGTACACACAGTACAGTATTCTATTGTTGTGTTTTTCAATGAAAAATGAAATATCTATGTAGGAAAGAGGAAATGGATTGGAGCGGGGCAGTGCCTCAGTTCTAAGGGTGGATTGACATGCAGTCTGAGCCAAGACGGTATATCAATTCTGTATCGGATATATTGTACAGCCCCGACGAAATCGAGTTTCTGCTGGACGATATCAGAGACCTGGAGCCTACAAATTACAAGCCTGAAGACATTCAGGTACCAACTCCGCAAGAGGAACCCAATCAGCGCCTGATTTTCTACATTTAATGTGCACGAGTTTTGTTTGTAATATATTTTTATTTTGACTTGTTTTTGTTTTGCTTTATTATTTCACGTAGCTGTAGAGTGAAGGCACTTTAAAGTGGGAGTTTTCTATTCAGTTCATCCTTTGTAGCATGGAATGAGACCTATTTGCGCTTTGCTCCAGATGGTTTGCGAGATTTTTTAGTTTCCTGCGCTTTGATATATTTTGATCAGCTAATAAGTGTGCTAAATTGTAGTTTATTTATTTTGGAATAATTAGTTGATTTATTAAAAGCTTCAGAATTAGTTCACTAGGAGAATTTTTAGAGAAAAATGTTTTAAATCAACAACCCATTTTGATCCGACATATTTTTTTCGGCACATCTTGAATCTTCAGACCCATTAACTTATCATTTTTTAAGATGAATTTGAGAATATTGCAATTTTTTTGTATGTTTCACGACTTATTTCACAGCCTCGCTCAAAAACACGCTTTGTATGTTGGCCGTTAATGTTTGCAGGGAGCCTCGGATGGCATGCTGTGTGTGTTGCAGGATTTTGAGATAGCTGGAAGCCGAACGGGGGCCCTGAGCGCTGAGTGCGCCACTGGAGAAGGATGCGAGTGCGACTCGCCTCTCGGCACCGTCAACTCATGGGATTCCCACTCGCACTACCGCAGGATGGCCTCGCCCGACCTGTCTCTCTACTCGGGAGTGATCCTTTACTGCGACTATGCTCACCTGAAAACTCCTATCGGATTTCTGAGAGTATTGTTTTTGGTAAAACTCATTTTTTTGCTTGAGGACTAGTGAAAAATTGTGTTGGTTTACAGGTAACAACCATAACATGTCTGACATGTTTGTGCACGTCCGGGACTGTAAAAGTCGGCCTGTTTATGCTACCGCTTGTAGGACGAATTCGACTTATGATGTTCGTTACTCTTCTGAGCCTTTTCGTTACTTGCCTGTTGCTGTTTCTTGATATTTCTCACACAGTGTACTTATTTCCTTTTAATTGGGGCAAAGTGGTAAGTATTTTGGTATTTTATACTTTTCTATGCAGTTTAAGAAGCTAATTTTTAAACTTGATTCGATTATTATTTTTCAGAATGCATATTTATACGTAAGCCTTAGTGTACTGTTCCTGGTAGCATCGTCACTATTATTTCACATGGTTTTTCTATCAGAGGCCTTTGCATGGGTCCCGAAATGGACACTCACTCAGCTGCTAGTCACTGGGGTAAGACCATAATTTTTCACTTCCTTAACCAATTTACTTAGTAAGCATATCTTAAACATCAGCGAGTCAATATTTACTGCAATTTATTGCCCGATTTTCAGAGTCTGGGATACGTTTGTTGCATTGAGTCGATAATCATCAGCGTTATCCAACAATGTAAAGCTCGAGTTTATGAGCCAGTCGGCGAAGATCCGAGCCTAAACTTGCAAGAACAACATTTGTCGCCGGATGGCACTCCACAGCACAAAGTGGCCAATCAAACGACGCACAATTACAAGCCTATAGTGAATACACAAACTGTAATGACCACGACTGTAAAAACACTAACTTTGGAGATTGACGACGTGCAACCCTGCACGTCTAAAAGTTCAGATCCTTATAGAATGGTATGATAGATAGGTAAACTGGTCCTCAAACGAGCATTTAGTGAGATTATTTGTTCGTAATTAAGACTTTCACTGAGGTATTTTGCTGTTGCGGATATTCTCTGTTCTGACAAAGAAAACAGATGCTATCCGGAACCAGTATGTCCTGTTAGAGTAATGAATTGTAGACATTTAGTTAGATGTGAAATACAAATATAGTACAATATTTTTTATAATTTTTAGATAACGATAGCATTAGTTTTTGCAAAAACCGTTACTTAGCGTTTGATAATATATTTCCACGTCGTTCGAGTGTGTTTATAATCGTAGTATTTGCAGTAAAATTGAACTGTTTGATGGTAAACTCACTAAATTCAGCTTGTATCACTTCTAATTGGCACGAAACAATAACGGGATTTTTCTCAATTTCTTAGGCATCTTAGGCACCAAATCAACTCAATCAACAATTTTGAAAAATTCCTAAGCTCTGCTTTTCGTTCATGGAAATATTGTGCTTATTGTATCTATCGACGTTCGATATATTCTAGATTCTATAGAATTTTCTTCACTCGTTCAAAACAGCAACAATCGTGTAAATAGTGTATGATATTCTTTATATCCCAAGCGAAGTGCTCTCATAAAATATGTTTGGAAATTTACATTCCAGTTTTCAGATGTATTAGCAATTGTCAATTCGTTCGGTTTTATCGTGCAAAATCTCACAAAATCCACCATGAATAATTGTTTGGCAACAATCAAAGAACCGATCCTTGATAGCTGCTAATATAATCGGTTTTGATTCATATCGATCTTTATATATTAAAGTGTTAAATATATGTACGATGTCTTTAGGTGATTTGCCCACGATTTTGCAATGCTAAATAGACAAGACTGTACAGGGTCAATCATGAGCAGTGTAACACCAAATCACAATAAACTCACTATATTCATGTCTGTTACTTTGAAAGCCACAGCCAATATGTACATGATGTCCAAATTAGAAAAACCAAAATAAAAGAAATTGCTTTATGGTAGAACTTCCAATGTTCAAGTCAATAGCGCCATCAGTTGGACACCGTGTATATTTTCGCAATTTTTTACAAAACTGCCAAAACAGTCATCACAATCTGCAAGTAAATGTGTTTTACACCGGAAATAATTCCAGATATTTAGCAATTTTTGTAGTGTTAAAATTGACAAAGCAGAAATGTACCTGCTCAAATTCGCACACTGAAAACCAAGTTGTTTCCTGTGCGCTTTTACCTTACTCTGTTCTTACTGATTTTGTAGCCATCATAGCGTAATTTTTTAATAAAGTGATCTTGAGAAAAATGCATACTTTTTGTTGATTTTAATATATTAAAGTTTATCTTAACAAAAGCCTAGTTGAAGACAAGTACAAAATTCAATCAGTTTGCATTTTTTCAGTTACATCTTGGATCTCGAGCAGACGCGGTCCGTAGAGAAGAACATACGCACAATGCCAATCTCCTGCATAAAATTCAGTGTTTTGGAAAAAAACGAGCAAAAATATTAAAAGCTTACCTCCACCGGACAGTTTAAGAATTTCCTCTTCTGTTACAGGTGTAACGGTATCATCGTCACACTTAACCCATTTATTTCCGGCTATTCGAATCCATCCTACGTAATGACCACTTGAGGAAGAGCGCCCTTTATGCGTGAGCACCGCTTGTAAAGTGTAATATCCACTATTATTGCTGCCTACATCTGCAAAACCAGAACCAATTGTGCTAAAGAAATTAGAAATTTACGTTAAGAATTACCATCTTCAAACCAGTAGGGAGCATACCGCGTTTCCTCGCTTGTCTTGCCATCGCCTTTGCTCTTTTTTTCTTTGGCCGCTGGGTTTTCGACTAAGGCATCCTCCAACTCCTATATGTGAAGAAATTGTGACACTGAAAGATCCTTGAGTGGAGATAATTCACCTTAAATTTACTCCTGACAGGCGTTAACTTTTCCTGCAGTTCAGGGGTGCATAATTCATAAGCGTCATACTCTATTGGAAACTTTACGTCTCTTAGAACCTTCGCATTGATTGCACCTTTCTCTTTGTAAAAGAATCTTACAAATTGTATGGTTAAATAGGCAGGAAGTCGGCTGATTTTAGACTGAAAATCGAAACATTCTTTAACTGATTCAGGATTTAAATTACGAGCGGAACTTACTGTTTTTGTGTAAACCGCATCCCTGTCCAGTGAAAGAGATTTCTTTGTAATCTGCTCTTGCATTTTCTAAACAAAAAAATCAAGTCATTATTGAGAATGGCTTTTTTCAAGAACGCACTCACACTCTTTAATCCGGAATGCATATACCGCACTTCCATCGACATGAAACAGCTCAATTGCAAGAATTGCTCTTTGCTTTTGGTCACTGGTTCATCAGGGGCTTCATCGCATTTCAGTTCCACATCGAATGCCCCGCCAAAGTATTGATCAATCAAGGACCTAAAAAAGAAAAACAGATTTATACTAAACAAAATACCGTAAAAATAAAAATTAACTCACTTAAAGTTTTGTTGACTAGACGAAGTTTCAATTGATTTTAATGGTAATTTCTGTTGCAACATTCTCACCAGTTCTGTCCAGAACTCATTTGCATCCTAAGAAAGCAAGCAGTGAGACTGGAAAAAGGACTAGGGAATTGTAGTTGTACCTGCTGGGCAAACAGTCCCTGGTCATTTTTCTCGGAAAATCTGGGAAAAGCCATATGAAGCACTTGGAGTAGCACTATGGGAGGCACCGTACGACCCTTGTCCATCATCGTATATAAATCTTTAAGCGCTGCAGTGATAGATTGGGCAGGCATCAGTCCTCCAGGCACAGTAACAACTAAATCTCTCAAAGTAAAAATCTTTGTATTTTGGAAGTTTAATCATGTACCTTCTTGATAAGTTTGCAAGGCTTCTCTCAGCTCCGGGACAGTCTTTAGACACTGAACTGTGGCGTTCATGTAGCAGGTATTACCTAAATTATTAAGGCCCGCAGGCAAATCGAGCTGGAAAATTGAGAATTCAACACAAATTGCACTATAGTGATTGAATAACCGTAACTTACAACAGTTGCTAGTTCACTTTCGTTCATGTCTTCCACAAAAACGGTCTTCTCAACTGGTTCTTTGGGCACGTCTTCCTCTTTGCTGCCCATCAGTAGAACAGTAACATTCTAAAATATGTGATTTAGTTACATTTCCCTGAACATTTTTTCATTTTGCTCATTTCCTTGTACAATTTAGCATATCTTAGCCAGTACTCGAAATTTTAGTGCAGTAACGCCATAGAAAAAGCGGAAAATCGGTAATAGAAAACAATAGATTATGGGATGCGCCAAACGTTCTGCAACGTAGTTTTTAATGTATAAAAAGTGTATTTTCGAAACACCAAACAAAAACTATTTTTTAAATAGAGAACAAAGTCACAACAGTTGAGAGGTTGTATTATTTCATTTTTTTATTTTAAAAACACATGTTAATCTATTTGACTATTTGGTTTACTTAGTATTTTTATCTATTGTAAAATAATACTGAATCTTAACAATTCAGCCGTTCAACAATTTTTCCAATGGAATACGTTAAATATAAACTTAAAAATAGAATAAGTGGAGTAATTTTGCGCTAAATACAAAAAAAAACACAAAATATAATACACACAGTCGAATTACCTGGCGGAAAACATTCCTATCAATATTAATAAAGCACTCTAACATTTCCGCAGCACGCACGTGTAGACAGACAGATAAATAACAACCCACCAATGTTATTAGTATAAGAAAGAAGACAAGGAAACTGCATTAGAAAAATCCCAAAGTGAATGGTCTGTTTAAAACCCATTTTTCCGCGCAGGGTAAAACAGAGGCGCGTATTGTGGTTTTAAAATGCCAGATCATTTATCTAAATGCTAACAATATATTAAGTCCGGTGAAAAACAACATTTAATCATTAATTGAAAGTGAGGAATTTAATGCTTAATATATAAAATGAGTTGAGGCTTGATGTGTTATTTTCAGTTGGTCATGGCCATTGCCATTTCTGAAATATATAGTGCAGATAACAGAAACGTTTCGGGATTTAAACATGCGTTTCTGAAACGTTTTTGAAACAGTAAATTGTTCAGCTGGTAGTGTCATGTAGCCAAGTGTGACTTGGAAGTAAAGCAAGCGAACAAAGACAAAGGAAACCCTGGCTGTACTCCAAAGGTTTTCCAATAAAGATATACTTACATCTTTTAGCTTAAAGTTGCCCCACTCATCATCCTTCAAAGTGATGCCCTTAATCATTACCTTCTGCCTCTCTGGCAATACCCCGGTTAGGGTAAAAATTTGCCCTTTGAACAATTCTGGACGCTCGTCAGTGTTGACGTCCACCTGATAGGACTCCTTGCCCCATTTCACTTTAACTAAGAGCAGATAAACATTACTCAAAAGATTGGATAAAGGTTATATTTGAGAAACTTGCAACCAAACGTTAGGCTCACCTTTGTATTGGGGCATGGTGTTTTCTGACAGATACAGGCACAAAAGACAATGGATGAATTAGACTGCGAGTGTACGGTAGTCACTGTACAACGTATAATTTGCGAAAATCAACTACCTACTGCACGATACCTTGCAGGATTTTCAAAAGCAAAAGTGACAAGTCATATTTTGCGTGACATGAGCTGTCGGGCTTCAAAATTCGAACGTGAGCGGAAGCAAATGCAGCATATTTGCCAGATGTGTCTCGCTTTGATAGATTTTTGCCCTTTTAGCCAATACTTCATTAGCCTATAGTGCTAAACACTCCTTACGTTTTAAGACAATTTTAATCAAAATCTCGGAAAACACTTCATGGTCTTGGCAATTAACTGGAAACTTAATTTTAGTGAGAAGTTTGACAATGCAGGAGCCTCTCCTTACTGTCTCCATACTTTCCAGGAGTTTCAGATTGTTTTACCTATAACCTCTCTTTTCCAGTGTGGGAATGCGTCAAAGTTACCGTGACCACTTTAAAAACTAGAAAACCAGCAATTTCCGGCCTTGATTTGAATTTGTGAACGAAAAGGCACTAATTTACTGTTGCAATATTACGTGGTGACAATATGGGTACAATAGAAGGCAATGAAAATAATCCAGCAACTCTCAAACTAGTCCTGGCAGGCAAACTGGCAAAAACTCAATATGCAGTGAAAATTCGAGGGCATAATGGTAAATAAGCCCCCAAGTCTTTATCCAACTGCTTCTGGTTTATTGCCACTAGTGCTTGATGATGAGTTTCACTGTTGTTACCCTATTAAACATTGTTTTAGAGGAAGGTCAATATTTGCCATATTTAGCTCTTAGTTCGGAAGACAATATTTTTGTACCGAATGCAGCAATATGGTTCATTTTGCCACCGGCTGAAGAGCTTTCAGACAAAGTAAGGGAAGTGCTGGAGATGGAATCCACTGTCTTATCACCTTCTTTAGCCCTGCTTCTTGGAACCAACTTAAAGTCTGAAAAAGTAAAAAGTTCTGTATTATCAGCCTTGCAATCGCTCAATTCAACCTTAGAAGGAAGTCAGTTTCTTGTTCAAGTATGTATTCTTTGCATGAATTTAAATTGTAGTGCTCGTATCATGCTGCGACATGATGCAATCCTTGATTAGATTTACAATTTTTAAATAGCTTTCTTGCTAGCTATTAGCATTTAAATATGCTTGGCAGAAATGTTTTCAATGTTTATCATTGTTTTCCCAGCTGATTCAGTTATCAATGTAACACATTCTAATTAGGAATCTTTGGAGATACCAAGGAACGCAGTACTAGTAGCTGTAGTTTAATTATATTTTTGTGTATTTGATTTATTTGATCATTCATTTGGGTATGTTTTAGCCCAGTTGCCTTACTTTATAGCCATTTTCCTTAATTTGCAATCATTGGAACTTTTCAGGACGCAATAACCGTAGCAGATGTAGCAGTATTTTCCACGTTATTTCCAATTTTTAAAGCTGCGAAACTCCTTAAGGAATATCTAGGAAGCTTTCCTTCAATTAGCAAATATCTCAATCAGCTAGAACTACTACCTGAAGTCAAGGTGATTGCTTGGGATAATACAGAAAAAAATAGCACGAGGAGATTTTCTAGTTATATTTTTTTCTGGTCTGTCCTATTCCGAAAGATTGTCATTCTAGGACACGCTGTAGGACTAAATAAAAACGCTATTTCAGGATTCCGTCGCGATAGTTTTTCATCAAAAATGCAACATTGGCCCTGTTTCCTACCAAGTGCTGTTCCAAAGCTCGAAGTATTTGGTACCTCAGATCCAGTCTGACCCGAAAACGGTCAACAGACTGGATTCAGTTGAGAAAGAATCGTCAAAACATGAGGTGGAAACTGTTAGCAGTGAAGAGCTGGAAGCAGCAGAGAAGGCGTGGAAAAAATCTCCCGGCTCACTCCCTAAGCTGAAAACCCCAAATAAAGTCGTGTAAGTTTCCCGTGGCACTGATAATCAGTTTTCCATTTACAGACATCGATTACAGATTGCCAAAGACTGGCGAGAAGAACGTTTTTATAACTTCCGCTTTGCCCTACGTAAATAACGTACCCCATCTAGGAAATATCATTGGTTGCGTGTTGTCTGCCGACGTTTTTGCACGTTTTTCTCGCCTATGCAACAACAACACTTTGTATATTTGCGGCACTGATGAGTACGGAACTGCCACCGAAACCAAAGCCCTAGAGGAAGGCTTATCATGCCAGGCTATATGCGATAAATACTTCAAGATTCACCAGGAGATCTATCAGTGGTTCAATATCAGCTTTGATAGCTTTGGTCGGACGTCTACACCTTTGCAAACTGAGTGAGTATTCAGACGAAATCCAGCTGATTTGCTGAATTTACACAACACTGTGATTGATTGTAGGTTGGCCCAAGATCTTTTCTTGCAACTGAACCACAATGGATTCATGTCCACTCAGGCTGTAGATCAGCTACTTTGCGAGAAATGTAACCGCTACTTGGCCGACCGATTTGTTGAAGGCGGCTGTCCGAATGTGGGCTGCACTTATGAAGATGCTCGCGGCGATCAATGTGATGGTTGCGGCAAACTGGTCAATGCCATTGAGCTGAAGAATCCCAGGTGTAAAATATGTGGTAGCACGCCCAAAGTGAAGTCTTCTAGTCAATTCTTTATCGATTTGCCCAAACTGGAGCCTTTGCTGCTTCACTGGGTGAAAAACTCTAGCCCTGGTTGGTCGCATAATGCTGAGGTAATTGCAAAGGCCTGGCTGAAGGAGGGCTTGAAGCCCAGGTGTATTACCAGGGATCTTCATTGGGGCGTGCCTGTGCCTTTAGATGGGTTTCGCAATAAGGTAATGGGTTTTTTCGCAAGTAAGTTTTACTGAATTACAATTTTCTAGGTATTCTACGTCTGGTTTGATGCGCCAATTGGCTACATGTCAATCAGCAAAGCCTACACTAAGGAGTACGAAAAATGGTGGCGGCCTGCTAAGGACACGGAAGTGAAACTCTATCAATTTATGGCCAAAGACAATGTTCCCTTCCATGCCATTCTATTCCCTGCAATTTTACTTGGTGCTAACAGGGAATATGTTACGGTGTCTCATATTATGGCCACAGGTAGAATATGACAGCTTTGCCTCAGCATGTTCAGTAGTTAACGGCTGTTGCAGAGTACTTAAACTATGAAGAGGGGAAGTTCTCCAAATCGCGCGGAATTGGGGTGTTTGGTAATGACGCAAGAGATACAAAAATCCCGAGTGATGTTTGGAGGTTTTACCTCCTGTATGTTCGGCCGGAGGCCCAAGATGCGAGCTTCAGTTGGAATGACTTGGCCACCAAGAATAACTCTGAATTGCTTAATAACTTGGGCAATTTTATCAATAGGTTGGAACCTAATATTAAATTAAAAAAACACTGCATACGTTCCAGCTTCAAATGATGCACCTTTTATATTTAAAACCAATTCCAGGGCATTGATTTTCGTGAAAAACAACTTCAACAGCACTATCCCCAAATTGGAACTCACCAGCGAAGACTACACTCTCTTGGCGTTGTGCACTCGGGAGCTCAAAGGCTACATTGCGGCCTTAGACAAATGCAAGTTGAGAGACGGCATTCGACACATCTTGGCGATTTCCAGACACGGAAACCAGTACATGCAGCTGAACCAGCCGTGGGTAAAAATCAAACAAGGCGAAGAGGGAAAGTAAGCACAAATTAAAATTCTCGTCGATTTTTTTCACTGACTAATTGATTAGGTTGCGAGGCGGAACAGTTGTGGGAGTTTGTGCAAATCTATCCTGCCTTTTGGCTACCTTATTGCAGCCCTACTTGCCCGAAACCAGTGAGAAACTCAAAGCTCAATTGAACTGCGAATACTTTGTGCTGAATCCCGAGTAAGTACTTCAAAGAGCTTACTAACGACCCCATTTCTTATGCTACTTCGTTTATAGAAATATTGAAATAATCAATCTGTTGCCTACTGGACACTCAATTGGCGAGCCGCAGCCACTGTTTACGAAAATCGAACCTGAGGTGATCGAAGAGTACAAGAAAAAGTTCGCTGGTAGCCAAGAATCGAGAAAAACTCCGCCCAAAGAAATTGTGAAACCAGATTTGTGCAATGGGGATGCGGAAACTCTCGAGGAAGCGATTGCAAAACAGGTACTACTATGGAAAATTTCTTCTCGTTGAGAAGCGGTTTTACTGTTGAAAACCTTAGGGATTGGTTGTGAGAAAGCTGAAAGAGGGCGGGTTTGACAAAACGGTGTGGGCTCCGGAGGTCGCAAAGCTAGTGGCGCTTAAAGCCCGCCTGGCCGAACTAACAGGCGTTGCTCCGGACAAAAAAAGCTCTTCAAAGAAATCCAATGCTACAACGAATAATAATGTGCAAAAAGTAGCCAACAACATGCCGGCAAAATCAAAAAAGAAGCCGGTTAACAACAGGTGAGTCTTGATAATTGCTAAACTACACTCTTGTAAACATTGTACTTTGTCATTGCAGCAATTGATGGGACCAGCTTGAAAGTTCTTCTAAAAACATACAAAATCTCTTTGATCTATGTGTGGTTAATTTTAAAATACAGTATTTTATATGTTGACCATGTTAAAACCATTTTTTACGTACGTTTAGAAGAAGGGAATCGAACTAGTTCGACGGGATTTTCATTCTCTGTTCCATCGAATAAACTATACATTTTTGCGGCTAGTGAGTTTATACACAAAAAGTATCATTCAAAGTATTAGAAAACTGCTGGGATCAAGTTGGGACAACATCTATATGTTGTAATTTATTTATTTATTTAATTTATTTGCTTATTTTACAAAACAAATTCGGAAAATTTCGTCAGTATCACTTCGGCTTTGCACAATTGGTTGTGTATGTATTTATAGGTACGATATGCGCCCGTTGGTCTTTAAATAAAGAAATATCATTAAGTTCAGCTTCAGAGTTTGTGTTTTGAAGACATTAATTTGCACTCTTTTGTAGTTGAGCATTGTTTATTTGCTAATTGACTATATACATAAAAACTGTTCTTCGAAGGCAGGAGAAGTAAATGATAACATAATCCTTAAATCTATGCATACATGCTACATGCTAGCAACCTAATTTCAATGGTGAAGAGGAAGAAATTCGATTTTTTTCGTATAAAATTAGAGACGTTTTCTTCCATGTTCTTTTATAAAACTGTACATTTTTCAGCTTTCTAACAAAAAAAAGTGTAAGGTTTTGACCCAAGAAAATTTTGTTGCCATGACTTAAAATTTACAATCGCCTTGCTCATCGGTTTCCGAATACCCGAAGTAAAGACATCATCATTCGCTTTGTGTATGGGCAGAATTTGTACTTTTTCATGCACTGATACGGGAAAGAAATTGATTCTCCGTTATCTACAGCCTCCTTCAGTTGCCTGCTGGCCCAGGAGTCTTCTCCAGCTGCGGCCCTAAAAAATCGAGCTGCTGCAAAAACTCAGGAGTCGAAAATTGGTCTTTAAACCTTGTTAAATTCAAGATCATTTTCTCCTCAGTGATCAGGTCTGATTCCTTCGAAGCGGCCAATTGGCAGATAAAACTGCGGGCACAACTAGCCGGGTCTCTTTTAATGACTCTTTCCCAATCAATTGTCGGTTCGTGGATGTCATTGGTTGATCGCTTGAAAACTTTGATTTCTTGATCTGAAACGTGCGGTTACAATGGATGTCGAAAACCTGATTTTTCGGACTTACCGTTGAAAAGCTTGGCTCCATTTGCGTGATCGCCGCCGCCGCCACTCCCGAATCCATTTTGCATGATTGCGTTAAAGTCTTGAGCCAACGTATGCAGCATCCAGAGGCCTGCCAATCCCAATCCAGCTAGAATAACTGCTTTCATAAAACTGTAGGATTTTGCGACGCCGATGGCAGCACCGAATATTACCAGATGGATCCATCGACGCATCTGGGAAGAAAACATTTTTTATTCATTGCTAACTCTTATTCTATTATATCATTCAGGCTTTCCGCTCTCAGGTTATTGATGCTGGCGCATTCAGTTAATTTCCCATATCAATTAGAACGCTGATTTAACGATAGTATTATGTTAATCGGTGCACCAGCTTCCTGCATTCAAACTCACGCGAAGAAGAAAGTGCACTGCATAATTGCAGAAAAAAAATGTTTCATGCAAAACAGCTTCCATTGGGCGTTTGAAGAAAGTGAGAGTGAAATGGCTAGTTAATTGATGGTTGTTTTTGCTTAAAACTGCATGTGTGATTTAACAGATTTACATTTACTTATACCGGTTGTTTCCAATCTAATTTGGGGCTTGGAAACTCACGATCTGATGTTATAAACAATTTATTAGAAAAGCTGAATTTTGCGGCTTGATTGAATTAATGAGATTCCAAACTGCCCCAACTGCTATTTCTCTCGGTAATAATCCACTTTAACATTTTTAGGACTAAACCGACTGCATTACAATACGCTAATGTATTTGGACAGGTAATTAATAATTTACTTGTTCTAGTATTTATTGCAAAATATTTATGAATCGATATGCTGATAAACAAATGGGCAGATAAACGCCTATGATGCAACCGCATTTCCACAGGTATATTATTAGTGGCTGGACTGGCCTGCATGCGAAAAACGCGGTCTACTTATCCCAAAAAATCAAAAACGCGATTATTAATAATTTTACTAGCGTTTCACTTTTGCAACGCAACAGGAGTCGTATCATTCGAGTGCGATCTGGCCCAACAACTTTTGTCTTAAAAATTCAGTCGAGAGGTGCATTGACTTTTCCTATTGACTATAAACGACCGGAAATTTAGCTAAAATTATATCAGATCGTTTTATCGAAAGTAAATACATTTTTTAGAATAAATGCTGGTTTTTTTTAGTTGTTTTACAATGTTACTCAAATTTTGCAAGTGTGAGCTTCAATCTCTATAAAAGATACTTTCGAAGCCGATTCCTCACTGAATTCGGCGTTTTCAAGTATTTTACGAAAAGGAATTATGTGAAATTTATATTTGTAATAAGGTAATTTGGAAATAACGTACATTTTCAAAATTTATTATATTTTTTCATAATGTTATTTAACAGGGCAGCATTGTAAATATCTATATGAAGTCAAATTTTAATGTTTGCCACTTTTCAGCTCAACTTGCAGATTTTTACTACTTCTAGTAAAATTCTATTTGAAAATGCGATAGAAAGCTAAAAATGCCAATGAAAAATATAAACTTCAATGGTTTTCCGTCTTGTTGGAACAAGCTGTTAAGCGGGTTCAATTTATATATTTGTTATTTTTTGTATTGAAAAATGCAAGAACAGTGCTTCTACTGTTCTGATGATTTTAAAGTCAGGTTCAGTTTTAGCAGTTACTGTTTTTTGCATTTATCTAATAATAGCATTATATTAAATTAATATAAAAAAATATGAAAATGCGAATGAAAACGCGTTTCTTAAAAACTATTTTCTTCTTATAAATCCTCAAATACTCTTGATATACGATTTTCTTTTACAAAAAGATTCTCTTAAAATTAAATATAACTATAGAATTTTAGAATGAAAATATTTGTTCAAGTAAAACGCCTGAATAGAAATATGTTTCTGGTTTCTTTAGTTTTAATCATTTTAAACAACATTAATTTAATAAAAATACAATAGCCAATACAGGCCAGGACTTACACTTATCTGACGATCCACTAACACTTGTTGCGCAATTGAAATATTCAAACAGTAATACTCCGGTTACATTTTCGATCGATAAATCGACTTGGGCGTTTTTATAAGCTCGGTGCCCGGCTTTAGGAGATGGGAAAGCAGCGAAAGTCGTATTCTGTCCTTCGAGACGCGAAACGGGAATGTTTTGGCCAATAAACTGACCATTTCGGTTTAATTTTTATCACAAAATTTGCCCGCAATGTCTGTAAAACGAAGGTACTTGTTTAATAAAAAATTAACTCATTTTGCGTAAAATAATTTGATTTCTACGCAAACTTATAGGTTGTTGAAAAGTTTTATATAAAATACTAACAAAGTGAGTTAATAAGAAAATGTTTTCTGGGATTTATTTATTTTGTAGCTTCAGTGAATAATCTCTTAAGCAAATAGCGATTTTCTCGGATCTGGCCGGATCGATTTTGGGGCTGCTTGTTCAGGGTCTGGTTCTTCGATGAAACGGTACATTAGGAAAAGGGCTGCACATCCACATACGCTAACACATGCTCCTGCAGTTGACAGCGCCTAAAACGCCAATAAAAAATTAACACTTCTTTACACATTATCAAACAGATTGAAAACTTAATTTAAATTTTATTTATCACAAGATTTCTGCATTTTTGAGCAAGCAACAGCCTTTCAAACTGTCGGAGCTCTTATTGATTGAAGGAAGTAAGCATTTTTAAAACCTTGTTGAGTCCGGGCCACCGTTAACAAAAAAATAAAGATAATATGCGGCCCTGACTAAATTAAAATGTTGCATGTTTGCTTGAACGGGCGACTCATCCTCTACAAAAAAAGCCTTTTAACATTTTTCCGCTTCTGGCTCAGTTGCGCAAGTATTTGTATATATGTTTGTGAAATGCGATTTCCATGCTGTACTTGCGGGAGCTTTTAGTTCAAGTACTTTTAGATCTATTTGTTTTGCATACAATATTCCTGAATTTACAGCGTGTTAAAGTTTGGCTGAGAAGAACACAATTTATTAATTACATTTTGAATTGAGTTTTGTGGTCATAAGTCTTTATGCGTTTCCAGTAAAAGATTGCTGTAATCTTACCGCTGTTAAATGTTGAACATCAGTGACTTTGCAAATTTTTATGGAAATAATCGAAGTCAATATAGTCACTAATGATATGACCATGTTTACAGCAATATCCTGAAAAGACCACAGCAAGTGGATTATTTTT
This sequence comes from Dendroctonus ponderosae, assembly GCF_020466585.1. Lineage (NCBI taxonomy): Eukaryota > Metazoa > Arthropoda > Insecta > Coleoptera > Curculionidae > Dendroctonus > Dendroctonus ponderosae. Next base: position 6,860,236 of record NW_026018814.1, read on the forward strand.
TATAATTTTATTGCATAGGTTCCTACCAAGTTGATCCAAAACCCTGGATCTTTGACGGTTTTTCCAAACGAAAACCATAGAAATAGCAGCAACTGAATGGCGAATCCCATGCAAGTGCTTCCCAGGTTGGAATACGAAATTCCCAAGTTGTCGCAGTTTTTATCCAGAACGGCCCAACCCGCTATACTCCCGATTTGGAGGCTCTAAATGAATCCGTTATCAATTTTTTTTATTAGAAGTTTCACTTTGGCTTACCAAACTGATCATTTTAATTATCCCGGTCTTAGTCGGCGGAAATTTACCCCGTTTTAATTTTTTTCTGATCACTTCGTCGTGCGTGTCATAAACTGGCGAAATGTTCGTTAAGAACATTTGCGATTTTCTTCGCATTATTGCTGCGTCAACCATTTTATTTAAATAGTTCCAGATCGATAAATCAGTCAACAGAAGAACGTAGATCGCACTGAATGAACTGCCGTGATGGATGGATTACTGTTTCGAAATAGACATAATCTTTAGATTACACAAAGGAATCTGATAGATCATTTCAGTAGTGAATGAGTGATTGGTATAGATTAACAGATTTTTTTTTTGAGTCTAGTATTGTGTGTTTGCTGAAGAAATAAAAATGCAAAATTTATGTTAGTTGCTCAATAGAGCAACTGAAGCACTAAATAGGATGAAGTCCTGAAAAATGGTTTTTAATTCTTGCCCATGAGGAATACCGTACTTTCATACGTAGGGACATTCAGAAGCGACTATTTTTTAAAAGTCTTTCATTGAAACCCCCACAATTTCCTAAAACGAGGCGAAGGAGTAGAAAGTGCTATTATTAGTAATAATATTGCATTTTTATTAGGAATGTAGGTACGTCACAATGGGTATAAAGATAAAAACATTACAATACATTTGACCACCAGTTACGTATCGTCGCTGGGGGCTTCACGGTCAAATAATAAGATTTCTTTGGTACGGTTCTCCTTTTTGTACTGCTTATGTTTCTCTTGCACTTCCTTGAAATGGGCCAGCAACTTTTGGAAGTCCACATCCGATGATTTCTTCCTTACGACCACCCTAAAACCACCATTTCCATCACTTCCATTGAATTAAGCCCACCAATCACTTACTTGTCGTCGAACTGCAAGTGAAGACTAGGTATGCAGCTTAGTCTAGTTTTAAGTATGACGAACGCCTCAGTTTGTGGCAACAACATCAGCAAGCCATACAACGCCCTAACTAAATGTTTATCACAAGGTACTTCAAGTAATTCTAATCGTAAATCTGAAAATAAATAGTTTCATGAATTTTCGAGTGTATTCTAAACAGCAGATCATTGCACCTACAGGCGAAAATTGGCGATTCGATTAGTTGGACTAGCTTGTCGATTTCCATTAGGAAATCCACTGTAACTTCAATACTGCCGCTATTTTAAACAATTCAGGAAATATTCATTGTAAGCCAATTTAAATAACTAGGTTTTATCATGATCGTTGTTAAAAGGATACAATAATTTGATGAGATCACACACATGACTGTAACTTTGCGTAAGCAAACACAGAGCAACAGTTGCGACTGGATTGTGGCACCAGGTTTCGTAGATTCGTAAAAACAGCTCTCTGTTTTTCTAAAAGCGAAAACTCATTTTTAACACATCTATGAAAACAACCGAAAAAAATACCTCGTTTGAAAGATCCTTTAGCCGATTCCGAAGCTCAAATAGCTCGGAAGACGTTAAAAGGATCATGTTTAAGTGGTCCACCATCAGACTTGCAAACTTCAGATTCGTTTCATTCAGCAAAATCATCGCCAGTGTTATGTAGATGTCTTCTGCATTAAGTAACAGGCACAGCTGTCTGAAAAATGACCCATCTTTAGCACGTGGTTTACTTTTGCTGGCTAATACTTGCCTAATAATAAAGGACCCACGTTCGTCCAGCAATCGTTTGTCGTTGCTGAACAGCAGCAATAAACTCACTATGAATTTATTGTAGTAAATATTCTTGCCTGCAAATCAAAGCGGGTTTGCAAAAAATAAATTCCCTTCTTGGTGCCTACCTTTAGTACCAGGACTTGGGGATGTTGGTGCGGAAATCACTTCAGCAATCACAATCAAACACTGCTGAACGACCTGATCAGCCTCATCTGATAGAGTCTTTTGTAAAGCAGGGAACAGGAGGTCTATGTAGTTGACCATCTGGAAAAAGAAGTAAATATATCTTTCTTCGTTGCAACGAGAGCGAGTTTCTTCGCTTAATCTAACTGTAGACGGTAAAAAAGTGCCTACCTTACTAGGAAGTTTGGTATATAAATGGTGGATCCATTGCAGTACTGCCACTTTAGTTTGAATGGAGTTGTGCAAAAGATACTGAATCAGAACATCTACAACAGATTGCAGATCAATTTCTTGAGGAATTCCGTCTTCAAAATCTGAAAAAATGTGGCATTAAAATCTCGAAAAATGTAACGTTGTTATTCGCACCCTTACCATTAGGTCTTACTTCAGCATGATCCTCATTGGTTGCATCGCTATTCTGAAGAGAAATCAGCTTCATTAACGTGAAATTGACCGCTGAGGCAGTTTCTTTGATGTCTGTCACTAAATTAAGGAAAATATCCATGAAAAAAACGCATACAAAACCGCTAAACTAATGGTTTGAATATTTTTTTATAGTTTTGATTAAATGTGCAGTGAAAAAGTAGAAAATATTGCTAGTCTCGTGCAAGCTGTTAATAAAGTGCGAAACGATAGTGAATTTTCCTGCTTCTGATAAGATAAGAAGGAAAATACATGGAAATCGGAAACAGTACTTAAATGACTTGAAGTTGATTACAAACAGAAAAGATTAAGCGAACGTCGCTCTAAAACCTTTGATATGAATTTGCGAGTTTGGTTTAATTGAAGCTCTTTAATCATAATTTGACAAGTTTCTTAAATTAATTTCAACAAAATTGCAGAATCCATTTAAATTTATTTCGTATTCACTCAAATTTTGTTTTGTTATTCTTCAATTTCTTTTAATCTAATAGAAACGCGCTTCGAGTGTAGCTACTACATTAGGTAGGAACAGAGAGCACACAAAAAATTCAATAATAAAAACTGAAATGAAATATTTAAAATTCCATAAGGCAGGTGACTAATGGCATAATTCCAAGTTAGTTAGTTAAAATGAAAATGAAGCAATAGAGTGAGTGTTTGAAAGGTGAGTGAAATTGTTAAAAGAAAGAATGGGTTAATAGATCAAAGTTACATAGCGGAACAAAGAAGGATACTTCTCCGTGCATCCGTTTCATAGGCCAGACAGGGCAGAATCGCTGTGAATATTCCAGAGATGTAGGGCAACATAGGACGTCCGGACAGCTGGACGAATTCTTTAATCCATGTAATCGCCGTAAACTGTAAAAAATACATCTGTCAATTCATTCCGAACAGCAGCGCAAAAACGTATTTTTCTCAAGAGCAAAAACATGCTTACTTGCACCAATTCATCACTTTTCTCCTGGGCGTGATTAATCAGAATATTAATCATTGCCCCGAAGTTGACCCTGGAAGGCTCACTCTTGATATTGCGCAAAAACTCCCCCAAAGTAGTTTCGCACATTTTCTTCACTTCCAAGTTGGTGTCCTCTAGTATCCTAAACAAACCATCCAGGATTTCTGGCAAATAGTTTATCAGATCCAATTGGGGCTCGCTATTTAATACCGAAATCCACGAGATAATAAATTGTCTGGAAAATGGGCTTCTGGTGTATATTCGCTCCCTTAACAACGATACAAAAGCATCCAGATCAAATGAAGTGCTTTCTGTAACAATATCCTGAAACATTTCTAGGTACTCTTTAAGTTACTTCAGGTAGAATCGGAGCATACTTTTAATAGTCTGTCGAGTAACTCAGAAGCACTCTTGGTATTCTGATCTGAGTCAGTAGCTACTTTGCTTAGAGCGTTAAATATTGGAGAAAAATGGGGCAAAACAGCGCTTCTCGCCACTTTCACAACATTGTACATGGATTCACAAGCATAATATCGAACTCTCAAATCTTGGTCAGAAAAACAGCCCAGTATGGGTTTTATCAAATCCTCCGTATACCCATCAGTTTCCTGTAAATTTATTTTAAAATTAATTAAACGAAATCTATCGCTCACAGTGCATACTTTGCCCAAAGCCAAAGCGATCGCAGCCAACCCAATTAGTCCCCCTTTTCTCGCATGGGGGTTTTGCGATAAAGCAAAATCATGTCCCAGTATTTTCAATATGCGCTTTATCTGCCCGGTGTTATTTACGGCCGCAAATTCCTTTACCATCCTAATAAACAGCTTTCAAATTATATTAAACAATCAGCTTTAGTTTACCTACTTTTCGATTTCCAAAGCAGCAGTTTTCCTTTTCTCGTAAAATTTATCATTAAGAGCTCGAACACAAGCAGCGCTAAGGGGGGCATAGTCCTTATCTGACATTGGGTGTTATTTAAAACTTATATTATAAAAAACTATGAATTATAAAAATACACAAACTTGACAAGAGTTTAACCTTAAATTTGCTAGTCAACGTCATGATTGATCCGTGCTGTTTTACGAGTGACGCACTGAAGCTAAAGAAATTTGTAGGGTTCTACTCGCTAAATTTAATCAGATTTTTTTGAACAATTAATGTTATTAACTAACTTACTTATAAGGCCTGGGAATAAAGGATGCAAAATCTGGTTTTCTATTTGCAAAAATATGTAAGTAACATGCATTAATTTTTCTTATTAAATTTTTATTTGCCAACTCAATAGACACTGATCTAGCAACTGATTAATTTTTAATTTTTTCTGCAACCACTTTCGATCAAGACGGAAAATTTCATACAAATTTCCACATTCCACATCACATTTTGAGATTTTTCTCAAATCCATTATGTTTATCCCAAAATACTCGTGACAAAAAATTCAAATTCAATAGCCGGTTTTAACAAGACCCTGGTTTTCAAACTGAAAAAAAAACATAATTTTCTTAAAAACGATGGAGCTCACACATGCCTTAAAGGACAGTTTTGTCGAAAAATTGCGATAACTCCTTAGTATTTATTCAATGTAACATCCAAACAAGTTGCTCACTGTCCCTTATGCAAAAAAAATCACGTCGCTTCCATTAAACAGATTTATTAATAAATACATGAATTCTCTTAACGTTAATAACACACAAACGGATTCTATGCTTTGCACGAAAAAGCGGTAAAATAAAATAAACATTGCATTGAATGCCCATAAAATATAAAAAAATAAAAAATATTCGCTTATGTACGGTATTAAATATGTCTATAAGGTTTCACTAATAAGTATATCACAATAAGTACAAAAACGAATTTTTTTCTTTATCACTACCAGTACCATTTCTTGGACTGATTAATGTTAGGAAATTGCAAAATGAACATGAATTAACGATGTAAAATGCGCCAGAAGATTTAAATACAACGTAAACCTGTTTCTAAATTAAATTATTTGGGTGGAATGACAACAAAACATAGTTTTCCTTTCAAAATTCCCTTAATGTACCTATTATTATTTGGTTTAAAGCCGCCCCCAAAAAAGAAATATTTGACTTATTATCACTTGCCGAAATTTGTTTTAATTTGGCGTTGAGTAGAAAACACGTAACAGTATAAATGCAAATAAGCCATTGCATAATGCACCAGAAGTCGATGATTTTTGAAAAAAATTGTTCCGCGTTCTCAATAAAAACCATCATTTGGCCTCTAGTTCCAAAGATACGGCGATACGTTTCAAATAATGAGACAATTGCTGCGACAACAAATAATACTTTGAAGATGTAAAAATGCTTTGAAATATTCAAATAAAATAAATACTGTAACGGCTTTTGACCGCTTTTTTGGATCTAGATGGACAAACAACTCTTCATGGCTTCTGAATGCTTTCGTTTGTTACTTCTAAACCAAACACTTCTTGCACAACAGCAAGAAACCGTCGCAATACAAAATACCACCAGGAAAGAAACAGTCACTAATTCAATATTTAAAACTGGTGCCTTTGACTCATTTCCACGTTAAGACAAAACATTTCCAGTTTAAAATCGACAGTAAAACGCATTCCCCAGTGCGCATCCCCTTAAAGGCAAAATGTATAAATTAGACCAAAAAATAAATAAAGTTTCCTCCAAAATTCAACGGAAAGGCGTCCATTAACTTCGGTCAAAACAGATCATGTAAACGATTTAAAATCCGAACGAAAAACACAAAGCATCAACTTTTACGCATCCAAAACAGCTTTTATTTCGCCTAGTATTATCTCTAATCTTCACATGTTCTACTTGGATCTAGTTGGAAAACGGGCGAGCGGTACTGCAGACCGCAAACCACATTTGTGCATTTCACAGAGAATGTTTAGGGGCGATTTAAACGCCAAGGCCTGATCTGGTTTTCATTATTTTGTCGTCGTAGTGTAAAGCCAGGCTGCCCACTAAGGCTACTAGTGTGCGATCCAGCCATGTTACTGGGTTGGGGTAAATAAGACCTCCTTCATAAAAGCCCAAATGCCCTCCATGGGCCACTTCAACATAGAGCGTGTTAGGCGATTCAGCTAGAAAACATATTATACTTACATTAGCCTTACATGAAATTCAGTACAAAAATAAAAAAAAACACTCGCACTGCACTCGCAAGCATTCCAAGAACGTTTTCAATCCTGTTAGTTTTGGGTTCGGTGTCGCAATCCAAAATTCCCATTTTTTCGAACAGAAAAATTGTCCAATTTTTTAGCGCAAACACGTTTTTTCGGGTATATTTGTACTTACTGGCTTTTTTCCGGATTGGCTCCAGCAAAGGTTCTGGCACTATGGGATCATCTTTCGCATTGACGAAAATAATGGGCTTTTCAATGTTGTGCAGGTAGTTGATGCTTGAACTCCAACTGCGCCAAAAAATATACATCAGTTGCAGTTTTCAATTTGCTTGAAACTTCTGAGTCAAATGAAAACGCAATTTCCACATCGATTTCGGTATAGCAAACATAATCAGATTGAAGTTTTCACGTGCAGAAAGAGTGAAAATAAGTTGCATAAACTCATCAGCGTGTTGTACGTTCAAAAATAAAGATCGCTATCAAAATGCAGTTAATATTGAACTTWTTTTTTTCTTTTTCTATTACTTCTAACTATTAGARATACACAACTGTAATAATGTATGTAAATAATTTACGTAAACAAACAACACAATGACATGGTTTTATAAATGGAGACTAACGCCAAACGCGACAAAMAAATMAACTTCTGCTCACGAGCCACAGACTCAACGCTGMCTCCCCCACAATAACTGTAGACGGAAAAATAACACAACCGAAAAACGACGTAAGGTACCTTGGGATTACAATCGACCACAAACTGAAATTCACTAAACACATACGAAACATCAGAACAGAAATGATAAAAAGAACAAAACACTTTCGATCACTAACATACAAGGACAAAYGAATTAGTACAAATATCGCGACAAAAATATACAAAGCGATCTGCAGACCCCTCTTGGACTACGGACATATACTCATGGCCAACGGAACAGAAATGACAAAACGATACGTACAAACAACAGAACAAATTGCACTAAGACTAATAACACGAATAAGACACCCCCAAAACCCACTGCACAACCTTTCCAACCAACTACTATACGAACGCACAAACATGACAAAAATTTCGAAAAGACTAATACACTTACATACAAAATGGACAAACAACCCCCACAACTGGACCATACTGAATCCCCTTTGCCTCACAAGACCGACAAAACACTCCCGTTTTCGTTCCCCAACGGATACTTTACTAGAACACCTACAAACGCAACTGAATTAAGGACTAAGATCTGTTTGTTTTGTAAGCAAATAATTTTTATTTTTTTTATAGCTGATTAATTTATACGAGTATCAACACACTTTTTCCTTCACGCGGTTTTTGCCAAGCTGAGCAATCATTACGGTGCATTTCCGGTCATATTTCAATAACCACTTCAGTTACAGCGCTGGTTTTTCTACTACTGAATAGAGAATGAAAACTCATTCAAGAAGTGAAAGTAGAATTTGAAAATGTTGGCAGTTTTCACATGAAGAGAGACATTTCAACTCATCTTTAGATTCAAGCATCGTTAGCAAAATTTGACAACCACATGGTGTTTGAACCTTTTTGAGTCATCTTTTTGCTCATATCTCAGAAACAAATAGAATTAGTGTGCTGATTTCTCCACCACTGGGTAGAGCATTAAATAACACAAATACCAAGTGAAGCATCACTAGAAAAATGTACGCAATTTTCCTTTTCAGTTTTACGCGAATTTAAACATAAAATCAACATAACATTACACAAAGAAAATGTTAATGATGCTGTAGAAATGTGCCAAACATCCACATTCTAACAAATCGGCTAGCCTATCACTTCTTAAACTCGTTTTATGTTTTTTCTCAAAATTTACGTTCTATAATGTTCATGATTCACAACCCAGAAATTCCAAACAGTTTGAAATCCACCCGAAACTTACTGATACAATTCCGTAATAGAACCAAATCCATGCACCTTCCTCGTATAGGCCTCGTCTAGTTCGGGTAATGTGGCAGCCGAAATGATCTCATTCTCCACCAGTTTGAATCGCTGTTTCGATTCCTCGCTCAACAGTACTTTGCTGTGTCGCAATATGATGTTTTTCAAATTTTCAGTCATCACATACAGGTAAAATCGGCGGAAGTCTTGCCAGTTCAACAGCCACTTGGTGGCCCTTTGAAACACCAATTCGCTCTAATTACTTGCTTAAAAACCTATTAAAATCTGCCCGGAATGTGATAAGATTGGGAGCTTGTGAATAATTGTTTAACATACCTTGAACATGTAGTAGTTTATGTATGTCTTTAATAAAGCTAACAAAAAATACTTACTCGATGGCGTTGTAACCTTGACATATCGATATACCTCCTATAATGTTAGGATGCTTTACTCGGTCGCTTTCGCCTAAGTACTTAGTTACGAGATTTCCACCCAGGCTAAAACCTACGCATACCAGCTTGGTATTTGGATGTCTGTTGATCAAGTTTAGCAGCATTGCGTGAAAATCATCAGTGTTTCCTGGAAATACAAATAAAAAAATTCGTTTGTAGTTTGCACAGGTGACTCATTCCTGGAATCCTTGAATATTCCATTAAAATAAGCGAAAACCGCTAACATTATCTGCGATGAGTTCCTATTAATTGGCTGATCATTATCGTCCAATTATTTCCAAGGATTATGATTAATCTACATTTTCTCATCTGACTGAACACGGGTTGGAATCGTACCAGTGCTCAAGCAAACTGCTTTTTTTGCAGTTAATTATACATAAAAGACGTACCATAACTGAAAATTCGAGGTGCTGTTACTGGAACCTTAGGCAAAGCTCCAACATGATTCAGTACCGCACATCTGTAACCGTGGTATTGAGCCCAATGGACGAAGGTTCGAATGTAGACTGATTCCGAGGTGTTGCAAATACCAGGGCAAATTGCTATGGATATATCGTCTGAAAATTAAATGAAAAAATGGACATGCAAAAAATTCCTTGATGCGATTAATACATTTTTTATGAAGCTGCTTGAAAGTTTTTGAAAACGCGCCGAAGATTTTATGTGATTAATTCCGATCACGTCCTCCTGAGCCAAATTTCTCAATTGAAAACAACACAGGTCGTTCACCAGATTTTAGGTTTGTTTGATTTTCAAACGCGATGATTTCTACACACATGGAAGTCATCCACATTAATTTTTCGGCAGTTTCCTTTGTTAATAAATACGACAGTTTAATTAGAAAAATAGAAAGCAAATTCAGTTGATTAATTGGATCTGTTTAAGATGCGTGATACTTTCACTGCTATGTTAAACTTTGATCTATTCGTTTATATTTGTGCACATTTGTTGATGCTAAGTTGTTCTCAATAATGTTTGGAAGCCAGATTAATTACGAATGACGCAGCTACTTGGAAATTGATTAAAGCTCAATTAAATCAACATTGATCGATTTGTAAATGCACAAGCCACTATGAACTGTAACGGTTCAATTCACGTAAATTTGTGATTAACATTATCAATGATGTATGTTTATAAATGGCATGTTTTGAAAAGCTATTCAAAGGACTAAGATTGAAAAAAACTGAGTGTTTGGAAAATCTGGCATTTGTTCCGGTCCATATGAAAAACAAAAGTTGATGATGATTGTAGAGCTTGAAAAGGTGCCATGCTAAAGTATTTTTTGTTATTCGATATGATTCGAAATAACTTCAAAAATCAGAAAAAACGAAAATCCGAAAAATCACTTTTCTAAATAATTCAAAATTTAAAAGAAATTCGCCATGAAAAACGCCATGTATATGGCCCCCTGATTGGGCAACTTTTTCCTCATTTAACCGACTTCGTATCTCTTACGGTTTCGGAGATCCCCATGCAATGCAATGTACCTTACGACTGAAAAAATTTATATCTGCCGATTGCATTTTAGGTTTTGTAGCAAGCAGAACTTTTTAAGAAGAATAACTTTTATTAGTGAAATTAATAATAAAAAAGTTCCCTGTGTTCAAATATTCGCATTTAAACGTACTAATTGATCAGTCCGAGCGCATTTCGATTGCAATCGTTAAACATATTGGCTCTTCAATTGTGATCGCACTCTATAACATAAAGCGATAATATTTTTAAACGAGAAATAAACAAAACATCAGGCCACTTTTAATCTATATACAACTTGGATATTATCAATGAAATGGGAGCAAACTAGTAGCGAGTAAAATCATTATGTTAAACTCGCCTTGTACTAATCTAGCTAAGTACAAATTAGCAATCAATATCGGATCCATCATCATAGCCTTAACTAAAAGAATTTCGGTTAAATATTGAAAATTGAATTGCACGAATGAAATGAAAACCGCAGAATCAATCAATTTGCACAAATTATAAACGAGCGAAATTTAATAGGAAAAGTTAATTAGTATTTTTTGCTTGAATTTAAATGAACATATGTTAATTTCATCCCGAAATTAGCATAAAAAACGCGAAAGTAAAACCTGATTAATTCAAAACCCCGTCATCTCTTGCGGCTACTCACAAAATATAGACAAAATCCTGAATAAACGACATACAAAAACTTTCTATTGAATAAAATGCTCCGCTCACCAGGAAAATTGGTGTCTAAAGGTTGGTACATATCATAGGTCAAAGTGGTACCATCGGAAAGAGTGAGGAAGATTCGTTCGCCCATCGGCCAGGGGCACTTTACACGACCGATAACACTGTGGATTATTGTCTGCACGTGACCACTAAAGCCCCATAATCGAGTTGGAATGTACCTGAAATAAACAAATCATTTATTTGCATTTCTTCAATGAACAACAAAAATTCCTGCATTCCAGTTGATTAATTATTGAAAGTGGATTTTCAAAAAATTGCTAAAAGAACGCAAAAAACTATGTAAATTTGGGGAAAGCATATGTTGATACACAATAGGTTTTTCAATAAATGCGCATTTTGCGGAAACAATGAGTTTCAATGGATAGGTATGCATAATTTTCTAACCGGATTAGTTCTTTATTGCTTCAATAGACAATATTAAACAGTTCACATATATAATCTTTAAGGTAGATATCGATATCCTGCATTTTCTTTATTTTACATGTTTATAAGTGCAGACTTCGAGATGCATTAATCTCAGGCACCCCAAGGGCAGGTTTCGAGCCTGTACTTTAACTGAAAATAACACTCCCGAAACCTGTACTTTATTTTGTCCAGTATTATGTACAGACTAAACCCAGCTGATTAAAGTTAATAGACTCGCAAGGTTTAAAATGTATCACAACATTTTTCAAATAACTAATCAAGCTGAGAACCATCCTACTATGAGTGGCTTTCTACTTTGTAATAATTGAGGTGCGCCTGGAAAATTACTTAGCCCACACGCTGCATAACTATATATGTATTGTTTAATATGGTATTATGATAACAATATTCTGATGTCATCTATTTGGGATATCTTGGAGCTACATAAGGTACTTAAACGTGCATTGGAAAATGACAATGCTGTAATTTTCATTTATCTGAGACGAAGGTAGGTAATTCTCAAACGTGTTGATCATGCATTTCTGACTTAGTAGTCATCAATTTCTAAGGCTCAAGAAATGGGAAAGTTGCAGCAGAAAGTTCAACATTCCTGATCATTCATTCGTATCAGTTCGTAGACGCCCTTCGTGTGTTTCCCCAAAATGTTTTTTTAAGGGTTTTTTTAATCAAATTTTCCCGTTGAGTGCTGATTTAAGTGCAACATAAGTACTAGTGCGCTTCCTCATATCTACTCATTCCACTTCTCACTTAAGTGGGTGGTTAATTTGAGTTAGTAACTAGAACTCAAGGTTTCAGCACGGGTTTACTGTAGATGTTTAGGAAATATTCTAGATATAGAAGGGCAATTTGCGATGTTGGCTGGGGGCCAAAAAACTGTCAGTTGTTACCGATAACGCAATTGAACCAGATTGAGACTAATTTAGATTCAAGTATGTTGCCCAAGGAACATTTGCTGACAATTGCCATGGACCAGCAAAGCACCCCAAAGCCTCCTTATTCCACATACTTAGGGATTATGCACAACTAATTCATCATTATTTCATAGACCCCAAAGTGTTGACACGAATAAGTCACGGGGGGGTTGCCATACAAATTCCAAAACTGCTGACTTACGGTTCATTTAAAAGAGGTGAAATCTTCAAAACATTGTCCAGGAACTTGTTGTCTCCACACCAAATGGTCGGTTTTTGGGGTTGCGAGTTCACGTTCAGTATCCGGAACAAAATACATAAAATCACAGCCACTACAGCCAACAGGGCTGTAGACATTGTGGATCAACGACACGGATTTGCTCAGATGCGATCAGATGGCAAGCGGTTGCGAAAAAGCAGTGGCAAATTTCACCGGATCCACAGCCTCGTTCCGTCAGTTTTGCCAGTAAATACTAAACATTATAATCGCAAACAATCGCAAGATAAATAGATTTTGATTGTACGACGGGCGCGGTGACTGACAGATGATGACAAACATGTTGCACGCGCAGTTGTCTATTGTTTTATTTTTTCCTATGTCCATATTGGGAATGTCATTCGCCTTGGAAAAGTGAAAGTAATTAAAGTCCTCCGCCATTTTGTCCAGGTACGTAGATTACAATGTTAGTTATAATATAATAATATGTTGAAATATACAGAGTGGCGACACAAAATCGAGGGCCTCCATAGAGAATAGCTGTTCAACCGAGAAAGTCTTCTTAACTTGATTTATTTTTGAATAGCAATTCGCAAGGTTTTTAGTGCCTGTAGACCTTTTAATAAAAGAACCCCCACCCGCACATCATCCACATTTACAGACCGTAATTCTAGAAAATCAGAGAAATAATCCCGAATTCTAGTAGACGTTAAAGACGCACCAGCGCTCTCGAAAGTTCCAGCTTACAGTTCGTTTTCAACTCCTTATGTTCAAAGTTACAATTGTGCCTACATTTCGAGAGCGAAGGTGTTCTACTAAGACACTTTTAACTAACTCAAGCAAACCCAAACTTTTTGATCTAAAACCCAATTTGAACTACGCCAGGTTTGAAATGTTTTCCACTTATAGGACGGATTTGGCCCTCTAAAATGCATTTCGAAATGAATCCTTACCTTCAGGGGATTCTGAGAAAATAAATTCGATACTTAGGCCTGCATAAATAACTACAAAATTATATAGCAATTGAAAAAGTTGTTGTGACTAGCCTGAAGATAACTCATAATAACTTTTATATATAATATAAAGATAACTTTCGCCGCTTTCAAAACACACTCTGCCCAATAAGATCCATACAACAAGAACTCTCTAATTTAATTGGGTTCTGAAAAAATTGCTTTTAAAATTTCAGCCTGCATTGAAAAGCGCATATGAAAAATGATGAAAAATTTCTGAGGATCATTTAAAATCGAAACGTTTGCCTATCAAAGAGCAGACTTTGTCCCTACAAATGTGTTGCAAAAGTGACCACAGAACATAACCATAGGGGGGATATTTTGTTAAAGTGACTCGTTGCGCTAACTTTACGAGTTCTTCAGCAAATTAATGTCAAACTTTGATGCGCTCAAATATCCGCGAAACTCAGATGCAACAAAAATCATAGAAAACTTCCCGATGATGGCTGTAAATCAAAACTTCTACAACTTATGAAATAGATGATGCTCAACCAAACCAATTAAAAATTCACTCTCTAACTTATCTGAGTTCCTGAGCAATAACTGTTAAACTGTGGCCTGCATGAACCAGCGCAAAGTAGAAATATATTTTTTTAAATTCCTAAAAATTCCCTGAGGATGAGTGAAAATGGAAATGTGTTTCGCTTATAGAGAAGGCATGACCCTACAAACCTTATGCAAAAGTGACTCGCTAACTTTACGAGTTCCTGAGTAAATTAATGTCAAACTTTGAAGAGCTCAAATATCCGCGAAAATCAGATGCAACTTTGAAAAATTCTAGAAAATTGCCTGATGATGGCTGCAATTTAAAACTTGTACCACTTATAAAACAGATTATATACAATAGAACCTACATAAAAGTCACTCTCTAATTTTTCTGGTTTATTAGAAAATAATTGTTAAACACGGCCGCTGCAGAAACAAGCGCAAAGTAGAAACAAGATTTTAAAAAATTCTCAAAAATTATAACCTGAGGATGAAAGAAAATTGAAATGCTTTTCGCCTATGGGGCAGACATTTTCCCTAGAAATGTGATGCAAAAGTGACTTTATGTGCTTAAATATCCGCAAAAATCAGACGCAACTTTGAAAAATTGTAGAAAATTGCTTGGCTGCAAATCAAAACTCCTACCGCTTTAAAACGGCTGATGCCTAACAAAGCCTATAGAAAAGCCACTTTCTAACTTATCTGAGTTCCGAATCAATAACTGTTAAATTCTAGACTTCATGAATAAGTGCAAAATACAAACAAAACTAAAAAAAAAAAAATGCTGAAAAATTCGTGAGGATGAGTGAAAATCGAAATGCTTTTCGCTTGTAGAGAAGGCTCGGCCCTACAAATCCGATGCAAAAGTGACTTGCTAACTTTACGCGTTCTTGATAAATTTAATGGCAAACTTTGACGTGCTTAAATATCCGCGAAACTCAGATGCAACAAAAATCATGGAAAATTTCCCCAACTTCTCCCATTTATAAAACACACTATGCCCAAGGAAATGCATATTTTTAGCTTGTCTTGCATTCAATCTTTAGCTTGTCTGATTTCGAAATAAATACCTAATTAAACTATGGTCTGGATGAAAAAGCGTAAAATACCAATACAATTTAAAAAAAWTCCCRAAAATTTCCTGAGGRTAGATCAAAATCAAAATCTTTTCCACTTAGAGAGCAGACTTTGCCCTACAAATGTGATGCAAAAGTGACTTACTAAACTTACGAGTTCGTGAGAAAATTAATGACGAACTTTGATGTGCTTTAATATCCGCGAAATTCAGATGCAAATTTGAAAAATTCTAGAAAATTGCCTGGTGATGGCTGCAAATTAAAATTTGTACCACTTATAAAACAGGTTATATTAAACAAAACTTATATAAAACTCATTCTCAAATTTTTCTGGTTCCTAAAAAATAACTGTTAAATACTGACCTGTATAAACAAGCGTAAAGTGCAAACAAAATTTAAAAAAATTCCTGAAAAGTTCCTGAGGAGTATTAAAAATCGGAACGTTTTCCACCTACAAGGCATACTTTATATTACAAAAAAACGTGCATAATTTGACGAGTTCTATGCAAAAAGCAGATATAAAAAACAACAAAACATTTACAATTTTTCGATTTCAAATGCAAGTTTTCAGGGCTCGAGCGGCTCACTCAACTTGAAATAACAAACCTAGTCGTGTTTAAACTACGCGATATTTAAAACAAATCTATATTCTAAAATACGTGCAGTTCAAATAAATATAATTTGTATATATGTATATTAAACTCTCAACAATTCTTTACAATATTCATGATAATAAATAGGTTCCGCTGTTGGAGAGCAAACATAAATATTGATGAGCAATTTTACAAAACATATAATAAGTTTAAAGCTGTTTGGAATTTAAATTTATTCGATTTAGAATTTCATATGAAAGATGCAAATGAAGGCGAATTTTGTTTTTAGTAGACAAACTTTGATATGTGAGTATATCTGCTTTAATTTATTCGGTTTATGTATCGCCTGAATTAATGCGGAAAAATGTGTGTAAGCTTCCAGTTATAACCGTTTAATTAAACAGGGGGGAATTATTTCTCTAACACAAACCCGTTCCAACCCCTCAAACTATAGACTAAAACAGTAGTCAAGAAAATACAGCAACTAATCTACTGAATAAATTACGCGCATAAGATTCTTACTTAATATGCTGAAGACATTTTCGAGTTATGAAGTATTCCTGGGAGAAAACCTCGTAAATTTTAGTTTACGATGGAATTAGAACTATCTTAACCCTTCCATTCCCCTGTGGAATGTTCAAAAACGAATTTGGAACTTAAAACCGCTCTACGCTAAGTTTCGCAATGCCTCATGTTTTGAATGGGAAATCGCAAGTTTTTCAAACATTTTAACGTTATGAATGCTTTTCAGCATTGAATTTAAATAAGTAAAAGCTTGTTTGCTCATTCATTGATTTTGTGGATATTTTGGGGTTTGCAAGAGAAGGCAAAAAGCACCAAAAAAGTATATTGTTCTTACTTACCTTTTTTGGAAATGTTGTATTGTTACTTTAACACAATTGGAACACTTAACATTTGCATTAGCATAAATCTTTCTATATGCCAGCCACTATAGTTGATCTCTTGCAAAAAACGACTCCAATGGCCAATAGGTTTTGAGCCGGCATAACTTTTACAGCAATAATTTTCTTGCATCGACTTTAATAGTCGCTTTTGTATGTTAGTTTCTATTTCAACCTGCCAAGTTTTGCTTTACGGGGTGTTTCAAAAATTTTACATTCAACAATTTTTAAAACTGCTGCAGGTTGCCGACTCATGAGTGTTGTATAATGGGTTTATTAATTAAAAGAAAATTACGCAAATCTACATTAATCTGAAAATTATTATGCCGCACTTCTAACCAATTATTTACAGGTTGTAATTGAATGAAAACAACAACAACGAATAAAAAGCAGTAACCCTCCTGAAACTTCAATTAAGGCGAAGATTGTGTTCGGTAGCAAAAGAGTTGGCACTACGGTAGATTATATTATACTTCAATTTACTTTATAAAACAAATACAACAATAATCCGGCCCTTTTGGCACGCAAACAACCTGGATGGGACAAAAAAGCAGCTGGATTTGCATGCTTTTAAATTAAATGTACAACGCATTTGGGCTAAATAAAATTGAATGGCAAGAACGGATAAACGATGAGGTTTTTATTTTTGTTTACTGTATTCGTACGACTATTTTTATGCAAAATGGTATTAAATTGGGTTTAAAATTGAATAGTTTTCCCAGTATTTTGCTGCCTATTCAAGATTAATTTAAGTTTTAAATTATTCTAGAGGTTAGTAACTATGAACCTTTTGCAGCGCCCCGTGAAAAGCTGATGTAAATAACTACAGATTAAATATTTCTCTGGAAATCAGTCGCGCCATTATAGTCACCATCAATCGTTCTTCGTGTTAATTTTTCTTTAAGAATTGTCCGTATTGAAATATCCAATGATCGACCGAGTGTGGAAAGTAAATCGTGCGGAAACGAATCCGAATCATAACACATATTTTTAGTCTCCCGGAACGAGATGGGACGTTTTATATTCATATTTATACGCCTGGTTTGATTTTGAAAACAAGCGAGCGACTCTTCCACATAACGGACGAAAAATCCGAATTTTATTTAGCTTCAATGATGTATTTATTCAAAAACGAAAACGACGAAAACCAGCCACCTAAAATATCAAATGTCCAATAAAAACATATTAGAGCTACATAATTTAAATATTTTGTTCGGATCTCTGAGTTTCATGTAAAATTTATGCGGCAAATAGCTGGTTTATGCGCCCATATTTTCCCAACTAGTTTTATGTTGAGAAATTGGATAGTAGGCGGAAAATCTATAACGTTTTGTGAATGTAGTTAACATTATAGGAAGGTTTATAAACATATGGATCACTGGATAAGCGCTTACGAATTTAATCAATTGAATCACCGGAAATTTAGCATTTTTTTCTGAAAGACTGAAAAACAACTTTTTTAAATTTGTTAAGCAACTGGTCTTCTGAGGCAAAAAAAGCAACCCTGTCGCCTGTTTGTCGTTTTCTTGCTCATCGTAAAAAACTCATAACATTCTCGATACCCATTCGCATATCGCAAAAACTTGCGATGAATGCAAATGTCCGATCTCGGGAGTATCCGTACGTTTGGAAACACGTTTTCCATTAAATTTGAGGCCAAAACAAAATTGTTTAAGTTTACCACTGTAAATCAACGTGAAGAATAAGCAAAGAAAGTTTTCGCCCACTTTCAGAAAATTTATACATTGTAAAATATTAGACGCATGTTATTTGGCTTGCCTAGTTTTTTTAAATCCTCCCAATGGTTTGTTTGTCTTATGCCCTGTTATTTAAGTTGATAAGAACTTATTTAGGATTTTTTTCAACTTTTGCAACTGGCTTTCACAAAGTTTGGTGAATGTAAACTGCTCAACAAAACCAACGTTACACTGACAAATTTGGCCTAACTTTGGAACTGAATAACTTCTGACTGCTTACTTAGAACGAACTTATTTCTGTAGGAAGCGTTACTTAGTGCAATTCTTTTTCGGTTAATGCGTGGTTTTGAGAAAAAAAATAGTGCGTTAGCTAAAGTTTTTACAGGGTGGCAAATGAAACAATGCAAAAATGTTCGAAGTTCCACGTGTTCTCAGTTGGCAAAAACACATTTTCTGGCATTTAACACCACAAGCATTAAAATAGACGTTTGACTTCCAACACAATTTTAGCATTTTTTGTCGTACAAAATCTACCTTTTCTCCCAAAATTTAGGGTTTATATTGAAGGTAAAACTCCACAATAGACCTCAGAAAATAATAATTTAATATACCGGCTTGCATCAATGAACTAAATATTTAAAAGTATACTTCACTTAGCTAAAAACATTCCAAAATCACAGATATGAGGGGGCAATTACGATTTGGGTACGTTTTGTGCAGGTCTGTAAATCGAATTTTATTGTTGCGAAACCAAAAAGTCTAATTTTTTGAGACTAGCTTGTAAATTGGAAAGATGGCCGAAAAATTCGAAAAACTCATTAAACTTTTAGTATTGAGATCCACATTTTCTTTGCCCATATTTTTTATATATTGAGCACGCAAAACTTTTAGAAATTTTGYWATTWYKYMYTGKRSRMYCTGTAGAATCGYTATGTAAGGTGTTTGATTTCAACCAAAACATTGTCTTACAGAAAACAAATYAAGCTCRATATCGTTTCAAACCGAAACCAAATCGCTSTAAGCAATCAGAATTTATCCAGTTCCAAAGTTTGGGCAAATTTGGCTGTGTAACGTTCAATTTGTTGAGCARTTTAGGTAACATTATTAGAAAATTAAATTAAATCRMTAAAAATAAATTAMWTCAATTAAAWCMGYGGMAAATTCGMTWWTWRTAYTTYTWAWAACTTTTATTAGGCTACTTAATTAAGCWTAATTTTTATAACGCTCATACAAATCTTATAGAAAAAGTTGCGTATATTTTCGATAAAATTTCCCATCTGTTATGTTTCGTTACCCACCGTGAAAAACTCATAACACAACAAAAACTTGATGTGAATGCAAATTTTCCAAATTTATGTATCTCGAAAGTGTTCGTAAGTTTGGAAACACGTTTTCCATTAAATTCGAGCCCATAATAAAATTGTTCTAGTTTACCCTCGCACGACCGTAATGCCCGGCGTGAAGAATAAGCGAAGAAAGTTTTCGCCCTCTTTCAGAAACTATAAATATTTTAATGTATACATTATAAAAATTAGACGTCTGTTATTTCGCTTGCGTATTTTTTATTTTTCAATCCTTCCAATGGGCTCGTTTGTCTTAAGCTATGATATTTAGGCTTGCAGCGAACTTTTCACTAGCGCTAGCAAAATTTTGTGTAACTTCATAAGAAACCATGTAGAACTTTTTTTGCAACCATATTTTTTCTGTATCTGCAATATTTTAGTTATTTAATATTTTTTCCTTTATAGACAAAGCAAAAATTGAAACTTCTGGGTTTATGATTCAAAACTCCTCAATATTTTGCCAGCTCATTTAAGATGGAGGTTTTGTCCACAATTTTTCCAAAATTTAAAACTAAAGCGAAAAAATATTTGATTGCTAAAACATTTCATGGGATCAATTAATTTCCAGGTGAAAATGTTGTTGAATGTCCAACTTTAAGAAAAATTTAAATTTAAACACAAAAACCCTGGAAATGGGAATGGATACAATTTATGGGGTGAAAACGGTTTTTTTGCGATTTGCGGCGAAAGGTGACGAAAACGTTCAATACAAAAGCTGTAGATAATGAAAAAAGCAAAAACTTTTATATTTAGAATTTTTTGAGATAACCTCAAATAAACTTTCAAAATGACAAAAAGCCGACCGAACAAAAAGATCAAGACAATTGTTCGTCGAAGATACTGTTTTTGAAAAATGTACATAACTCGAAAACTAGTCGTCTTCTGAAATGCCAAAAATCGTGCTTAATCAACACCAAAAAAGCTATATTTTTACAAATTTTCGTATACCTAAATTAAATTATTTATGCGCTAGAAAAAAAATTAGATAAAAATGCTCGGGTTTTTTACCATTTTGACGGTTAATTTGAAGTTATGTCAAAAAGTGTTGAATTCAAAAATTTTAGAGCTTTTGATTGTCTACCACTCTGCCTGAACTCAACCCCTGAAAAAACGTTTTCAGGGGTTGAAACTGCATTCCTATTTCACAATTTCCAGCGTTTTCGTGTTGACATTTAATTTTTTCTTAAAACTGGAACTTTAACAACATTTCCACCTGGTTCTTCCCTGTTATTATTTCTTTATTATATCATATTCGTTTCGGCACCAGCCTAAACGCGACCTTTGACATGTATAAACCCTGTTGTAAGTATGAATAAAATTTATTTGTTTGCTTGTTTGGCACAATTCAGCAACTTCCAAGTAAAAATAAATACAGATATTCCATTTAGGTAAATTTCTATGATAAATTCTGTTGAACCTATGTGCCCTGAGCCCTACTAATCGTTACATGCACGAATGTTGAGATTCTCTAAACGAACATAGTTCAACCGCCAAACACGTAAATACCGTGGGCATCGAGGCGAAAAACAAATTTCCAATATAACCAAAGTTCCGATTCATAGTGCGGCCACGAACGTAGCAGTTTACCTCAAAATTAAATCAATCCCTAAAGTTAGTTAGTTAGGCAATTTGTATTATGTTACTATTACACATTCTTTGGGTCATTGCGCTGCCTAGTTAGACTTTTGTTAGCAGGGTTATAGCGACATGCGATTAAAAACACCACCTTAGAAATAAAGTCTTTTAATATTTTTATTTTAAATACATTAATATATTACAATGATAAAAACAATGACATTATAAGGATCTTATATGCAACTCTCCTGTATCCGATTGGATGTGGTGACCACTTCGGGCCCCCGATATTTATGGGTGAGCGTTTGGGACCCCGTAATCAACGTCGGATTGTGGGGGTTTGTCCGGTTAGGCCTCTGGAGACTTCGATATATCTGGAAAATGTTGATTAGCACTACTATTCTCCCTATCATCTTAATCGTTCATTACTGTTTGATTCGGGGCATGTAATTCTTTGGCAACGTGTTTAAAGGCGTATCCTTCGCCCTCATCGTCTTGGTCGTCTTCTTCGCGGCAACCAGGTGGTTCGTACTCGTATACTTTCATAAACCCGTGAATCGGTCTTCTTTCTGCAACAAGCGGATCTTCGATCAGCATTCAATTGATTGGGCCTTGTTTCAAAACTTACCATACTGATTTCGGATTATATCCGGATCCGTGGCTTCTATGGAGTTTCCATTCCGAACCGCTTCAGCTGTTATGGTGTGCTCAATGGAACCGCTGGAGGTTCGCATTCCAGTTATGGAACCATCGACAATCAGGTCATCTGCATTGATAACGGCTTCCATAGGAACATGCTTTGTACTGTTGCTATCCGGCCTGTTAAATTAGCATTTGAAAAATTCCAGGCGCTGCTTTAAACCGGGTAACTTAGTTATGAAAATAAACCCCTAAACAGGCAAGCAAAGTCCCTTTCTGCAACTTCTTTGCTTGATAAGATATTCAGAATGAGAATGAAAAATCGTAGTGGCTTTAAGAACGGAAAACGCGATAGCAAGATTTTTTTAATACTCGCTTTATTGCAGGTAACGCGAGGGCCGCTTACTTCCGTTTGTTTCGGATTGCAACTTTTAGCATTTCATAAAACTGTTTCTGAATGGTGTAACCATTTTCTGCTATGGCTCTTACATTGGATGAATAAATTCGCAATTGCAGCGTTCCGAGTTTTATGTTGCAGTTGTTCGGCCATTGTCGCAAAATCACTATCCTATTTAAATTTATGAAGATTGTTTAGTGATTTTCCGTGAAAGTGGCGCTTTAGTGGATTGTTAATGAGTGAGCAATTTGTGTTTTCTGGAGAGAATGGAATTGCCGAAGTGGAAGAACATTTCTCAATTTTTAAATAGCTGGCATGGAATTGAATACCTTTGGTATTTCAAAGTTTTTTAAAAAGGTGGATTTACCTGTGGCATGGCCTGGCGTAGTGTTTTCTACATAGTGCTACCAACACTAGACATACTCCGGTTGCCAAAATTGCTGCTGTTCCTAAAAGGCCCATTATCAGGGGGTTGATTGGCATACTGGCAGTCGAACCTGCAAAAAATACAGTCAGTTTTTTAGATTTTTCGTAGCAATTTGGGTGATAGCTATTTTCAGAAATTGAGGTTTTCTTTAGAGCGTCCGATTTGTGCGCCTTATGTGCCTTAAAACACAGTAGAACTGTTTTCTTTAATTGAAGGTTGTTTGAAACTTTTTCCAACATGGTCAAGGTCTCGATTTTTGTGAAATGTTTTTCCAAAAAATGGGGTGTTGACTCATAAAATTGTAAAGATTCGTACCCAAAATGAATGGGAATCCAAGTTCCTATTGGCTGTTTGGAGCATCAGCAGTCAAAATAACCGTAAATAGTAAAACAGATAATAATTCATTGAAAATAATCGGTCGATGAGAATCGGTCTAAGTAGCTATTTTTGCGCATTTTTATACTATTCTTAATGCAAGTAGCTTCAAAGTTCAGTTTGCCAAAAATGTATAAATTCGTCGATCAATCACTGAAACAGGCCGACTTTGAGCAAATTAATGCATGCTAAGTACAAATAAATTTCATCTCTTTGGCTAATATTATACAGGGTCTGCCAACGAGAAACACAGCTGCCTTCATTGGGGGCAAGTGATCCAAGTTTTAGATCACCACATTTTAGATCACTTGCCTCCCGTGTACTCTACAATTTTCAAGTTTCTCCTGATTATAGTTTGCCGTATACACCCTGTATAAGGTTTTTACCCCACACATTTCTTCTTATTGCCACGATTTCAAACACATGTTTAGGTCAACGAATTTTTCACAACGTGGCAAGTCAATAAAAAATGCTGAATGAAATTATCAGGAACATAAACGGCGCTTCATTGCGACAATTTAAGTGACGATTCTGGGGACCCAGATATTAGCAGCATTTTTAACTGTTCAACTTGAGAAACATATTTTTCTGCTCGAAGGACCAAAAACACAAAGAACGGTTCTTATGGCCTCTCCATGCATCGCACTTTCACCTCTATTTTATTCATCGCATGTTTTTCAAAATAAGTTAGACTACTGTGCCGTGATCCGTCAACCTTTATCGACGGATTTACGGCTCTTTCTTCGCGGGTCCCAAATGAATTCTTCTCGTTTTGGGCAATTTAAGTCTAAATGTACCAAATAACGTACCAAATTTCAAACCAAATAACGTACCAAATAGTGCGGTCAACATGATAAAATATTCCATATTTGAACAGTTATAAAACTAGGCAAAAGCTTGCTATTTAACTAAATCTAATCAATATTTCTATGGACGTTACCAGCACAACGCTCATTAAGCCCCGATTATCGTGCTAGTTAAAACTTTCAATGTATAAAAAGAACCGACTATAATTTTCCAAACTTCATTATGCCAAATGGATTTTGTTGATATTCGCAACCGCCAAGTTAAGTGGTCTGAGTGCAGCTGGAGCAATTTAATTAAAACGAAACTTATGAGCCTCATTTCTGCTTTGAATCCTCCCAACTGCTCTCAATAAGTGAAATTCGATAAGTTGCAATTTCCCCGTACAATTTCATAACAATTCCAGAAGTCGAAAGGCGGAGTTCTAGGAAAATGGATTTGTGCAGAAAAATTATAAGTATCCGGGGCCAGAAAACTGAGAAGTCAAGTCATTATTTTCCAATTTCGTTGGGCAATCTAAAAGTAAATTGTATCGAGCAAGAAAAACGTGTAGTTCGCGTGTGTGTCTTGCAACGTGACTTGCAAAAGCACTTCGTAACAATCAATGGAACAACCTCGTTCTTTTTGCCCGTTTGAATAATGCACATTTGTCTTAAGTGAAACGCGAACAACTTCAGATCTAGTTTTACGAGCCAACGTCAAAGTGTGTTTTCGATTTTATCGCGACGCCGAAAAATTGTTATCTATAAAAGTCGGCGATTGGCTGATAGGAGGAAATATTCCATTTTTACAACTTCTGGATTTTATGATTCCCGTTGAATTTATGCGAAGCAGTTTCACTAGAGTCAATTTCACAATGTCCGTCATTTTCAACTCGCTTTGGTCAATTCAGTTTGGGAGGATTTACAAAGTCAAACAAGCAACGCATATAAATTGACAAAAAATCGATATCAGTATGCAACAATGCTTTTGGTTATTTCTCCGGTTCTATTAATGGTTTGAGAACCAATTTCAACTTAGCATTTGGTGTCTGACAATAATATTTGTTATGCATTTCGATAGAAAAACCCATGTATTTTTAGGACGTAAATATTGTCGCGGTTTTGGAATATTCCGCGTCTTCTTTATGGGATTTGTGTTGCTGTTTGCTGTACACGCCCTGATCTCAATTGGAATCAATTTGCTATGGAATTTACTGGAAAATATCCAAAAGTTACTTGTAGGTGTAAGGTAAAGTGAACCTCCCACAGTCACGATGTAATTTTCTATTCATTTGCATAATATCGAGAGCCAAAGCTGAAATCAATAATATTTGCACACCACTGACGAACTTCGACGGCGATTTAGGCGTGAGCAAATACTAGACGGAATCCTAGAAAATAGGCCAATGAATTTTTAAAAAATTGATGGATATTTTTGTGGAAGTTGAAGTTTTAAACAGTTTTCAGGAAGTGTTTGGAAGTTTGGTTTAAGTGAGCGAGTTTTAACCAGAAATAATTTGAGTGGTCATCAAATCCAAACCGGCTAAAGAAACTCTAACAAGATTGGTAAAAGGAGGCCGGTTTTTGGACCCAGAAAAATAATGTTTCATTTGCAGCTATTTTTCACCAAATAGCATCACGGTGACCAACAAACCTCAACATCTTCTAGCAAATCTTTAGCTGCACTAAATATTCTTTTATGAATCTTTGCAAACTTTGAATGTTAGAGAACGGAACCATCTTGACACATTCTCGCAATACTCCTAAAATTTACGATGTTAAAACTTCGAAAAAAAACCTTAAACTTTTTCTTTCAAAGTATTGACGCACAAAGCCCAGTAAAGCTCTTGGGTTATACGCCTGAAAATCCAGATCAACCCTAAAAATGTCACAAGCTGGAAAAAACTTCCACTATAAAAAAAGATTAACGGACGACTATGTTCGCTTTTGATAGCGGGTTCAATGTCGTAAACATGACGACGGTCAGGGAATAGTTCCCCTGATGAAAAGCAACCACCCCTTCTGAGGCCTAATCTAAATATCAATTGATAGGGCTTGTTATCGTAAATGACATGTTTTTATTGTTAGTTCTTGTTCCCAGTGCCGCTGCTTTGATCAATTGTTTGCTGGTTGCTGTTTTAATTCAAGAGTTTTTTGATTCGAAGAACTTTCTTGGTCAACAGTTTGCATAATAAATTCCCTAGGCATTCCTTTAGCTCTGAACCTTAACATAAAGCTTTTGCAGATTTTTTTTCAGGGCATCAGGACTGATTATTTTGAACACTCCAAAGAATGAGACTCGTGAGCTTCGCAGTTCATAATTCATCCCCAACGTGCGGATGTCGGCCGGACTCCTCTTGATTTGTAACGTACATTTAAGGTACTGTAATGTCTCGCTCATATCCTAGATGTGGGGCATCATCTTCTGTCGTTTCTTTGAGTGTAAGTTTTGAATGAAATGAAATGTGGTTTTTCAGAAAAAGCTTGCATATCCAGATCATGATATGAAAAGTCCAGAAAGGTGAATTTTTCTAGCGACAAGAAAAACAATTTAACGCAATTTTTTTTATGATTTACTCGATTACTTATTGAACTTAAGCTCTTATTAAAATAGTTATAAGCAAGCTTGAAAAAAATGGGTTTTCAAAAAAATCAATAGACTGACTAATATCACTCGTTATATCCTCACTCATTCCATACGCACTTTAAATTAAGAAAATATATTGATAATTTTACATTACCATGAGTTTAAAAACGAGGAAACCATGAAAAATGAGTTGCAAATGCATATATTACAAGAAACATGTAAACATATTTTTCTACTCCAAGCCAGATAACATTATACGAATAATGTTAATCTACTATTTTATTTCTACGTACTAACAAGAAGTAAACTTAAAGGTTGTATTTTAATACAGCAATATTGGAAATTGTGTATTCCAATTTAATGATGCTGAAAGGAACGATGGTGTTGTTGCTTGATTTTAAATTTATTTTTATATGTAATTCGGAGACTTTTTATTTTCGTAATTTTTAAATTTTTTGTTAATTTAGTAGGTAACATTTTAAATTGTTCAGAATGTTTCAGTTCATCGTTCATCAATTCAATCGATTTTTAGGCCCCTTAGATTCTGAACCGTGCTGTGCCGGTTCACAATCACCTACACAACATTACCTACTGTTGAACCAACAGAATTAAGCTTAGAAAAATATTAAAAATAACTTTGCTGTAGATATTGAACATCGCAGGGAATTAATGTTTTTCTGGCACTTTTTGCATCATAACCATAATCTGCTGGCAGATTTATAACTGCACCAGAAATTTTCCAATAGAGGATTCTCTTCCAATTTAGTCCCTAATCGACGTATTTTTTTTATTTTTATTATAATATTAAATTATTTGGGTTCATCCACTTCAGGCTTTCAGATGTTTGTTTCGTTATCTCAAGCTGATTTCAAACAGTAAAAGCTTTTTAGGACATTTTTAGAGTGTTGTAGAACATGGTTTTACAAGCTCTTACGCTCTCTTCTTTTTTTGCATCAAAAACTGCTGTAAGTAGTTTTTCGGCTTACACTGCAATTTGTTCTGTTTATTGCTCTTTTCTTTCGTTTCCCCATTTCCCAGATTCGTTAAAAATGCGTTGACTTTTCCTTTCAATTTATATCATTCCAATGCATCATTTTTTGTTTTGGATATATTCAACGATTTTTCATACCGCATTGTTTAGTTGTAGATTCATTGCCTTCTCTTCCGAAATACCTGCCGCATTTTTATCTTTTCTTTTCATTACTGTTATATCCCCAGTCGTATCCCACTTTTACGTTGGTTTTTCCTGCGTTTGCATTATTTTTTAGTTGCGTGCTAAGAACTCTCTTTTTCCGCATAGTTTTCATCTATCTCATCTGGTAAAACATTTCGATAATTTTTTTCTAAACTGTATTCACTTTCAGCTTCCTCATTATCTAAATTAGTCTCGATTTCCATTTTTCGTTCAATTATATCACGTGAATTATTTTGTGCGCTGCTCTAATATCATGAGCAAGCAAAAAGTTGTTTAAAGCAACAGTTTCACGTTTATTTTTGTAAATTATATATTGCAAGAGATCGTTTAGAAAAAACAGAGATACTTAACTAATCAGAAAGAATTTAGAATCATCTGATTGTTCATCATGGTCAGAACTTACACTTTCAGACAGTTTTTTGGAATAAGCATTATTGATTTGACTTTCCATAAAAACTTTTCTTAAAATTTTGAAGTTTTTTGAAGTTCGATTAAATTAAATAAACTTCGACTTGCTCGGTTCAGTTAAAAATAAATATTTAACTATTTCATCATGATATTAAGTTGTGAATTTTTCTTTTGATCTTTGAGCATTGAATGCTCGGATGTACGCAATCATATTAGAAACAGTCGGACTAAGCAGAGGATCAATTAGTTAGCACAAAATCGAAGATATCCAGTGCTTAAGGAGATGGCAATTTCTGAAAAAAGTGGAGTTACACACTTTTTTGGGACAATATCCGCGTTTGTTCATCATCAAGATCAAACATCTTATTAATATAAACAATGCGACTTAGGTCCAGTTTAGATGATAAAAAGCTTTAATTTGGGGGCTGGAATATGATGGGACGGTTATGATTGCCTCCTGAATAGGCGAGTTGTTAAAGTAAACGACCCGTATATCCGTAGTGCACACGTGTAAATCGTACATAATGGTAATTGTACATGGCGCTCCCGAACAAGGCCGTAGTTCAAACGGGCCCTTGGCAGTCCATATTTCATTGGGGACGTTGCGGACGTCCACCGGACGTTCGCGGTTAGCAACCTGCAACGCTCAACGGCATATTTGCCTGCATTCAGTCGCTATTAGCAGCATCCGTGACGAATTAATTTTTATTTTTGCTGAATCCATTCCTAGAAGACGCTGATGACGTGCAAACTCATTTACTTCCAGCAAAACGTGAAAGGAACAACTCTAAACTCTTCCATCCGGCAACTAAATATGTGCCTTACCTTGTAATTTGGCCACTCCTTTGAAAGTTACGGGATCGATCACTGTCGCATCGCTTCGGCCCTTTTTGTTTACGGCATACAACATGATGCGGTAACTAGTTCCCGGGTCCAGCCCATCAGCTACAAAGATGGGTGCCTGTAAAATTTTGCAACTTCACTTTTTGCCTCCTGATAAGAACTCCGAGGTATCAATCACGTATCGAACAGGGCAAGCTTGGTCTAGCTAGTTTTTCGTCATTAACGATGGGTTTTATGTGTAAGAAATGAAAGTGTTTGTTATGAATAAGCACAAATCGAATTTTAACTGTTTTCTATGTGACTCTTAAACGTTTTTAGTGATGAGCAAAAGAGAGACTTGCATGGTCTTGGTTTGGGCCTTGCTGTGAGTCTTGCTTTTAAATAAGGTGTAAAACAAAATACAATCAATTCAATAATAATCATAAAATAAACAGATAATCACTCGGCACAACATTTCCATTATAGTGTTTAATGTCGACGTTGTGCCTAGCCCTTCGTGCACGACACTGATTTTAAGGTGGTTTTGATGTAAAAACACTGCGAACACACCGATTGATCACTTAGTATTGAAAAATCAGTATCCTTCCTACTTCGACACTAAACACTCTAATGCGAATATTGTGCAGAACGCTTGGGGCACGACGCTGATTTTAAGATTATTTTGGCATAAAACACTCTAAACCTGACGATTGTTCCTTTTGAGCCAAAAATCAGTGTCGTCCCGAAGGTCTCGGCACAACTTCGACTTTAAATACTATAATGGATATGTTGTGCCGAGCCCTTCAGACACGATACTGATTTTAAGGTGGTTTTGATGTAAAAACATTGCAATCCTACCAATTGATCACTTAGTGTCGAAAAATCAGTGTCCTTCCCGAAGAGCTGGGCACAACTTCGACATTAAACACCCCAACGCCATTGTTGTGCCGAAAAAAACACTGTGAACTTTCCTATTGAGCATTTTGTGCCGAAAATAAGTCTAAACTTCGGAATAAATTTATTATGACTTAAACAGTGAATATAAATATAATTGAGACTTTCCAAACCAGCAAAGCTCATAAAAAACCATTACACTTTAGCTCAAAAAAATAAAATTGCAAACCCCAATCCCCTGCTTATTCAATATAATGCTTGAGTTTACTCTATCGCAAAAATTGATACTTTACCTTATAGGTTGTGATGTTTAATCGCGATTTGAGCCCGGGCAATTCCAAAATTTCCATTTCAAAGCTTTGGGTTAACCCTCCGTCATAGCCCTCAACGCATTCCACTTGCAAAGAGTTGGTGGTTTGGTTTAGCAGCGTGCAGTTTTGCAGATGAGATGGACGGCCTGAAAAGAATATTAGTAGATATTGAATTTTTCCAAAAAACCAGCCAAAGAGGGAAATGATTCAATCTTCAATATCAAATCAAATAAGCTTTTAACGAGCATCAGAAAGAGCTAGAGTTTGGCGAAAAGTTGCTACTATTGGAACGCTAAAACCATATATATGAAACTCGCTGTTTCCAGCAGGCAATTTTCGTTTGGTCTTCCCTGGAAAATTTCCATAATTGATTTATTCCACCTGAATCCATTTGTTTATGTTAGATAAATGAACCGTAATTAGAACAGTTTAGCGAACATATTTGGTAATCGACCAGTTTATCAATAACCACCCCCCAAGCACACAAGTAATGTTTTGTTTGGGTATTTAATATATTTGGTGCCACATTGAACCGAATAATGTCTACCCCAGCCAGTAATAGTCAAAGTGAAATAGATTTCAGATAATCAAGCTGGGAAAATCTAAAACAATTTTTCATTTACCACGCCTGGGAGAGGTTGAGCAATCTGATTGAACCGGTAGAAAATAAATCTCATTTAGTCGGCCAATGGCGCTAACGAGTTCGGGCTCACTCTTCTATTCCGAATCATTCTGGAAAAAGTCGGGCACAAAAGATGTCAAATTCTAATTGTTCGCGGTTCACTAAAGCTCGACGGCGTTTGAAATATTCAGCAAAGAGTCCCGATTTGTCTGTCGGTTCTTTTTCACGAATGCATCGTATTAATTTTCGTCGCGATAGTATGATACAGCAATTTTCCATCGGATTAATTCCCTTTCATTGCGTTTGAAATAGCGCTGGAACCAGTTGGAGCAAATCGCGTTTGGTGAATCAAGACGGAAAAACGGTTTTATTAAATGGGAATTACGAAAACTCTGATCTCAAGTAGAATCGCTATAACACACCTTTTACTCTAAATGAGGAATTTTGTGCGAAATTGTGAAATGTGTGAAAATTAAGGTAGTTCCAGTGATTAAAGAAGGCCAACAGTTAACATTTTGTTGGATATTTACACAGTTAAAAAGCTGGTCAAATTTTGACTTCAAATTGCGCTTTAAATTTTTTTCGTTGTTTCACCCTTGAGAATTTGTGTTTGAGTTAGTTTGTGTTTCAGAATTAATTTCTCTCAATCAACACCAGGTAAA
>NW_026018814.1:6892379-6902440 GCF_020466585.1 Dendroctonus ponderosae
TGAAATTTTAGGTAAAAATTCAAAATTTCACATGCGTGTTTTTGGAGCGCAATATATTGTTTTTGACCGAATCAGCTCCCCTATACGCATATATAAAGTGGTTGGGTCTAAAATAAGGAAGGGATCGACTGTTAAAGATTGGATTGCTCCAAAATCGCATGAAAAAGCCCCAAGAATGACGAGTATTTCGGATTTGATGATTTAAACGTGATTTTCAATGAGCCCATCGCATTTTTTGCTTCTTTTTTTTTATTAAGTTAAGTTTATTATAAGTGAAGTATAATTTAAGGCGCTTTGAAAAATTTTATATTTTTTGAAAAAAAATTATCTTCACTTGAGCTCAATGGATTGTTTTAACATGTATTATAAAGCGATTGGGTCTATAATAATAAAGATATCGTTGGTTAAAGATTGTTATTGCTCAAACACCACTTAAAAAGCCCGAAAAATCCGGATTAATTCGAAGCTTCAAGCGTGTTTTTCAATGAGCTCGACGCATTCGTTGCCTTTTTTTGATGAAACTGATGTATAATTTAGGCGCATTGCGACATGTGATAACGTTTGCCAGATATTTACAAATTAGCGCAGTTTTTTTTATTTTTATTCAGCCGTTCTTTAATGTTCGAGAACTTGTGTTTGTTTTTCTTGTACTTTAGTCGATTTATCAATCCTTAACCGGGCTGCCAAGTTTTTTAATATTATAATTTTTAAAGCATTTATTTATTTTGAAAAAACGATTGGCCAATTGAAAGAACCTAGATTAAAAGCAAACCAAAATCGGCATAAATCGGCATTACAGTCTGAAACAAAAAGCAAGCGGGATTGATCTCATTGAGGAATTTCAATGAGCTTTGGTGTTCCGTTCAATATGCACAGAGCGAATTCAGAATCGTCCCAGAAATGAAGTAATCGATCACCATTAAAGGCTCGTGGGATAAAACGGCTGTTTTTATTAATCGAAACACTAATCTACGTCGGAGGGTTGGCTTTCAAGGGCCCGTGATACGAATCTAAATGCGGTTTACGCACTTAATCTAATCTAGAATGAATGCTGTCGTTTTATTGCCTGATTCGATTTACCTTTGTATAGTGGCCGCTCAGTCATTTCATGTCTTTGCTCCCAGCATTACCACTTTAGGGAAAACTTGATAATCATTTAATTGACTAGTTTTTATTGGAAGACTATTGTGCACACATTAGCTTTCGCAAGATAATACGCTTTCCCGAGGCAAACCAGCTAATATTAAACGATTTAGTTTCGAGAACATACTCTAATATTATGTGTGCAGATTGGCTTAAGTATACAATGTTAAATGAGTTTGTCTTGTTCATTACAATGGTCAATATTGGTTTGGTTTAAAAGCGAAACTATCTAGGCGAACTTTTTGTTTATTTTTCACATAGATTAATGTTTTTGAATGTTCAATATGCGTATTTTTTAGTTAATCCCTCTAAAATCTCCTTTCAAAGCTCACCGTTTTTAAATTTCAATCGCGCCACCAGCTGAGTATTTTTTGGCCTTTTACCAGCATTGAAAAAATACGGCAACAATAATCCTGTTTCCATCAGCCGTCAGTACTCTTTTCCTGCCAGTCGGTTTGCAGATTTGCGCTTCGTAAAGCCTTGCTGATGGTTGACGTGTCCGAAGCTTATCAGGTGTTTCTTTTAATTGAAATTTTGACTGATGGTTCTTTCGTCGGCTCTGCTTTTTTCCTCGTTTTCCTTCAAGTTTGGATGTTCCTGCGAATCATCTTTCCAAAATTCCATGTCAGACGAAATAATACTTTTATTTTTGGCGGACATCGGGCCCATTAAAGCGCTTGGTACGATTTTCGTCAAAATGGACCAAATTCAAATTGTAATGTTTTATCCCCAATAAATATTATTCCTCACTTTTTTTGAAGGGAACGTATAAAATTTGGATTGATTTTAGGAATCAACATTTCTCAAACGTTGTCACTGAGAAGTCTTAACTAATTATTTCCTTGCAGACTTAGATTTTTCGGAGTCTTTTTGTCATTTTTGTCTTTAATTTTGCTGACTTTTATGCTGCCTGGCTGGCTTAACTTTCTGATAGAACTTTTGTCAATTTTTCGCTCTCAGCCAACAAGTTTCGAGAATTTTTAAATATTCTATTGAAGCGCAATTTCCTTATTTTTGCCGATGAAAACTCCGAGATAAATAATTCTTCATTAAAACCTTGCTAAGATCATTTATTCTAGCTCTCATTTAGCTGGTTTGTATCTATGCTGTATATGCAGGGTGGTCCTCAACTAATCTGCCGAAATTCACTGACATATTCTTTAGGCGAAAACAGTGCCAAGCAAAATCTAATAAAGTTTTCCCTCGCATTAATGCTGCGAGCAAAAGAAAGCATTTTCAAATCAGCATACGGTTTGAATCTGGATCTGCCATTTCAGCGGACTGTACTCAACTTATCCAGCATTTAAAGTTGAAATTTTCATGAAAATGGAGCAAAAAATTTTTTCTCAACATCAAATTATGTATTCCGTCGCTCTTGCCACCAAAGAAGCCTTGATCAATAGTACTTTTTGACAAAATATCTCATAATTTATGAATTTTTTAAATTATATTAAATTAAACAAATGGAAAATCTACCTACTTTGTTTAGGAGACCAACATTTTTTGGTTTATTTCCATCAGTGCCAAAAGCACGGAACTTGAAGCAGACAAAAATTGAAACATTCCATTTAAATTTCCAGCTCGGCTAAAGTATCGAGTTAAAAATGTTGGCGCATTGGCTCAAAGATCGATCTATAGATATTCTTTTATCGGATCTGAAAAGAAATACTTTTTGGGAAATGGGCAACAATTAGAATTTGACATCTTTTGTGTCCCGCGTTTCCTCGAATGATTGGGAACAAGAAATATCAGGCTCGTTAGCGTCAATAGCTTACAAAATGAAATTTTCTTCAATCCCGTTTTCCACTAAGGTTACGAAATTATTGAACATCGATGCGGTAATTCGAAAGGCAATTTCTTTCCACCGTATTCAATAGAGCCGGAAATTTCCTGTTCTAGTTTAACGGAAATTAGAACTGTTTTGGCTTTTCTATAACCAATTAACTGATCTCCTATTTTAGATAAGCGTAAACTATGGCGTCGGCCTAGCTAGTGAGTGCCTTAAACGACGGTCGCTTATATAATTGGAATTATTAACCCGCAATGTATTCCTAGACATTAATTCGGTCAACATAATACCCGACCTGTTTCCGCAGCTCAACATACAAGACACGGGAAGGGTCGAAGGTTTGGGGGCCCAGTTCGCATTACACAACATATCTCAGGAATTAGCAACTCCGATAAAGGATCTGTAATTGACCTAAAATGGTGACCTCAGGATCCAGGCTACCAAGCTTATTATCGTCCAAGTTTCTCGTTTAACTTGTCAAAGCTCTGGATTTGCTCCGTGATCATTTTTACATTTACAAAGCAAATGATCATTACATACATACAAATACCATGTTGTGTGTGACTTTGGCAATGATATCGTTTGTCGAACCATACATTTCCCGGACTAATGAAAACGTATCACGCTAAATTCAAATTGGCATAATTGCGCAAAACATGAAACTGTCCTAAACATAAATTTCAGAAAATACAAGTTATGAAATCGCTAACGCTAAAAATAGTTTACTGCCAACATTGCCCCTCGGTAGATTAGGGCAATTTATTGCGGTATAATTTCACAATTCCAGGGTAGAGCGGAGCGGGTTAATTTTTTTTGGCTAATTTGGATGAAATTGTGCGAATTGGCATTTTTATTCAACTTATCATCGTGCAAAGTTGCGTTAAATGTAACATGAGCGCTCCATATAAAATCAAGCCAAAATTAATACGCTTTAAATTCAATTGAGTGAGATTTATTTAGCAAGAATCCGTTACACAATAGTAGTTTATTAAGCTAAGCATTTCAATGAATATTCATAAAGATTTATTTATGCTGCAGAATTTTACAATTTTTCGGAGGGCAAATTTATGATTTTGCAACAGTTCAACAATAAATGCATTTCAATTTTAAATGTTTGTGAGAGCAATAACAGAAAAACAAAACTGAATGTTTTTTTAATTTCCGACAAATTTTATTCCTTTTGCGTGCTTTTCAATCGGATGCTTCATGAGTAGTGGAATATTGGCCATAGAAACCAGAAGCAACTTAGGCACATTTCATATGTGCATTAAATCTCGGCTAAAAATTGAAAATAATCCGAATGGAGGATAATTTTCGTTTATCATGGATCAGGTGTGAAGTGTGTTTATTTCTGCGCTTGTTACTTTCTTTAAAAAAAATAATTTTTAAATTGATACATTTCGAGCTATTATAGTAAATGAAGATAGTTTGAATTAAAAAAGGATTCCGTTCAACAACCGCTTAAAATCAGCCATCATTTTCTATTATCTTGGATAATTATATTTGAGTAAATGACCATTTTCTCAGTTAAATATTGCAACCGCCCAAAACTCGCTCAGAATTTGCCATATTTTTTTATTACCTTGGATCAGAAGAGAACAGCAGATCTATTTCTGACTTCGTTGAATTCTTCCCATCCTTTCTGTAAAAATAACATGGAATTCGGGGCATGTCGAGCTACTTGAGTATTGGGGGTTTGAGTAGAGAAGATAGCGGCAGTTAGAGATTGCAAGAGTCTAGTGTGACCACTACAAAGGTCCTTAAATTCCTCGCTTCCTTGACACGAAAATTAAAGGTTCAGTTCTATTTTGCATCTTAAAGCTCTAGTATCTGGTCTATTCTTTCCAATGGCAATTTTTTCGCGTTGAAATTAATTGCAGCAAAAAATTGAAAAAATGTACATACAGCTGAGATAAATAACAACTTGAAAAAACAAACAAAAGTAAAAAAGCCAGTGTCCTGATGATCAGGAGTGGCGGGATTCATTGCACAAACATAACTAGATACTGTAGTGGGTAAGAATTACTAAGTCAACTGCATTGGGTCAGAATTTTTTCAAGTTCTGTCGGATTGATTAGTAAAGGTCGTGATTCCCTTTTCCTTCACGCAATAAGACGCGAAGAGGGTCAAAACCCGGTTGTGCATCGCGATAGGGCTCGGGCTCGTATTACACATTACTCAGGATTATAGGAAGCCTGATAAAGGATCTGGAACTGACCCGAAATGATGACCTAAGAGACACACCCCAGTCGTTATTGTCTGCCAAGTTTAGCCGTTAGCTTAGTTTGTCTTGTCCGAGCGAATAGATATTCGGTGTAAGCGCCCAGCAAATTGCAGGTTTGTTTATCTGCTCCGTTGGCACTTCAGAAGTCGATTTGTTCGGGTGGAGTTCTCTGCCGGAAGTTACCCCGCTAATAATCGAGTATTTGGTTTGATATTCAAATCGGTGCCAATTTCCATTGACTTAAAACGCATTGATCACGGATGAAGTTTGGGTGCAGTTTCCACTTGTTTTCGATTATTTTTCTTCAACGTTTACCCCATAAATAAAATTGGTCTCCTCAACTGGCTCAGCTCATCGCGCTTGGTGTAATCATATGGCCCGCGTCAAGCGGGATGATAACATCAATTATTCTTCATTAAGTTGAAATATTAGCGGTGTATTCTAAATCGGTTTCTTTAAAATGGATATCCAGTTTCCAACAGTGTGCTACCGTTTCGCTTGAGGTCACATCCCATGGGAACGGTGCTAAAACTAAATTGCACTATCCTGTTGGCTGTCCATGTTTCTACACTAAGTCCCAGTCTTATGTTAATGTAGCAGCCAGATAGATTATTATTAACCATCCACCTTGATGTACGTCGGTTAAAGTGCAGGATGATGTTCTCAAATATTCATCATGTCCACCCAATGACTGTTTCCAGATGGCTGTAACTTTAATCTTCCAGCACAAAGTAAATTTATTTACACAGGGTAATAAGAAAATCAAATACTACCATTAACATCTTTTTTTTAAACAGAAGCACCTATTTTCCTCTTCAAATTTGAATTACTAGTATGACATGTAAACAATATTAACCAAAATAGCAAGGAAGTTTAAAAATGAATCTCATCCAAGGGAATAAGTGAACCATAGTTTACCATACGTTCGGTTGCGTACATCAGCTTATTGAAAATTTTTAATTTATCGGGTTTTGAAATGGTGAAGTTAACAGAACGAGAAGAAACTGAAATTGTCTGCAGTGTTGTGTTTCGTGATAGAACATGCACCTAAATAGAAGCAGTTTAATTATTTAATCAAATCCACCGTGGTCGTCCTCTTATGTGCCAAAGGATGGTTATTTGAAGATGATTTCAATAGACGAAATGAGTTTTGCGAAAGGATGCAAAATATGTGCAATCCACATAACAATTTAGTAAAAAACGTGATTTCTTCGCTAAAGCCACGTTCAGTTTGAATGGTTATGTGAACCGACAAAATTGTCGATATCGGGCAACAGAACAGAAAATCCGCTTTGAATGGAGGTTGGTGTGGAATATCCCGCGGAAGAGTAATAGGACCATTTTTTCTTTAAACAGGCTCTAACTGTAGAAGCATATCCAGAATTTTCCTAACTTGAATTAGTTCTAGCATTGGTGTCTTTATTTGCGTGATTTGTGTGCGGACATTTTTGGATGAATCCTTTCCAAACCGGTGGATAGGAAGGCTAGAACCTACTGAATCGCCTCCTAGATCGCCAAAATTAACTCTCATAGATGGGCCCCGTGTAAGAAGGGTTTGAATAACCTTAAGTCGAAAGTTTTGTTGGGAGACCAAACAATCTGCAAGAGTTGAAATAGAAGTTCCGAAAAAAGTGCGTGCAACAATTCGGGAAATGGTTGAAAACGTGCAGGAAGAGAAAGAAAAGCAGGCACTTCCGTATGAAAAAACTAAGTTGATGGTCGTAACTGATTTTTTCACCAGCCTGTTTGAATGGATCGAAGACATTAGTAAAAAGCTCCTAGACGGGAATATCGACTTATTCTGTTCTGGCGACAATTTGAAGATGTTTGGCCAGACACCAAGGTTCATATTCGAGGCTAAACACTTTCAGTTCTTATAGAGCCAGGCGAGTAAACAAACGGTAATTAAACTGCCGAGTTTTTCGCGTTTGATCGTTTTTCACAAAACCGCTGAAAACATAAAGGCCGATTGGTAGAACAAAAAGCATTTTGGAGTTTAAAATAAATTTGCCCTTATTCGTGGGTTTTTTCTCAGTTTAAGTAGCCTATTGTCTCTTTCGAGCGATGCTATGGGCCGGACTCCGAAATTTTTTTTTGCCAATTTTTTGAAAAATCCGTGTTGTCCAACGACCAATCGCTTCGATTTAGACCTGAAAAAATCCTGAACACTCCCAAAAATTTCCTATGAAAGTGAGATTTTGCCTTTCGAGTGTTATTTTGGGCAGGCTTGAGAAAGTTTTGGTTTTTGCTTTAGAATCTATTTTTTAATCCCTCTGTATATGCCAACGGCCAATAGTTTAAGATCTTAAAACATCCTGGAAGCTCGCAGAAATTTCCTGATCAAGTGAGTTTTTTCTCAATTAAAGCAGCCGATTTTCTCATTCGAGTAATGCTATGGGCCGCATTTAGGAATGTTTGGTTTTTCCTTGGCAAATTTTTGAAAAATCGGTGTTGTCCATCGACCGCTTAGATTAAGTACATGAAAAAATCCGGAAAAAGTGAGGTTTTCCGCATTTAAGAGTGATATTCTGGACAGGCTTGAGCGATTTTTAGTTCTTCCTTGACAATTATTTTTTAAAATCCTCTAAATATACTAACAGTCTACCGCTTCCCCTTGGTAACTGAAAACACCCTGGAAACTCCCAGAAATTTCCTCAAAAAGTTATTTTTTTCTCACTTAAAGCAGCCCATTTTCTCATTCGAGTGATATTGTGAGCCGGATTGTGGGATTTCGGCTTTTTCAAGTCAATTTTTTGAAAAATCAGTGTTTTCCACCGTCCAATCGCCTCTGCTTAGTAACTGAAAAATTCTGGAAACTCCCCGAAATTTCCTATTAAAATGAGTTTTCCTCACTCAAAGCGCTTTGCGCTTTCGAGTGATTTTATGGGCTGAGTTTAGGGATTTTTGGTTTTTTCTTGACGAATTTTTGAAAAACTCGTGTACCCTATAGGCCATCGACTCGTCTACGTGACTGAAAAATCATGAAAACTTCCAGAAATTGCCTGTAAAAGTGAGTTTTGCCTTACTTAAAGCACGGATTTTACCATTCGAGCAATATTATGAGGCGCATTGTTGAATTTTTGGAATTTTCTGGTCAAATGGTTGAAAAAATTTTTTTTTCAACGGCCAATTGCCTCGGTCTTAGTAACTGAAAACATATTGGAAACTCTCAGAAATATCCTAGTAAAGTGGATTTTTCCTCACACGGAAAGCCGCCGACTTTCCCTTTCGAGTTTTATTATGGGCCAGATTGATAAATTTTTGGTTTTCTTGCCGAATTTTTGAAAAATTCTTGTTGTCCAACGACCCATCCCTACGATTTAGTATATGGAAAAATCCTGAAAACTTTCAGAAATTTTTTATTAAAGTGAGGTTTTCCTCATTTTCTCTTTCGAGTGATATTCTGGACAGGCTTGAGAGATTTTTTTTCCGTAACAATTTTTTCTTAACTCGTCTAAATATATCAGCCACCAATCGTTTCTCCTTAGTAACTGAAAACGTCCTGGAAACTCCCAGAAATTTCCCAATCAAGTGAGTTTTTCCTCACTTGAATCAGCCGATTTTCACTTTCGGGTGATGTTATGGGTGGCATTGAGGAATTTTTGGATTTTTTTGACGCATTTTTGCTGGTATACTTAAGCAACTTACCGGCAATAACTACTTGAAATACACATGGTTCCTTCTGCTTTCCAATTTCATTTTCCCCATAGCAAAGGAGAGTACCATAGTCCAGGTCGTTGTTGGGTGTGTAGTTCAATCGAGACGATGTCACCTAAACACAAACAACTTTAGAAACATCGAATAAAATACAAAATTGAGGAAACTGTTCAAGTGTTTCTCCTTGCGATTCATGTACGGGACGCACACGATATTTATGTGCAATTGAAGCATATTGCAAGTTTAAATCGTAGCTGGAAACCAAAATATCATAGCATGTTTACCTCGTTCGTGTACTTTTCGCTGGACACGTCCGTCTGATCCCCGCTGTTATTAAATGTCCAATGAAATGCCGCTACTGGCGGATTCGCATCCACTCGACATCGTAACGTCACGGTCTCCTGCTTGAGTGCTCCATACACTTCCTCACGTTCCTGGATGCACACGGGCGCGTCTGCAAACAGAGTGCACCACGGGTCAGGATATACGGGAATAATATCCAGGAATCCACAAGGTTGGATCGCTCATATCAAACTTTTATAGCATCAAATGAAACATTTAGCACCGAAGCTGAGCTCTTTTCCCAGGAGCGGCGATAACTTCCGGGATGGATTAGGAACGTCTTTGCACATTCAACAGCGAAAATTTCAACTGCATTATTGCGACGACGTTTAAGGAGAAATTGATGGACCTTTTTGGATACGAAACAGTTTTTCTAGAAAAAAGGAACTTTAGAAACTGATGATTTTCAAGTTTCTACTGTTCCGTGGCTCAAGCGCTGTAGCTTTGCTTTACCTAGGTTTTTCTTCAATTTTCTCACATTTTTACCTGAGGAGAGAATTAATTAGAATTTACATTACATTTAGGAATGTTTTCCGGGCTTTGAAGCCGTAGTCTATCGGAATTTCTTCCTGACGTTTCGTCCACAACTGTGGTGGACATTTTACATTTAGAATTTACATTTACAGACGAATTCATTTTGAAAATGCATTATGAAATTATTTTTTTCAAACACTTTACCGAGTTTTAAATATTTTTGAACGTCCTAAATAAATGCTTTTGAATGTCTGCTAAGTTTTATTTTTGTCTAAATTTGAGCAGAATCTATTGGAAATACCACATAAATGTTATCATTCCTCTTTGTCAGCAGAAAGGAGAAAAGCCATAATCTATGTTTATATTCAGAGAATTCGACTCGTAATTTTGAGTCGCTGATCTAAGCATAAATGGTTAAGCTCAACCGAATTA
>NW_026018814.1:6902540-6913576 GCF_020466585.1 Dendroctonus ponderosae
TTGCGGCGAAAAATGACCTCCTAGCGGAAAACGTTCAATACAAAAGCTGTAGATAATGAAAAAACCAAAACCTTTTATATTTAGAATTTTTTGAGATAACCTCAAATCAACTTTCAAAATGACAAAAAGCCGACCGAACAAAAAGATCAAGATAATTGTTCGTCGAAGATACTGTTTTTGAAAAATGTACATAACTCGAAAACTAGTCGTCTTCCGAAATGCCAAAAATCGTGCTTAATCAACACCAAAAAAGCTATATGTTTACAAATTTTCGTATACTTAAATTAAATTATTTATGCGCTAGAGAAAAAATTAGATAAAAATGCTCGGGTTTTTTACCATTTTGTTAATTTGAAGTTATGTCAAAAAATATTGAATCCAAAAATTTTATAGCTTTTGATTGTCTACCACTCTGCCATTAGACA
This sequence comes from Dendroctonus ponderosae, assembly GCF_020466585.1. NCBI lineage: Eukaryota > Metazoa > Arthropoda > Insecta > Coleoptera > Curculionidae > Dendroctonus > Dendroctonus ponderosae. The sequence goes on from NW_026018814.1 coordinate 6,902,966, forward strand.
TTTTCCGGTGGGAGGTCACGTTGCGCCGCAAATCCCAAAAAAAAGTTTTCAGGGGTTGAAAACGCTTTTTTGGGAAGAAACTGCATCCCTATTTCACAATTTCCAGCGTTTTCGTGTTGACATTTTATTTTTTCTTAAAACTGGAACCTTAACAACATTTCCACCTGGTCCTTCCCAGCCTAAACAGCGACCTTTGACATGTATAAACCCTGTTGTAAGTATGAATAAAATTTGTTTGTTTGCTTGTTTGGCACAATTCAGCAACTTTCAGGTAAAAATAAATGCAGATATTCCATTTAGGTAAATTTCTATGATAAATTCTGTTGAACCTATGTGCCCTGAGCCCTACTAATCGTAACATGCTCGAATGTTGAGATTCTCAGAACGAACATAGTTCAACCGCCAAACACGTAAATACCGTGGGCATCGAGGCGAAAAACAAATTTCCAATATAACCAAAGTTCCGATTCATAGTGCGGCCACGAACGTAGCAGTTTACCTCAAAATTAAATCAATCCCTAAAGTTAGTTAGTTAGGCAATTTGTATTATGTTACTATTACACATTCTTTGGGTCATTGCGCTGCCTAGTTAGACTTTTGTTAGCAGGGTTATAGCGACATGCGATTAAAAACACCACCTTAGAAATAAAGTCTTTTAATATTTTTATTTTAAATACATTAATATATTACAATGATAAAAACAATGACATTATAAGGATCTTATATGCAACTCTCCTGTATCCGATTGGATGTGGTGACCACTTCGGGCCCCCGATATTTATGGGTGAGCGTTTGGGACCCCGTAATCAACGTCGGATTGTGGGGGTTTGTCCGGTTAGGCCTCTGGAGACTTCGATATATCTGGAAAATGTTGATTAGCACTACTATTCTCCCTATCATCTTAATCGTTCATTACTGTTTGATTCGGGGCATGTAATTCTTTGGCAACGTGTTTAAAGGCGTATCCTTCGCCCTCATCGTCTTGGTCGTCTTCTTCGCGGCAACCAGGTGGTTCGTACTCGTATACTTTCATAAACCCGTGAATCGGTCTTCTTTCTGCAACAAGCGGATCTTCGATCAGCATTCAATTGATTGGGCCTTGTTTCAAAACTTACCATACTGATTTCGGATTATATCCGGATCCGTGGCTTCTATGGAGTTTCCATTCCGAACCGCTTCAGCTGTTATGGTGTGCTCAATGGAACCGCTGGAGGTTCGCATTCCAGTTATGGAACCATCGACAATCAGGTCATCTGCATTGATAACGGCTTCCATAGGAACATGCTTTGTACTGTTGCTATCCGGCCTGTTAAATTAGCATTTGAAAAATTCCAGGCGCTGCTTTAAACCGGGTAACTTAGTTATGAAAATAAACCCCTAAACAGGCAAGCAAAGTCCCTTTCTGCAACTTCTTTGCTTGATAAGATATTCAGAATGAGAATGAAAAATCGTAGTGGCTTTAAGAACGGAAAACGCGATAGCAAGATTTTTTTAATACTCGCTTTATTGCAGGTAACGCGAGGGCCGCTTACTTCCGTTTGTTTCGGATTGCAACTTTTAGCATTTCATAAAACTGTTTCTGAATGGTGTAACCATTTTCTGCTATGGCTCTTACATTGGATGAATAAATTCGCAATTGCAGCGTTCCGAGTTTTATGTTGCAGTTGTTCGGCCATTGTCGCAAAATCACTATCCTATTTAAATTTATGAAGATTGTTTAGTGATTTTCCGTGAAAGTGGCGCTTTAGTGGATTGTTAATGAGTGAGCAATTTGTGTTTTCTGGAGAGAATGGAATTGCCGAAGTGGAAGAACATTTCTCAATTTTTAAATAGCTGGCATGGAATTGAATACCTTTGGTATTTCAAAGTTTTTTAAAAAGGTGGATTTACCTGTGGCATGGCCTGGCGTAGTGTTTTCTACATAGTGCTACCAACACTAGACATACTCCGGTTGCCAAAATTGCTGCTGTTCCTAAAAGGCCCATTATCAGGGGGTTGATTGGCATACTGGCAGTCGAACCTGCAAAAAATACAGTCAGTTTTTTAGATTTTTCGTAGCAATTTGGGTGATAGCTATTTTCAGAAATTGAGGTTTTCTTTAGAGCGTCCGATTTGTGCGCCTTATGTGCCTTAAAACACAGTAGAACTGTTTTCTTTAATTGAAGGTTGTTTGAAACTTTTTCCAACATGGTCAAGGTCTCGATTTTTGTGAAATGTTTTTCCAAAAAATGGGGTGTTGACTCATAAAATTGTAAAGATTCGTACCCAAAATGAATGGGAATCCAAGTTCCTATTGGCTGTTTGGAGCATCAGCAGTCAAAATAACCGTAAATAGTAAAACAGATAATAATTCATTGAAAATAATCGGTCGATGAGAATCGGTCTAAGTAGCTATTTTTGCGCATTTTTATACTATTCTTAATGCAAGTAGCTTCAAAGTTCAGTTTGCCAAAAATGTATAAATTCGTCGATCAATCACTGAAACAGGCCGACTTTGAGCAAATTAATGCATGCTAAGTACAAATAAATTTCATCTCTTTGGCTAATATTATACAGGGTCTGCCAACGAGAAACACAGCTGCCTTCATTGGGGGCAAGTGATCCAAGTTTTAGATCACCACATTTTAGATCACTTGCCTCCCGTGTACTCTACAATTTTCAAGTTTCTCCTGATTATAGTTTGCCGTATACACCCTGTATAAGGTTTTTACCCCACACATTTCTTCTTATTGCCACGATTTCAAACACATGTTTAGGTCAACGAATTTTTCACAACGTGGCAAGTCAATAAAAAATGCTGAATGAAATTATCAGGAACATAAACGGCGCTTCATTGCGACAATTTAAGTGACGATTCTGGGGACCCAGATATTAGCAGCATTTTTAACTGTTCAACTTGAGAAACATATTTTTCTGCTCGAAGGACCAAAAACACAAAGAACGGTTCTTATGGCCTCTCCATGCATCGCACTTTCACCTCTATTTTATTCATCGCATGTTTTTCAAAATAAGTTAGACTACTGTGCCGTGATCCGTCAACCTTTATCGACGGATTTACGGCTCTTTCTTCGCGGGTCCCAAATGAATTCTTCTCGTTTTGGGCAATTTAAGTCTAAATGTACCAAATAACGTACCAAATTTCAAACCAAATAACGTACCAAATAGTGCGGTCAACATGATAAAATATTCCATATTTGAACAGTTATAAAACTAGGCAAAAGCTTGCTATTTAACTAAATCTAATCAATATTTCTATGGACGTTACCAGCACAACGCTCATTAAGCCCCGATTATCGTGCTAGTTAAAACTTTCAATGTATAAAAAGAACCGACTATAATTTTCCAAACTTCATTATGCCAAATGGATTTTGTTGATATTCGCAACCGCCAAGTTAAGTGGTCTGAGTGCAGCTGGAGCAATTTAATTAAAACGAAACTTATGAGCCTCATTTCTGCTTTGAATCCTCCCAACTGCTCTCAATAAGTGAAATTCGATAAGTTGCAATTTCCCCGTACAATTTCATAACAATTCCAGAAGTCGAAAGGCGGAGTTCTAGGAAAATGGATTTGTGCAGAAAAATTATAAGTATCCGGGGCCAGAAAACTGAGAAGTCAAGTCATTATTTTCCAATTTCGTTGGGCAATCTAAAAGTAAATTGTATCGAGCAAGAAAAACGTGTAGTTCGCGTGTGTGTCTTGCAACGTGACTTGCAAAAGCACTTCGTAACAATCAATGGAACAACCTCGTTCTTTTTGCCCGTTTGAATAATGCACATTTGTCTTAAGTGAAACGCGAACAACTTCAGATCTAGTTTTACGAGCCAACGTCAAAGTGTGTTTTCGATTTTATCGCGACGCCGAAAAATTGTTATCTATAAAAGTCGGCGATTGGCTGATAGGAGGAAATATTCCATTTTTACAACTTCTGGATTTTATGATTCCCGTTGAATTTATGCGAAGCAGTTTCACTAGAGTCAATTTCACAATGTCCGTCATTTTCAACTCGCTTTGGTCAATTCAGTTTGGGAGGATTTACAAAGTCAAACAAGCAACGCATATAAATTGACAAAAAATCGATATCAGTATGCAACAATGCTTTTGGTTATTTCTCCGGTTCTATTAATGGTTTGAGAACCAATTTCAACTTAGCATTTGGTGTCTGACAATAATATTTGTTATGCATTTCGATAGAAAAACCCATGTATTTTTAGGACGTAAATATTGTCGCGGTTTTGGAATATTCCGCGTCTTCTTTATGGGATTTGTGTTGCTGTTTGCTGTACACGCCCTGATCTCAATTGGAATCAATTTGCTATGGAATTTACTGGAAAATATCCAAAAGTTACTTGTAGGTGTAAGGTAAAGTGAACCTCCCACAGTCACGATGTAATTTTCTATTCATTTGCATAATATCGAGAGCCAAAGCTGAAATCAATAATATTTGCACACCACTGACGAACTTCGACGGCGATTTAGGCGTGAGCAAATACTAGACGGAATCCTAGAAAATAGGCCAATGAATTTTTAAAAAATTGATGGATATTTTTGTGGAAGTTGAAGTTTTAAACAGTTTTCAGGAAGTGTTTGGAAGTTTGGTTTAAGTGAGCGAGTTTTAACCAGAAATAATTTGAGTGGTCATCAAATCCAAACCGGCTAAAGAAACTCTAACAAGATTGGTAAAAGGAGGCCGGTTTTTGGACCCAGAAAAATAATGTTTCATTTGCAGCTATTTTTCACCAAATAGCATCACGGTGACCAACAAACCTCAACATCTTCTAGCAAATCTTTAGCTGCACTAAATATTCTTTTATGAATCTTTGCAAACTTTGAATGTTAGAGAACGGAACCATCTTGACACATTCTCGCAATACTCCTAAAATTTACGATGTTAAAACTTCGAAAAAAAACCTTAAACTTTTTCTTTCAAAGTATTGACGCACAAAGCCCAGTAAAGCTCTTGGGTTATACGCCTGAAAATCCAGATCAACCCTAAAAATGTCACAAGCTGGAAAAAACTTCCACTATAAAAAAAGATTAACGGACGACTATGTTCGCTTTTGATAGCGGGTTCAATGTCGTAAACATGACGACGGTCAGGGAATAGTTCCCCTGATGAAAAGCAACCACCCCTTCTGAGGCCTAATCTAAATATCAATTGATAGGGCTTGTTATCGTAAATGACATGTTTTTATTGTTAGTTCTTGTTCCCAGTGCCGCTGCTTTGATCAATTGTTTGCTGGTTGCTGTTTTAATTCAAGAGTTTTTTGATTCGAAGAACTTTCTTGGTCAACAGTTTGCATAATAAATTCCCTAGGCATTCCTTTAGCTCTGAACCTTAACATAAAGCTTTTGCAGATTTTTTTTCAGGGCATCAGGACTGATTATTTTGAACACTCCAAAGAATGAGACTCGTGAGCTTCGCAGTTCATAATTCATCCCCAACGTGCGGATGTCGGCCGGACTCCTCTTGATTTGTAACGTACATTTAAGGTACTGTAATGTCTCGCTCATATCCTAGATGTGGGGCATCATCTTCTGTCGTTTCTTTGAGTGTAAGTTTTGAATGAAATGAAATGTGGTTTTTCAGAAAAAGCTTGCATATCCAGATCATGATATGAAAAGTCCAGAAAGGTGAATTTTTCTAGCGACAAGAAAAACAATTTAACGCAATTTTTTTTATGATTTACTCGATTACTTATTGAACTTAAGCTCTTATTAAAATAGTTATAAGCAAGCTTGAAAAAAATGGGTTTTCAAAAAAATCAATAGACTGACTAATATCACTCGTTATATCCTCACTCATTCCATACGCACTTTAAATTAAGAAAATATATTGATAATTTTACATTACCATGAGTTTAAAAACGAGGAAACCATGAAAAATGAGTTGCAAATGCATATATTACAAGAAACATGTAAACATATTTTTCTACTCCAAGCCAGATAACATTATACGAATAATGTTAATCTACTATTTTATTTCTACGTACTAACAAGAAGTAAACTTAAAGGTTGTATTTTAATACAGCAATATTGGAAATTGTGTATTCCAATTTAATGATGCTGAAAGGAACGATGGTGTTGTTGCTTGATTTTAAATTTATTTTTATATGTAATTCGGAGACTTTTTATTTTCGTAATTTTTAAATTTTTTGTTAATTTAGTAGGTAACATTTTAAATTGTTCAGAATGTTTCAGTTCATCGTTCATCAATTCAATCGATTTTTAGGCCCCTTAGATTCTGAACCGTGCTGTGCCGGTTCACAATCACCTACACAACATTACCTACTGTTGAACCAACAGAATTAAGCTTAGAAAAATATTAAAAATAACTTTGCTGTAGATATTGAACATCGCAGGGAATTAATGTTTTTCTGGCACTTTTTGCATCATAACCATAATCTGCTGGCAGATTTATAACTGCACCAGAAATTTTCCAATAGAGGATTCTCTTCCAATTTAGTCCCTAATCGACGTATTTTTTTTATTTTTATTATAATATTAAATTATTTGGGTTCATCCACTTCAGGCTTTCAGATGTTTGTTTCGTTATCTCAAGCTGATTTCAAACAGTAAAAGCTTTTTAGGACATTTTTAGAGTGTTGTAGAACATGGTTTTACAAGCTCTTACGCTCTCTTCTTTTTTTGCATCAAAAACTGCTGTAAGTAGTTTTTCGGCTTACACTGCAATTTGTTCTGTTTATTGCTCTTTTCTTTCGTTTCCCCATTTCCCAGATTCGTTAAAAATGCGTTGACTTTTCCTTTCAATTTATATCATTCCAATGCATCATTTTTTGTTTTGGATATATTCAACGATTTTTCATACCGCATTGTTTAGTTGTAGATTCATTGCCTTCTCTTCCGAAATACCTGCCGCATTTTTATCTTTTCTTTTCATTACTGTTATATCCCCAGTCGTATCCCACTTTTACGTTGGTTTTTCCTGCGTTTGCATTATTTTTTAGTTGCGTGCTAAGAACTCTCTTTTTCCGCATAGTTTTCATCTATCTCATCTGGTAAAACATTTCGATAATTTTTTTCTAAACTGTATTCACTTTCAGCTTCCTCATTATCTAAATTAGTCTCGATTTCCATTTTTCGTTCAATTATATCACGTGAATTATTTTGTGCGCTGCTCTAATATCATGAGCAAGCAAAAAGTTGTTTAAAGCAACAGTTTCACGTTTATTTTTGTAAATTATATATTGCAAGAGATCGTTTAGAAAAAACAGAGATACTTAACTAATCAGAAAGAATTTAGAATCATCTGATTGTTCATCATGGTCAGAACTTACACTTTCAGACAGTTTTTTGGAATAAGCATTATTGATTTGACTTTCCATAAAAACTTTTCTTAAAATTTTGAAGTTTTTTGAAGTTCGATTAAATTAAATAAACTTCGACTTGCTCGGTTCAGTTAAAAATAAATATTTAACTATTTCATCATGATATTAAGTTGTGAATTTTTCTTTTGATCTTTGAGCATTGAATGCTCGGATGTACGCAATCATATTAGAAACAGTCGGACTAAGCAGAGGATCAATTAGTTAGCACAAAATCGAAGATATCCAGTGCTTAAGGAGATGGCAATTTCTGAAAAAAGTGGAGTTACACACTTTTTTGGGACAATATCCGCGTTTGTTCATCATCAAGATCAAACATCTTATTAATATAAACAATGCGACTTAGGTCCAGTTTAGATGATAAAAAGCTTTAATTTGGGGGCTGGAATATGATGGGACGGTTATGATTGCCTCCTGAATAGGCGAGTTGTTAAAGTAAACGACCCGTATATCCGTAGTGCACACGTGTAAATCGTACATAATGGTAATTGTACATGGCGCTCCCGAACAAGGCCGTAGTTCAAACGGGCCCTTGGCAGTCCATATTTCATTGGGGACGTTGCGGACGTCCACCGGACGTTCGCGGTTAGCAACCTGCAACGCTCAACGGCATATTTGCCTGCATTCAGTCGCTATTAGCAGCATCCGTGACGAATTAATTTTTATTTTTGCTGAATCCATTCCTAGAAGACGCTGATGACGTGCAAACTCATTTACTTCCAGCAAAACGTGAAAGGAACAACTCTAAACTCTTCCATCCGGCAACTAAATATGTGCCTTACCTTGTAATTTGGCCACTCCTTTGAAAGTTACGGGATCGATCACTGTCGCATCGCTTCGGCCCTTTTTGTTTACGGCATACAACATGATGCGGTAACTAGTTCCCGGGTCCAGCCCATCAGCTACAAAGATGGGTGCCTGTAAAATTTTGCAACTTCACTTTTTGCCTCCTGATAAGAACTCCGAGGTATCAATCACGTATCGAACAGGGCAAGCTTGGTCTAGCTAGTTTTTCGTCATTAACGATGGGTTTTATGTGTAAGAAATGAAAGTGTTTGTTATGAATAAGCACAAATCGAATTTTAACTGTTTTCTATGTGACTCTTAAACGTTTTTAGTGATGAGCAAAAGAGAGACTTGCATGGTCTTGGTTTGGGCCTTGCTGTGAGTCTTGCTTTTAAATAAGGTGTAAAACAAAATACAATCAATTCAATAATAATCATAAAATAAACAGATAATCACTCGGCACAACATTTCCATTATAGTGTTTAATGTCGACGTTGTGCCTAGCCCTTCGTGCACGACACTGATTTTAAGGTGGTTTTGATGTAAAAACACTGCGAACACACCGATTGATCACTTAGTATTGAAAAATCAGTATCCTTCCTACTTCGACACTAAACACTCTAATGCGAATATTGTGCAGAACGCTTGGGGCACGACGCTGATTTTAAGATTATTTTGGCATAAAACACTCTAAACCTGACGATTGTTCCTTTTGAGCCAAAAATCAGTGTCGTCCCGAAGGTCTCGGCACAACTTCGACTTTAAATACTATAATGGATATGTTGTGCCGAGCCCTTCAGACACGATACTGATTTTAAGGTGGTTTTGATGTAAAAACATTGCAATCCTACCAATTGATCACTTAGTGTCGAAAAATCAGTGTCCTTCCCGAAGAGCTGGGCACAACTTCGACATTAAACACCCCAACGCCATTGTTGTGCCGAAAAAAACACTGTGAACTTTCCTATTGAGCATTTTGTGCCGAAAATAAGTCTAAACTTCGGAATAAATTTATTATGACTTAAACAGTGAATATAAATATAATTGAGACTTTCCAAACCAGCAAAGCTCATAAAAAACCATTACACTTTAGCTCAAAAAAATAAAATTGCAAACCCCAATCCCCTGCTTATTCAATATAATGCTTGAGTTTACTCTATCGCAAAAATTGATACTTTACCTTATAGGTTGTGATGTTTAATCGCGATTTGAGCCCGGGCAATTCCAAAATTTCCATTTCAAAGCTTTGGGTTAACCCTCCGTCATAGCCCTCAACGCATTCCACTTGCAAAGAGTTGGTGGTTTGGTTTAGCAGCGTGCAGTTTTGCAGATGAGATGGACGGCCTGAAAAGAATATTAGTAGATATTGAATTTTTCCAAAAAACCAGCCAAAGAGGGAAATGATTCAATCTTCAATATCAAATCAAATAAGCTTTTAACGAGCATCAGAAAGAGCTAGAGTTTGGCGAAAAGTTGCTACTATTGGAACGCTAAAACCATATATATGAAACTCGCTGTTTCCAGCAGGCAATTTTCGTTTGGTCTTCCCTGGAAAATTTCCATAATTGATTTATTCCACCTGAATCCATTTGTTTATGTTAGATAAATGAACCGTAATTAGAACAGTTTAGCGAACATATTTGGTAATCGACCAGTTTATCAATAACCACCCCCCAAGCACACAAGTAATGTTTTGTTTGGGTATTTAATATATTTGGTGCCACATTGAACCGAATAATGTCTACCCCAGCCAGTAATAGTCAAAGTGAAATAGATTTCAGATAATCAAGCTGGGAAAATCTAAAACAATTTTTCATTTACCACGCCTGGGAGAGGTTGAGCAATCTGATTGAACCGGTAGAAAATAAATCTCATTTAGTCGGCCAATGGCGCTAACGAGTTCGGGCTCACTCTTCTATTCCGAATCATTCTGGAAAAAGTCGGGCACAAAAGATGTCAAATTCTAATTGTTCGCGGTTCACTAAAGCTCGACGGCGTTTGAAATATTCAGCAAAGAGTCCCGATTTGTCTGTCGGTTCTTTTTCACGAATGCATCGTATTAATTTTCGTCGCGATAGTATGATACAGCAATTTTCCATCGGATTAATTCCCTTTCATTGCGTTTGAAATAGCGCTGGAACCAGTTGGAGCAAATCGCGTTTGGTGAATCAAGACGGAAAAACGGTTTTATTAAATGGGAATTACGAAAACTCTGATCTCAAGTAGAATCGCTATAACACACCTTTTACTCTAAATGAGGAATTTTGTGCGAAATTGTGAAATGTGTGAAAATTAAGGTAGTTCCAGTGATTAAAGAAGGCCAACAGTTAACATTTTGTTGGATATTTACACAGTTAAAAAGCTGGTCAAATTTTGACTTCAAATTGCGCTTTAAATTTTTTTCGTTGTTTCACCCTTGAGAATTTGTGTTTGAGTTAGTTTGTGTTTCAGAATTAATTTCTCTCAATCAACACCAGGTAAA
>NW_026018814.1:6914170-6924231 GCF_020466585.1 Dendroctonus ponderosae
TGAAATTTTAGGTAAAAATTCAAAATTTCACATGCGTGTTTTTGGAGCGCAATATATTGTTTTTGACCGAATCAGCTCCCCTATACGCATATATAAAGTGGTTGGGTCTAAAATAAGGAAGGGATCGACTGTTAAAGATTGGATTGCTCCAAAATCGCATGAAAAAGCCCCAAGAATGACGAGTATTTCGGATTTGATGATTTAAACGTGATTTTCAATGAGCCCATCGCATTTTTTGCTTCTTTTTTTTTATTAAGTTAAGTTTATTATAAGTGAAGTATAATTTAAGGCGCTTTGAAAAATTTTATATTTTTTGAAAAAAAATTATCTTCACTTGAGCTCAATGGATTGTTTTAACATGTATTATAAAGCGATTGGGTCTATAATAATAAAGATATCGTTGGTTAAAGATTGTTATTGCTCAAACACCACTTAAAAAGCCCGAAAAATCCGGATTAATTCGAAGCTTCAAGCGTGTTTTTCAATGAGCTCGACGCATTCGTTGCCTTTTTTTGATGAAACTGATGTATAATTTAGGCGCATTGCGACATGTGATAACGTTTGCCAGATATTTACAAATTAGCGCAGTTTTTTTTATTTTTATTCAGCCGTTCTTTAATGTTCGAGAACTTGTGTTTGTTTTTCTTGTACTTTAGTCGATTTATCAATCCTTAACCGGGCTGCCAAGTTTTTTAATATTATAATTTTTAAAGCATTTATTTATTTTGAAAAAACGATTGGCCAATTGAAAGAACCTAGATTAAAAGCAAACCAAAATCGGCATAAATCGGCATTACAGTCTGAAACAAAAAGCAAGCGGGATTGATCTCATTGAGGAATTTCAATGAGCTTTGGTGTTCCGTTCAATATGCACAGAGCGAATTCAGAATCGTCCCAGAAATGAAGTAATCGATCACCATTAAAGGCTCGTGGGATAAAACGGCTGTTTTTATTAATCGAAACACTAATCTACGTCGGAGGGTTGGCTTTCAAGGGCCCGTGATACGAATCTAAATGCGGTTTACGCACTTAATCTAATCTAGAATGAATGCTGTCGTTTTATTGCCTGATTCGATTTACCTTTGTATAGTGGCCGCTCAGTCATTTCATGTCTTTGCTCCCAGCATTACCACTTTAGGGAAAACTTGATAATCATTTAATTGACTAGTTTTTATTGGAAGACTATTGTGCACACATTAGCTTTCGCAAGATAATACGCTTTCCCGAGGCAAACCAGCTAATATTAAACGATTTAGTTTCGAGAACATACTCTAATATTATGTGTGCAGATTGGCTTAAGTATACAATGTTAAATGAGTTTGTCTTGTTCATTACAATGGTCAATATTGGTTTGGTTTAAAAGCGAAACTATCTAGGCGAACTTTTTGTTTATTTTTCACATAGATTAATGTTTTTGAATGTTCAATATGCGTATTTTTTAGTTAATCCCTCTAAAATCTCCTTTCAAAGCTCACCGTTTTTAAATTTCAATCGCGCCACCAGCTGAGTATTTTTTGGCCTTTTACCAGCATTGAAAAAATACGGCAACAATAATCCTGTTTCCATCAGCCGTCAGTACTCTTTTCCTGCCAGTCGGTTTGCAGATTTGCGCTTCGTAAAGCCTTGCTGATGGTTGACGTGTCCGAAGCTTATCAGGTGTTTCTTTTAATTGAAATTTTGACTGATGGTTCTTTCGTCGGCTCTGCTTTTTTCCTCGTTTTCCTTCAAGTTTGGATGTTCCTGCGAATCATCTTTCCAAAATTCCATGTCAGACGAAATAATACTTTTATTTTTGGCGGACATCGGGCCCATTAAAGCGCTTGGTACGATTTTCGTCAAAATGGACCAAATTCAAATTGTAATGTTTTATCCCCAATAAATATTATTCCTCACTTTTTTTGAAGGGAACGTATAAAATTTGGATTGATTTTAGGAATCAACATTTCTCAAACGTTGTCACTGAGAAGTCTTAACTAATTATTTCCTTGCAGACTTAGATTTTTCGGAGTCTTTTTGTCATTTTTGTCTTTAATTTTGCTGACTTTTATGCTGCCTGGCTGGCTTAACTTTCTGATAGAACTTTTGTCAATTTTTCGCTCTCAGCCAACAAGTTTCGAGAATTTTTAAATATTCTATTGAAGCGCAATTTCCTTATTTTTGCCGATGAAAACTCCGAGATAAATAATTCTTCATTAAAACCTTGCTAAGATCATTTATTCTAGCTCTCATTTAGCTGGTTTGTATCTATGCTGTATATGCAGGGTGGTCCTCAACTAATCTGCCGAAATTCACTGACATATTCTTTAGGCGAAAACAGTGCCAAGCAAAATCTAATAAAGTTTTCCCTCGCATTAATGCTGCGAGCAAAAGAAAGCATTTTCAAATCAGCATACGGTTTGAATCTGGATCTGCCATTTCAGCGGACTGTACTCAACTTATCCAGCATTTAAAGTTGAAATTTTCATGAAAATGGAGCAAAAAATTTTTTCTCAACATCAAATTATGTATTCCGTCGCTCTTGCCACCAAAGAAGCCTTGATCAATAGTACTTTTTGACAAAATATCTCATAATTTATGAATTTTTTAAATTATATTAAATTAAACAAATGGAAAATCTACCTACTTTGTTTAGGAGACCAACATTTTTTGGTTTATTTCCATCAGTGCCAAAAGCACGGAACTTGAAGCAGACAAAAATTGAAACATTCCATTTAAATTTCCAGCTCGGCTAAAGTATCGAGTTAAAAATGTTGGCGCATTGGCTCAAAGATCGATCTATAGATATTCTTTTATCGGATCTGAAAAGAAATACTTTTTGGGAAATGGGCAACAATTAGAATTTGACATCTTTTGTGTCCCGCGTTTCCTCGAATGATTGGGAACAAGAAATATCAGGCTCGTTAGCGTCAATAGCTTACAAAATGAAATTTTCTTCAATCCCGTTTTCCACTAAGGTTACGAAATTATTGAACATCGATGCGGTAATTCGAAAGGCAATTTCTTTCCACCGTATTCAATAGAGCCGGAAATTTCCTGTTCTAGTTTAACGGAAATTAGAACTGTTTTGGCTTTTCTATAACCAATTAACTGATCTCCTATTTTAGATAAGCGTAAACTATGGCGTCGGCCTAGCTAGTGAGTGCCTTAAACGACGGTCGCTTATATAATTGGAATTATTAACCCGCAATGTATTCCTAGACATTAATTCGGTCAACATAATACCCGACCTGTTTCCGCAGCTCAACATACAAGACACGGGAAGGGTCGAAGGTTTGGGGGCCCAGTTCGCATTACACAACATATCTCAGGAATTAGCAACTCCGATAAAGGATCTGTAATTGACCTAAAATGGTGACCTCAGGATCCAGGCTACCAAGCTTATTATCGTCCAAGTTTCTCGTTTAACTTGTCAAAGCTCTGGATTTGCTCCGTGATCATTTTTACATTTACAAAGCAAATGATCATTACATACATACAAATACCATGTTGTGTGTGACTTTGGCAATGATATCGTTTGTCGAACCATACATTTCCCGGACTAATGAAAACGTATCACGCTAAATTCAAATTGGCATAATTGCGCAAAACATGAAACTGTCCTAAACATAAATTTCAGAAAATACAAGTTATGAAATCGCTAACGCTAAAAATAGTTTACTGCCAACATTGCCCCTCGGTAGATTAGGGCAATTTATTGCGGTATAATTTCACAATTCCAGGGTAGAGCGGAGCGGGTTAATTTTTTTTGGCTAATTTGGATGAAATTGTGCGAATTGGCATTTTTATTCAACTTATCATCGTGCAAAGTTGCGTTAAATGTAACATGAGCGCTCCATATAAAATCAAGCCAAAATTAATACGCTTTAAATTCAATTGAGTGAGATTTATTTAGCAAGAATCCGTTACACAATAGTAGTTTATTAAGCTAAGCATTTCAATGAATATTCATAAAGATTTATTTATGCTGCAGAATTTTACAATTTTTCGGAGGGCAAATTTATGATTTTGCAACAGTTCAACAATAAATGCATTTCAATTTTAAATGTTTGTGAGAGCAATAACAGAAAAACAAAACTGAATGTTTTTTTAATTTCCGACAAATTTTATTCCTTTTGCGTGCTTTTCAATCGGATGCTTCATGAGTAGTGGAATATTGGCCATAGAAACCAGAAGCAACTTAGGCACATTTCATATGTGCATTAAATCTCGGCTAAAAATTGAAAATAATCCGAATGGAGGATAATTTTCGTTTATCATGGATCAGGTGTGAAGTGTGTTTATTTCTGCGCTTGTTACTTTCTTTAAAAAAAATAATTTTTAAATTGATACATTTCGAGCTATTATAGTAAATGAAGATAGTTTGAATTAAAAAAGGATTCCGTTCAACAACCGCTTAAAATCAGCCATCATTTTCTATTATCTTGGATAATTATATTTGAGTAAATGACCATTTTCTCAGTTAAATATTGCAACCGCCCAAAACTCGCTCAGAATTTGCCATATTTTTTTATTACCTTGGATCAGAAGAGAACAGCAGATCTATTTCTGACTTCGTTGAATTCTTCCCATCCTTTCTGTAAAAATAACATGGAATTCGGGGCATGTCGAGCTACTTGAGTATTGGGGGTTTGAGTAGAGAAGATAGCGGCAGTTAGAGATTGCAAGAGTCTAGTGTGACCACTACAAAGGTCCTTAAATTCCTCGCTTCCTTGACACGAAAATTAAAGGTTCAGTTCTATTTTGCATCTTAAAGCTCTAGTATCTGGTCTATTCTTTCCAATGGCAATTTTTTCGCGTTGAAATTAATTGCAGCAAAAAATTGAAAAAATGTACATACAGCTGAGATAAATAACAACTTGAAAAAACAAACAAAAGTAAAAAAGCCAGTGTCCTGATGATCAGGAGTGGCGGGATTCATTGCACAAACATAACTAGATACTGTAGTGGGTAAGAATTACTAAGTCAACTGCATTGGGTCAGAATTTTTTCAAGTTCTGTCGGATTGATTAGTAAAGGTCGTGATTCCCTTTTCCTTCACGCAATAAGACGCGAAGAGGGTCAAAACCCGGTTGTGCATCGCGATAGGGCTCGGGCTCGTATTACACATTACTCAGGATTATAGGAAGCCTGATAAAGGATCTGGAACTGACCCGAAATGATGACCTAAGAGACACACCCCAGTCGTTATTGTCTGCCAAGTTTAGCCGTTAGCTTAGTTTGTCTTGTCCGAGCGAATAGATATTCGGTGTAAGCGCCCAGCAAATTGCAGGTTTGTTTATCTGCTCCGTTGGCACTTCAGAAGTCGATTTGTTCGGGTGGAGTTCTCTGCCGGAAGTTACCCCGCTAATAATCGAGTATTTGGTTTGATATTCAAATCGGTGCCAATTTCCATTGACTTAAAACGCATTGATCACGGATGAAGTTTGGGTGCAGTTTCCACTTGTTTTCGATTATTTTTCTTCAACGTTTACCCCATAAATAAAATTGGTCTCCTCAACTGGCTCAGCTCATCGCGCTTGGTGTAATCATATGGCCCGCGTCAAGCGGGATGATAACATCAATTATTCTTCATTAAGTTGAAATATTAGCGGTGTATTCTAAATCGGTTTCTTTAAAATGGATATCCAGTTTCCAACAGTGTGCTACCGTTTCGCTTGAGGTCACATCCCATGGGAACGGTGCTAAAACTAAATTGCACTATCCTGTTGGCTGTCCATGTTTCTACACTAAGTCCCAGTCTTATGTTAATGTAGCAGCCAGATAGATTATTATTAACCATCCACCTTGATGTACGTCGGTTAAAGTGCAGGATGATGTTCTCAAATATTCATCATGTCCACCCAATGACTGTTTCCAGATGGCTGTAACTTTAATCTTCCAGCACAAAGTAAATTTATTTACACAGGGTAATAAGAAAATCAAATACTACCATTAACATCTTTTTTTTAAACAGAAGCACCTATTTTCCTCTTCAAATTTGAATTACTAGTATGACATGTAAACAATATTAACCAAAATAGCAAGGAAGTTTAAAAATGAATCTCATCCAAGGGAATAAGTGAACCATAGTTTACCATACGTTCGGTTGCGTACATCAGCTTATTGAAAATTTTTAATTTATCGGGTTTTGAAATGGTGAAGTTAACAGAACGAGAAGAAACTGAAATTGTCTGCAGTGTTGTGTTTCGTGATAGAACATGCACCTAAATAGAAGCAGTTTAATTATTTAATCAAATCCACCGTGGTCGTCCTCTTATGTGCCAAAGGATGGTTATTTGAAGATGATTTCAATAGACGAAATGAGTTTTGCGAAAGGATGCAAAATATGTGCAATCCACATAACAATTTAGTAAAAAACGTGATTTCTTCGCTAAAGCCACGTTCAGTTTGAATGGTTATGTGAACCGACAAAATTGTCGATATCGGGCAACAGAACAGAAAATCCGCTTTGAATGGAGGTTGGTGTGGAATATCCCGCGGAAGAGTAATAGGACCATTTTTTCTTTAAACAGGCTCTAACTGTAGAAGCATATCCAGAATTTTCCTAACTTGAATTAGTTCTAGCATTGGTGTCTTTATTTGCGTGATTTGTGTGCGGACATTTTTGGATGAATCCTTTCCAAACCGGTGGATAGGAAGGCTAGAACCTACTGAATCGCCTCCTAGATCGCCAAAATTAACTCTCATAGATGGGCCCCGTGTAAGAAGGGTTTGAATAACCTTAAGTCGAAAGTTTTGTTGGGAGACCAAACAATCTGCAAGAGTTGAAATAGAAGTTCCGAAAAAAGTGCGTGCAACAATTCGGGAAATGGTTGAAAACGTGCAGGAAGAGAAAGAAAAGCAGGCACTTCCGTATGAAAAAACTAAGTTGATGGTCGTAACTGATTTTTTCACCAGCCTGTTTGAATGGATCGAAGACATTAGTAAAAAGCTCCTAGACGGGAATATCGACTTATTCTGTTCTGGCGACAATTTGAAGATGTTTGGCCAGACACCAAGGTTCATATTCGAGGCTAAACACTTTCAGTTCTTATAGAGCCAGGCGAGTAAACAAACGGTAATTAAACTGCCGAGTTTTTCGCGTTTGATCGTTTTTCACAAAACCGCTGAAAACATAAAGGCCGATTGGTAGAACAAAAAGCATTTTGGAGTTTAAAATAAATTTGCCCTTATTCGTGGGTTTTTTCTCAGTTTAAGTAGCCTATTGTCTCTTTCGAGCGATGCTATGGGCCGGACTCCGAAATTTTTTTTTGCCAATTTTTTGAAAAATCCGTGTTGTCCAACGACCAATCGCTTCGATTTAGACCTGAAAAAATCCTGAACACTCCCAAAAATTTCCTATGAAAGTGAGATTTTGCCTTTCGAGTGTTATTTTGGGCAGGCTTGAGAAAGTTTTGGTTTTTGCTTTAGAATCTATTTTTTAATCCCTCTGTATATGCCAACGGCCAATAGTTTAAGATCTTAAAACATCCTGGAAGCTCGCAGAAATTTCCTGATCAAGTGAGTTTTTTCTCAATTAAAGCAGCCGATTTTCTCATTCGAGTAATGCTATGGGCCGCATTTAGGAATGTTTGGTTTTTCCTTGGCAAATTTTTGAAAAATCGGTGTTGTCCATCGACCGCTTAGATTAAGTACATGAAAAAATCCGGAAAAAGTGAGGTTTTCCGCATTTAAGAGTGATATTCTGGACAGGCTTGAGCGATTTTTAGTTCTTCCTTGACAATTATTTTTTAAAATCCTCTAAATATACTAACAGTCTACCGCTTCCCCTTGGTAACTGAAAACACCCTGGAAACTCCCAGAAATTTCCTCAAAAAGTTATTTTTTTCTCACTTAAAGCAGCCCATTTTCTCATTCGAGTGATATTGTGAGCCGGATTGTGGGATTTCGGCTTTTTCAAGTCAATTTTTTGAAAAATCAGTGTTTTCCACCGTCCAATCGCCTCTGCTTAGTAACTGAAAAATTCTGGAAACTCCCCGAAATTTCCTATTAAAATGAGTTTTCCTCACTCAAAGCGCTTTGCGCTTTCGAGTGATTTTATGGGCTGAGTTTAGGGATTTTTGGTTTTTTCTTGACGAATTTTTGAAAAACTCGTGTACCCTATAGGCCATCGACTCGTCTACGTGACTGAAAAATCATGAAAACTTCCAGAAATTGCCTGTAAAAGTGAGTTTTGCCTTACTTAAAGCACGGATTTTACCATTCGAGCAATATTATGAGGCGCATTGTTGAATTTTTGGAATTTTCTGGTCAAATGGTTGAAAAAATTTTTTTTTCAACGGCCAATTGCCTCGGTCTTAGTAACTGAAAACATATTGGAAACTCTCAGAAATATCCTAGTAAAGTGGATTTTTCCTCACACGGAAAGCCGCCGACTTTCCCTTTCGAGTTTTATTATGGGCCAGATTGATAAATTTTTGGTTTTCTTGCCGAATTTTTGAAAAATTCTTGTTGTCCAACGACCCATCCCTACGATTTAGTATATGGAAAAATCCTGAAAACTTTCAGAAATTTTTTATTAAAGTGAGGTTTTCCTCATTTTCTCTTTCGAGTGATATTCTGGACAGGCTTGAGAGATTTTTTTTCCGTAACAATTTTTTCTTAACTCGTCTAAATATATCAGCCACCAATCGTTTCTCCTTAGTAACTGAAAACGTCCTGGAAACTCCCAGAAATTTCCCAATCAAGTGAGTTTTTCCTCACTTGAATCAGCCGATTTTCACTTTCGGGTGATGTTATGGGTGGCATTGAGGAATTTTTGGATTTTTTTGACGCATTTTTGCTGGTATACTTAAGCAACTTACCGGCAATAACTACTTGAAATACACATGGTTCCTTCTGCTTTCCAATTTCATTTTCCCCATAGCAAAGGAGAGTACCATAGTCCAGGTCGTTGTTGGGTGTGTAGTTCAATCGAGACGATGTCACCTAAACACAAACAACTTTAGAAACATCGAATAAAATACAAAATTGAGGAAACTGTTCAAGTGTTTCTCCTTGCGATTCATGTACGGGACGCACACGATATTTATGTGCAATTGAAGCATATTGCAAGTTTAAATCGTAGCTGGAAACCAAAATATCATAGCATGTTTACCTCGTTCGTGTACTTTTCGCTGGACACGTCCGTCTGATCCCCGCTGTTATTAAATGTCCAATGAAATGCCGCTACTGGCGGATTCGCATCCACTCGACATCGTAACGTCACGGTCTCCTGCTTGAGTGCTCCATACACTTCCTCACGTTCCTGGATGCACACGGGCGCGTCTGCAAACAGAGTGCACCACGGGTCAGGATATACGGGAATAATATCCAGGAATCCACAAGGTTGGATCGCTCATATCAAACTTTTATAGCATCAAATGAAACATTTAGCACCGAAGCTGAGCTCTTTTCCCAGGAGCGGCGATAACTTCCGGGATGGATTAGGAACGTCTTTGCACATTCAACAGCGAAAATTTCAACTGCATTATTGCGACGACGTTTAAGGAGAAATTGATGGACCTTTTTGGATACGAAACAGTTTTTCTAGAAAAAAGGAACTTTAGAAACTGATGATTTTCAAGTTTCTACTGTTCCGTGGCTCAAGCGCTGTAGCTTTGCTTTACCTAGGTTTTTCTTCAATTTTCTCACATTTTTACCTGAGGAGAGAATTAATTAGAATTTACATTACATTTAGGAATGTTTTCCGGGCTTTGAAGCCGTAGTCTATCGGAATTTCTTCCTGACGTTTCGTCCACAACTGTGGTGGACATTTTACATTTAGAATTTACATTTACAGACGAATTCATTTTGAAAATGCATTATGAAATTATTTTTTTCAAACACTTTACCGAGTTTTAAATATTTTTGAACGTCCTAAATAAATGCTTTTGAATGTCTGCTAAGTTTTATTTTTGTCTAAATTTGAGCAGAATCTATTGGAAATACCACATAAATGTTATCATTCCTCTTTGTCAGCAGAAAGGAGAAAAGCCATAATCTATGTTTATATTCAGAGAATTCGACTCGTAATTTTGAGTCGCTGATCTAAGCATAAATGGTTAAGCTCAACCGAATTA
>NW_026018814.1:6924331-6993997 GCF_020466585.1 Dendroctonus ponderosae
AACGAACATAGTTCAACCGCCAAACACGTAAATACCGTGGGCATCGAGGCGAAAAACAAATTTCCAATATAACCAAAGTTCCGATTCATAGTGCGGCCACGAACGTAGCAGTTTACCTCAAAATTAAATCAATCCCTAAAGTTAGTTAGTTAGGCAATTTGTATTATGTTACTATTACACATTCTTTGGGTCATTGCGCTGCCTAGTTAGACTTTTGTTAGCAGGGTTATAGCGACATGCGATTAAAAACACCACCTTAGAAATAAAGTCTTTTAATATTTTTATTTTAAATACATTAATATATTACAATGATAAAAACAATGACATTATAAGGATCTTATATGCAACTCTCCTGTATCCGATTGGATGTGGTGACCACTTCGGGCCCCCGATATTTATGGGTGAGCGTTTGGGACCCCGTAATCAACGTCGGATTGTGGGGGTTTGTCCGGTTAGGCCTCTGGAGACTTCGATATATCTGGAAAATGTTGATTAGCACTACTATTCTCCCTATCATCTTAATCGTTCATTACTGTTTGATTCGGGGCATGTAATTCTTTGGCAACGTGTTTAAAGGCGTATCCTTCGCCCTCATCGTCTTGGTCGTCTTCTTCGCGGCAACCAGGTGGTTCGTACTCGTATACTTTCATAAACCCGTGAATCGGTCTTCTTTCTGCAACAAGCGGATCTTCGATCAGCATTCAATTGATTGGGCCTTGTTTCAAAACTTACCATACTGATTTCGGATTATATCCGGATCCGTGGCTTCTATGGAGTTTCCATTCCGAACCGCTTCAGCTGTTATGGTGTGCTCAATGGAACCGCTGGAGGTTCGCATTCCAGTTATGGAACCATCGACAATCAGGTCATCTGCATTGATAACGGCTTCCATAGGAACATGCTTTGTACTGTTGCTATCCGGCCTGTTAAATTAGCATTTGAAAAATTCCAGGCGCTGCTTTAAACCGGGTAACTTAGTTATGAAAATAAACCCCTAAACAGGCAAGCAAAGTCCCTTTCTGCAACTTCTTTGCTTGATAAGATATTCAGAATGAGAATGAAAAATCGTAGTGGCTTTAAGAACGGAAAACGCGATAGCAAGATTTTTTTAATACTCGCTTTATTGCAGGTAACGCGAGGGCCGCTTACTTCCGTTTGTTTCGGATTGCAACTTTTAGCATTTCATAAAACTGTTTCTGAATGGTGTAACCATTTTCTGCTATGGCTCTTACATTGGATGAATAAATTCGCAATTGCAGCGTTCCGAGTTTTATGTTGCAGTTGTTCGGCCATTGTCGCAAAATCACTATCCTATTTAAATTTATGAAGATTGTTTAGTGATTTTCCGTGAAAGTGGCGCTTTAGTGGATTGTTAATGAGTGAGCAATTTGTGTTTTCTGGAGAGAATGGAATTGCCGAAGTGGAAGAACATTTCTCAATTTTTAAATAGCTGGCATGGAATTGAATACCTTTGGTATTTCAAAGTTTTTTAAAAAGGTGGATTTACCTGTGGCATGGCCTGGCGTAGTGTTTTCTACATAGTGCTACCAACACTAGACATACTCCGGTTGCCAAAATTGCTGCTGTTCCTAAAAGGCCCATTATCAGGGGGTTGATTGGCATACTGGCAGTCGAACCTGCAAAAAATACAGTCAGTTTTTTAGATTTTTCGTAGCAATTTGGGTGATAGCTATTTTCAGAAATTGAGGTTTTCTTTAGAGCGTCCGATTTGTGCGCCTTATGTGCCTTAAAACACAGTAGAACTGTTTTCTTTAATTGAAGGTTGTTTGAAACTTTTTCCAACATGGTCAAGGTCTCGATTTTTGTGAAATGTTTTTCCAAAAAATGGGGTGTTGACTCATAAAATTGTAAAGATTCGTACCCAAAATGAATGGGAATCCAAGTTCCTATTGGCTGTTTGGAGCATCAGCAGTCAAAATAACCGTAAATAGTAAAACAGATAATAATTCATTGAAAATAATCGGTCGATGAGAATCGGTCTAAGTAGCTATTTTTGCGCATTTTTATACTATTCTTAATGCAAGTAGCTTCAAAGTTCAGTTTGCCAAAAATGTATAAATTCGTCGATCAATCACTGAAACAGGCCGACTTTGAGCAAATTAATGCATGCTAAGTACAAATAAATTTCATCTCTTTGGCTAATATTATACAGGGTCTGCCAACGAGAAACACAGCTGCCTTCATTGGGGGCAAGTGATCCAAGTTTTAGATCACCACATTTTAGATCACTTGCCTCCCGTGTACTCTACAATTTTCAAGTTTCTCCTGATTATAGTTTGCCGTATACACCCTGTATAAGGTTTTTACCCCACACATTTCTTCTTATTGCCACGATTTCAAACACATGTTTAGGTCAACGAATTTTTCACAACGTGGCAAGTCAATAAAAAATGCTGAATGAAATTATCAGGAACATAAACGGCGCTTCATTGCGACAATTTAAGTGACGATTCTGGGGACCCAGATATTAGCAGCATTTTTAACTGTTCAACTTGAGAAACATATTTTTCTGCTCGAAGGACCAAAAACACAAAGAACGGTTCTTATGGCCTCTCCATGCATCGCACTTTCACCTCTATTTTATTCATCGCATGTTTTTCAAAATAAGTTAGACTACTGTGCCGTGATCCGTCAACCTTTATCGACGGATTTACGGCTCTTTCTTCGCGGGTCCCAAATGAATTCTTCTCGTTTTGGGCAATTTAAGTCTAAATGTACCAAATAACGTACCAAATTTCAAACCAAATAACGTACCAAATAGTGCGGTCAACATGATAAAATATTCCATATTTGAACAGTTATAAAACTAGGCAAAAGCTTGCTATTTAACTAAATCTAATCAATATTTCTATGGACGTTACCAGCACAACGCTCATTAAGCCCCGATTATCGTGCTAGTTAAAACTTTCAATGTATAAAAAGAACCGACTATAATTTTCCAAACTTCATTATGCCAAATGGATTTTGTTGATATTCGCAACCGCCAAGTTAAGTGGTCTGAGTGCAGCTGGAGCAATTTAATTAAAACGAAACTTATGAGCCTCATTTCTGCTTTGAATCCTCCCAACTGCTCTCAATAAGTGAAATTCGATAAGTTGCAATTTCCCCGTACAATTTCATAACAATTCCAGAAGTCGAAAGGCGGAGTTCTAGGAAAATGGATTTGTGCAGAAAAATTATAAGTATCCGGGGCCAGAAAACTGAGAAGTCAAGTCATTATTTTCCAATTTCGTTGGGCAATCTAAAAGTAAATTGTATCGAGCAAGAAAAACGTGTAGTTCGCGTGTGTGTCTTGCAACGTGACTTGCAAAAGCACTTCGTAACAATCAATGGAACAACCTCGTTCTTTTTGCCCGTTTGAATAATGCACATTTGTCTTAAGTGAAACGCGAACAACTTCAGATCTAGTTTTACGAGCCAACGTCAAAGTGTGTTTTCGATTTTATCGCGACGCCGAAAAATTGTTATCTATAAAAGTCGGCGATTGGCTGATAGGAGGAAATATTCCATTTTTACAACTTCTGGATTTTATGATTCCCGTTGAATTTATGCGAAGCAGTTTCACTAGAGTCAATTTCACAATGTCCGTCATTTTCAACTCGCTTTGGTCAATTCAGTTTGGGAGGATTTACAAAGTCAAACAAGCAACGCATATAAATTGACAAAAAATCGATATCAGTATGCAACAATGCTTTTGGTTATTTCTCCGGTTCTATTAATGGTTTGAGAACCAATTTCAACTTAGCATTTGGTGTCTGACAATAATATTTGTTATGCATTTCGATAGAAAAACCCATGTATTTTTAGGACGTAAATATTGTCGCGGTTTTGGAATATTCCGCGTCTTCTTTATGGGATTTGTGTTGCTGTTTGCTGTACACGCCCTGATCTCAATTGGAATCAATTTGCTATGGAATTTACTGGAAAATATCCAAAAGTTACTTGTAGGTGTAAGGTAAAGTGAACCTCCCACAGTCACGATGTAATTTTCTATTCATTTGCATAATATCGAGAGCCAAAGCTGAAATCAATAATATTTGCACACCACTGACGAACTTCGACGGCGATTTAGGCGTGAGCAAATACTAGACGGAATCCTAGAAAATAGGCCAATGAATTTTTAAAAAATTGATGGATATTTTTGTGGAAGTTGAAGTTTTAAACAGTTTTCAGGAAGTGTTTGGAAGTTTGGTTTAAGTGAGCGAGTTTTAACCAGAAATAATTTGAGTGGTCATCAAATCCAAACCGGCTAAAGAAACTCTAACAAGATTGGTAAAAGGAGGCCGGTTTTTGGACCCAGAAAAATAATGTTTCATTTGCAGCTATTTTTCACCAAATAGCATCACGGTGACCAACAAACCTCAACATCTTCTAGCAAATCTTTAGCTGCACTAAATATTCTTTTATGAATCTTTGCAAACTTTGAATGTTAGAGAACGGAACCATCTTGACACATTCTCGCAATACTCCTAAAATTTACGATGTTAAAACTTCGAAAAAAAACCTTAAACTTTTTCTTTCAAAGTATTGACGCACAAAGCCCAGTAAAGCTCTTGGGTTATACGCCTGAAAATCCAGATCAACCCTAAAAATGTCACAAGCTGGAAAAAACTTCCACTATAAAAAAAGATTAACGGACGACTATGTTCGCTTTTGATAGCGGGTTCAATGTCGTAAACATGACGACGGTCAGGGAATAGTTCCCCTGATGAAAAGCAACCACCCCTTCTGAGGCCTAATCTAAATATCAATTGATAGGGCTTGTTATCGTAAATGACATGTTTTTATTGTTAGTTCTTGTTCCCAGTGCCGCTGCTTTGATCAATTGTTTGCTGGTTGCTGTTTTAATTCAAGAGTTTTTTGATTCGAAGAACTTTCTTGGTCAACAGTTTGCATAATAAATTCCCTAGGCATTCCTTTAGCTCTGAACCTTAACATAAAGCTTTTGCAGATTTTTTTTCAGGGCATCAGGACTGATTATTTTGAACACTCCAAAGAATGAGACTCGTGAGCTTCGCAGTTCATAATTCATCCCCAACGTGCGGATGTCGGCCGGACTCCTCTTGATTTGTAACGTACATTTAAGGTACTGTAATGTCTCGCTCATATCCTAGATGTGGGGCATCATCTTCTGTCGTTTCTTTGAGT
This sequence comes from Dendroctonus ponderosae, assembly GCF_020466585.1. Classification (NCBI taxonomy): domain Eukaryota; kingdom Metazoa; phylum Arthropoda; class Insecta; order Coleoptera; family Curculionidae; genus Dendroctonus; species Dendroctonus ponderosae. The sequence goes on from NW_026018814.1 coordinate 6,929,501, forward strand.
GTAAGTTTTGAATGAAATGAAATGTGGTTTTTCAGAAAAAGCTTGCATATCCAGATCATGATATGAAAAGTCCAGAAAGGTGAATTTTTCTAGCGACAAGAAAAACAATTTAACGCAATTTTTTTTATGATTTACTCGATTACTTATTGAACTTAAGCTCTTATTAAAATAGTTATAAGCAAGCTTGAAAAAAATGGGTTTTCAAAAAAATCAATAGACTGACTAATATCACTCGTTATATCCTCACTCATTCCATACGCACTTTAAATTAAGAAAATATATTGATAATTTTACATTACCATGAGTTTAAAAACGAGGAAACCATGAAAAATGAGTTGCAAATGCATATATTACAAGAAACATGTAAACATATTTTTCTACTCCAAGCCAGATAACATTATACGAATAATGTTAATCTACTATTTTATTTCTACGTACTAACAAGAAGTAAACTTAAAGGTTGTATTTTAATACAGCAATATTGGAAATTGTGTATTCCAATTTAATGATGCTGAAAGGAACGATGGTGTTGTTGCTTGATTTTAAATTTATTTTTATATGTAATTCGGAGACTTTTTATTTTCGTAATTTTTAAATTTTTTGTTAATTTAGTAGGTAACATTTTAAATTGTTCAGAATGTTTCAGTTCATCGTTCATCAATTCAATCGATTTTTAGGCCCCTTAGATTCTGAACCGTGCTGTGCCGGTTCACAATCACCTACACAACATTACCTACTGTTGAACCAACAGAATTAAGCTTAGAAAAATATTAAAAATAACTTTGCTGTAGATATTGAACATCGCAGGGAATTAATGTTTTTCTGGCACTTTTTGCATCATAACCATAATCTGCTGGCAGATTTATAACTGCACCAGAAATTTTCCAATAGAGGATTCTCTTCCAATTTAGTCCCTAATCGACGTATTTTTTTTATTTTTATTATAATATTAAATTATTTGGGTTCATCCACTTCAGGCTTTCAGATGTTTGTTTCGTTATCTCAAGCTGATTTCAAACAGTAAAAGCTTTTTAGGACATTTTTAGAGTGTTGTAGAACATGGTTTTACAAGCTCTTACGCTCTCTTCTTTTTTTGCATCAAAAACTGCTGTAAGTAGTTTTTCGGCTTACACTGCAATTTGTTCTGTTTATTGCTCTTTTCTTTCGTTTCCCCATTTCCCAGATTCGTTAAAAATGCGTTGACTTTTCCTTTCAATTTATATCATTCCAATGCATCATTTTTTGTTTTGGATATATTCAACGATTTTTCATACCGCATTGTTTAGTTGTAGATTCATTGCCTTCTCTTCCGAAATACCTGCCGCATTTTTATCTTTTCTTTTCATTACTGTTATATCCCCAGTCGTATCCCACTTTTACGTTGGTTTTTCCTGCGTTTGCATTATTTTTTAGTTGCGTGCTAAGAACTCTCTTTTTCCGCATAGTTTTCATCTATCTCATCTGGTAAAACATTTCGATAATTTTTTTCTAAACTGTATTCACTTTCAGCTTCCTCATTATCTAAATTAGTCTCGATTTCCATTTTTCGTTCAATTATATCACGTGAATTATTTTGTGCGCTGCTCTAATATCATGAGCAAGCAAAAAGTTGTTTAAAGCAACAGTTTCACGTTTATTTTTGTAAATTATATATTGCAAGAGATCGTTTAGAAAAAACAGAGATACTTAACTAATCAGAAAGAATTTAGAATCATCTGATTGTTCATCATGGTCAGAACTTACACTTTCAGACAGTTTTTTGGAATAAGCATTATTGATTTGACTTTCCATAAAAACTTTTCTTAAAATTTTGAAGTTTTTTGAAGTTCGATTAAATTAAATAAACTTCGACTTGCTCGGTTCAGTTAAAAATAAATATTTAACTATTTCATCATGATATTAAGTTGTGAATTTTTCTTTTGATCTTTGAGCATTGAATGCTCGGATGTACGCAATCATATTAGAAACAGTCGGACTAAGCAGAGGATCAATTAGTTAGCACAAAATCGAAGATATCCAGTGCTTAAGGAGATGGCAATTTCTGAAAAAAGTGGAGTTACACACTTTTTTGGGACAATATCCGCGTTTGTTCATCATCAAGATCAAACATCTTATTAATATAAACAATGCGACTTAGGTCCAGTTTAGATGATAAAAAGCTTTAATTTGGGGGCTGGAATATGATGGGACGGTTATGATTGCCTCCTGAATAGGCGAGTTGTTAAAGTAAACGACCCGTATATCCGTAGTGCACACGTGTAAATCGTACATAATGGTAATTGTACATGGCGCTCCCGAACAAGGCCGTAGTTCAAACGGGCCCTTGGCAGTCCATATTTCATTGGGGACGTTGCGGACGTCCACCGGACGTTCGCGGTTAGCAACCTGCAACGCTCAACGGCATATTTGCCTGCATTCAGTCGCTATTAGCAGCATCCGTGACGAATTAATTTTTATTTTTGCTGAATCCATTCCTAGAAGACGCTGATGACGTGCAAACTCATTTACTTCCAGCAAAACGTGAAAGGAACAACTCTAAACTCTTCCATCCGGCAACTAAATATGTGCCTTACCTTGTAATTTGGCCACTCCTTTGAAAGTTACGGGATCGATCACTGTCGCATCGCTTCGGCCCTTTTTGTTTACGGCATACAACATGATGCGGTAACTAGTTCCCGGGTCCAGCCCATCAGCTACAAAGATGGGTGCCTGTAAAATTTTGCAACTTCACTTTTTGCCTCCTGATAAGAACTCCGAGGTATCAATCACGTATCGAACAGGGCAAGCTTGGTCTAGCTAGTTTTTCGTCATTAACGATGGGTTTTATGTGTAAGAAATGAAAGTGTTTGTTATGAATAAGCACAAATCGAATTTTAACTGTTTTCTATGTGACTCTTAAACGTTTTTAGTGATGAGCAAAAGAGAGACTTGCATGGTCTTGGTTTGGGCCTTGCTGTGAGTCTTGCTTTTAAATAAGGTGTAAAACAAAATACAATCAATTCAATAATAATCATAAAATAAACAGATAATCACTCGGCACAACATTTCCATTATAGTGTTTAATGTCGACGTTGTGCCTAGCCCTTCGTGCACGACACTGATTTTAAGGTGGTTTTGATGTAAAAACACTGCGAACACACCGATTGATCACTTAGTATTGAAAAATCAGTATCCTTCCTACTTCGACACTAAACACTCTAATGCGAATATTGTGCAGAACGCTTGGGGCACGACGCTGATTTTAAGATTATTTTGGCATAAAACACTCTAAACCTGACGATTGTTCCTTTTGAGCCAAAAATCAGTGTCGTCCCGAAGGTCTCGGCACAACTTCGACTTTAAATACTATAATGGATATGTTGTGCCGAGCCCTTCAGACACGATACTGATTTTAAGGTGGTTTTGATGTAAAAACATTGCAATCCTACCAATTGATCACTTAGTGTCGAAAAATCAGTGTCCTTCCCGAAGAGCTGGGCACAACTTCGACATTAAACACCCCAACGCCATTGTTGTGCCGAAAAAAACACTGTGAACTTTCCTATTGAGCATTTTGTGCCGAAAATAAGTCTAAACTTCGGAATAAATTTATTATGACTTAAACAGTGAATATAAATATAATTGAGACTTTCCAAACCAGCAAAGCTCATAAAAAACCATTACACTTTAGCTCAAAAAAATAAAATTGCAAACCCCAATCCCCTGCTTATTCAATATAATGCTTGAGTTTACTCTATCGCAAAAATTGATACTTTACCTTATAGGTTGTGATGTTTAATCGCGATTTGAGCCCGGGCAATTCCAAAATTTCCATTTCAAAGCTTTGGGTTAACCCTCCGTCATAGCCCTCAACGCATTCCACTTGCAAAGAGTTGGTGGTTTGGTTTAGCAGCGTGCAGTTTTGCAGATGAGATGGACGGCCTGAAAAGAATATTAGTAGATATTGAATTTTTCCAAAAAACCAGCCAAAGAGGGAAATGATTCAATCTTCAATATCAAATCAAATAAGCTTTTAACGAGCATCAGAAAGAGCTAGAGTTTGGCGAAAAGTTGCTACTATTGGAACGCTAAAACCATATATATGAAACTCGCTGTTTCCAGCAGGCAATTTTCGTTTGGTCTTCCCTGGAAAATTTCCATAATTGATTTATTCCACCTGAATCCATTTGTTTATGTTAGATAAATGAACCGTAATTAGAACAGTTTAGCGAACATATTTGGTAATCGACCAGTTTATCAATAACCACCCCCCAAGCACACAAGTAATGTTTTGTTTGGGTATTTAATATATTTGGTGCCACATTGAACCGAATAATGTCTACCCCAGCCAGTAATAGTCAAAGTGAAATAGATTTCAGATAATCAAGCTGGGAAAATCTAAAACAATTTTTCATTTACCACGCCTGGGAGAGGTTGAGCAATCTGATTGAACCGGTAGAAAATAAATCTCATTTAGTCGGCCAATGGCGCTAACGAGTTCGGGCTCACTCTTCTATTCCGAATCATTCTGGAAAAAGTCGGGCACAAAAGATGTCAAATTCTAATTGTTCGCGGTTCACTAAAGCTCGACGGCGTTTGAAATATTCAGCAAAGAGTCCCGATTTGTCTGTCGGTTCTTTTTCACGAATGCATCGTATTAATTTTCGTCGCGATAGTATGATACAGCAATTTTCCATCGGATTAATTCCCTTTCATTGCGTTTGAAATAGCGCTGGAACCAGTTGGAGCAAATCGCGTTTGGTGAATCAAGACGGAAAAACGGTTTTATTAAATGGGAATTACGAAAACTCTGATCTCAAGTAGAATCGCTATAACACACCTTTTACTCTAAATGAGGAATTTTGTGCGAAATTGTGAAATGTGTGAAAATTAAGGTAGTTCCAGTGATTAAAGAAGGCCAACAGTTAACATTTTGTTGGATATTTACACAGTTAAAAAGCTGGTCAAATTTTGACTTCAAATTGCGCTTTAAATTTTTTTCGTTGTTTCACCCTTGAGAATTTGTGTTTGAGTTAGTTTGTGTTTCAGAATTAATTTCTCTCAATCAACACCAGGTAAAAATTTGTTTTGAGCCATTCAACTACAAAGCTTGATTTAAGAACATATTTCTGCAAAACTTTCATCAATTTTTAGAAATTCTATTCAGTATATCTAAAAACCGCATAAAATAGCCCAAAAATGTGTATTTTTTCGGATTTGAAGCTTCTAGAATTTTATTCAATGAGCTCGTCGCGTTATTCGCTTCTTTTTGATGAAACGGATGCCCAGCTGGAGAAGCTTTGAGAAATTATATATTTTTTTACAAAATTTATCCCACCCTTATAAAAGTTTAGTTAAAAAAACAAAATTTCACATGTGTACTTGTTGAGATCAATCGGCTGTAAGAAGCTTACAAATGTACATTTTTAAGGTTATTGTGTTTATAATAAGGACAATATCGCCGCCGAAAGACGGTCATTCTTCAAAAACCGCACAAAATATTCCAAACATGTGGATTATTTCAGATTTGAAGCTTTTAACATGTTTTTCAACGGGTTCGTCGCATTTTGCGCTTTATTTTGATGAAACTGATATATATCTTGAGGAGCTTTGATAGATTTTAAATTTTTTCAAAAAAAATTTATATTTTTTTACAAAATTTATCCCATCCTTCTGAAATTTTAGGTAAAAATTCAAAATTTCACATGCGTGTTTTTGGAGCGCAATATATTGTTTTTGACCGAATCAGCTCCCCTATACGCATATATAAAGTGGTTGGGTCTAAAATAAGGAAGGGATCGACTGTTAAAGATTGGATTGCTCCAAAATCGCATGAAAAAGCCCCAAGAATGACGAGTATTTCGGATTTGATGATTTAAACGTGATTTTCAATGAGCCCATCGCATTTTTTGCTTCTTTTTTTTTATTAAGTTAAGTTTATTATAAGTGAAGTATAATTTAAGGCGCTTTGAAAAATTTTATATTTTTTGAAAAAAAATTATCTTCACTTGAGCTCAATGGATTGTTTTAACATGTATTATAAAGCGATTGGGTCTATAATAATAAAGATATCGTTGGTTAAAGATTGTTATTGCTCAAACACCACTTAAAAAGCCCGAAAAATCCGGATTAATTCGAAGCTTCAAGCGTGTTTTTCAATGAGCTCGACGCATTCGTTGCCTTTTTTTGATGAAACTGATGTATAATTTAGGCGCATTGCGACATGTGATAACGTTTGCCAGATATTTACAAATTAGCGCAGTTTTTTTTATTTTTATTCAGCCGTTCTTTAATGTTCGAGAACTTGTGTTTGTTTTTCTTGTACTTTAGTCGATTTATCAATCCTTAACCGGGCTGCCAAGTTTTTTAATATTATAATTTTTAAAGCATTTATTTATTTTGAAAAAACGATTGGCCAATTGAAAGAACCTAGATTAAAAGCAAACCAAAATCGGCATAAATCGGCATTACAGTCTGAAACAAAAAGCAAGCGGGATTGATCTCATTGAGGAATTTCAATGAGCTTTGGTGTTCCGTTCAATATGCACAGAGCGAATTCAGAATCGTCCCAGAAATGAAGTAATCGATCACCATTAAAGGCTCGTGGGATAAAACGGCTGTTTTTATTAATCGAAACACTAATCTACGTCGGAGGGTTGGCTTTCAAGGGCCCGTGATACGAATCTAAATGCGGTTTACGCACTTAATCTAATCTAGAATGAATGCTGTCGTTTTATTGCCTGATTCGATTTACCTTTGTATAGTGGCCGCTCAGTCATTTCATGTCTTTGCTCCCAGCATTACCACTTTAGGGAAAACTTGATAATCATTTAATTGACTAGTTTTTATTGGAAGACTATTGTGCACACATTAGCTTTCGCAAGATAATACGCTTTCCCGAGGCAAACCAGCTAATATTAAACGATTTAGTTTCGAGAACATACTCTAATATTATGTGTGCAGATTGGCTTAAGTATACAATGTTAAATGAGTTTGTCTTGTTCATTACAATGGTCAATATTGGTTTGGTTTAAAAGCGAAACTATCTAGGCGAACTTTTTGTTTATTTTTCACATAGATTAATGTTTTTGAATGTTCAATATGCGTATTTTTTAGTTAATCCCTCTAAAATCTCCTTTCAAAGCTCACCGTTTTTAAATTTCAATCGCGCCACCAGCTGAGTATTTTTTGGCCTTTTACCAGCATTGAAAAAATACGGCAACAATAATCCTGTTTCCATCAGCCGTCAGTACTCTTTTCCTGCCAGTCGGTTTGCAGATTTGCGCTTCGTAAAGCCTTGCTGATGGTTGACGTGTCCGAAGCTTATCAGGTGTTTCTTTTAATTGAAATTTTGACTGATGGTTCTTTCGTCGGCTCTGCTTTTTTCCTCGTTTTCCTTCAAGTTTGGATGTTCCTGCGAATCATCTTTCCAAAATTCCATGTCAGACGAAATAATACTTTTATTTTTGGCGGACATCGGGCCCATTAAAGCGCTTGGTACGATTTTCGTCAAAATGGACCAAATTCAAATTGTAATGTTTTATCCCCAATAAATATTATTCCTCACTTTTTTTGAAGGGAACGTATAAAATTTGGATTGATTTTAGGAATCAACATTTCTCAAACGTTGTCACTGAGAAGTCTTAACTAATTATTTCCTTGCAGACTTAGATTTTTCGGAGTCTTTTTGTCATTTTTGTCTTTAATTTTGCTGACTTTTATGCTGCCTGGCTGGCTTAACTTTCTGATAGAACTTTTGTCAATTTTTCGCTCTCAGCCAACAAGTTTCGAGAATTTTTAAATATTCTATTGAAGCGCAATTTCCTTATTTTTGCCGATGAAAACTCCGAGATAAATAATTCTTCATTAAAACCTTGCTAAGATCATTTATTCTAGCTCTCATTTAGCTGGTTTGTATCTATGCTGTATATGCAGGGTGGTCCTCAACTAATCTGCCGAAATTCACTGACATATTCTTTAGGCGAAAACAGTGCCAAGCAAAATCTAATAAAGTTTTCCCTCGCATTAATGCTGCGAGCAAAAGAAAGCATTTTCAAATCAGCATACGGTTTGAATCTGGATCTGCCATTTCAGCGGACTGTACTCAACTTATCCAGCATTTAAAGTTGAAATTTTCATGAAAATGGAGCAAAAAATTTTTTCTCAACATCAAATTATGTATTCCGTCGCTCTTGCCACCAAAGAAGCCTTGATCAATAGTACTTTTTGACAAAATATCTCATAATTTATGAATTTTTTAAATTATATTAAATTAAACAAATGGAAAATCTACCTACTTTGTTTAGGAGACCAACATTTTTTGGTTTATTTCCATCAGTGCCAAAAGCACGGAACTTGAAGCAGACAAAAATTGAAACATTCCATTTAAATTTCCAGCTCGGCTAAAGTATCGAGTTAAAAATGTTGGCGCATTGGCTCAAAGATCGATCTATAGATATTCTTTTATCGGATCTGAAAAGAAATACTTTTTGGGAAATGGGCAACAATTAGAATTTGACATCTTTTGTGTCCCGCGTTTCCTCGAATGATTGGGAACAAGAAATATCAGGCTCGTTAGCGTCAATAGCTTACAAAATGAAATTTTCTTCAATCCCGTTTTCCACTAAGGTTACGAAATTATTGAACATCGATGCGGTAATTCGAAAGGCAATTTCTTTCCACCGTATTCAATAGAGCCGGAAATTTCCTGTTCTAGTTTAACGGAAATTAGAACTGTTTTGGCTTTTCTATAACCAATTAACTGATCTCCTATTTTAGATAAGCGTAAACTATGGCGTCGGCCTAGCTAGTGAGTGCCTTAAACGACGGTCGCTTATATAATTGGAATTATTAACCCGCAATGTATTCCTAGACATTAATTCGGTCAACATAATACCCGACCTGTTTCCGCAGCTCAACATACAAGACACGGGAAGGGTCGAAGGTTTGGGGGCCCAGTTCGCATTACACAACATATCTCAGGAATTAGCAACTCCGATAAAGGATCTGTAATTGACCTAAAATGGTGACCTCAGGATCCAGGCTACCAAGCTTATTATCGTCCAAGTTTCTCGTTTAACTTGTCAAAGCTCTGGATTTGCTCCGTGATCATTTTTACATTTACAAAGCAAATGATCATTACATACATACAAATACCATGTTGTGTGTGACTTTGGCAATGATATCGTTTGTCGAACCATACATTTCCCGGACTAATGAAAACGTATCACGCTAAATTCAAATTGGCATAATTGCGCAAAACATGAAACTGTCCTAAACATAAATTTCAGAAAATACAAGTTATGAAATCGCTAACGCTAAAAATAGTTTACTGCCAACATTGCCCCTCGGTAGATTAGGGCAATTTATTGCGGTATAATTTCACAATTCCAGGGTAGAGCGGAGCGGGTTAATTTTTTTTGGCTAATTTGGATGAAATTGTGCGAATTGGCATTTTTATTCAACTTATCATCGTGCAAAGTTGCGTTAAATGTAACATGAGCGCTCCATATAAAATCAAGCCAAAATTAATACGCTTTAAATTCAATTGAGTGAGATTTATTTAGCAAGAATCCGTTACACAATAGTAGTTTATTAAGCTAAGCATTTCAATGAATATTCATAAAGATTTATTTATGCTGCAGAATTTTACAATTTTTCGGAGGGCAAATTTATGATTTTGCAACAGTTCAACAATAAATGCATTTCAATTTTAAATGTTTGTGAGAGCAATAACAGAAAAACAAAACTGAATGTTTTTTTAATTTCCGACAAATTTTATTCCTTTTGCGTGCTTTTCAATCGGATGCTTCATGAGTAGTGGAATATTGGCCATAGAAACCAGAAGCAACTTAGGCACATTTCATATGTGCATTAAATCTCGGCTAAAAATTGAAAATAATCCGAATGGAGGATAATTTTCGTTTATCATGGATCAGGTGTGAAGTGTGTTTATTTCTGCGCTTGTTACTTTCTTTAAAAAAAATAATTTTTAAATTGATACATTTCGAGCTATTATAGTAAATGAAGATAGTTTGAATTAAAAAAGGATTCCGTTCAACAACCGCTTAAAATCAGCCATCATTTTCTATTATCTTGGATAATTATATTTGAGTAAATGACCATTTTCTCAGTTAAATATTGCAACCGCCCAAAACTCGCTCAGAATTTGCCATATTTTTTTATTACCTTGGATCAGAAGAGAACAGCAGATCTATTTCTGACTTCGTTGAATTCTTCCCATCCTTTCTGTAAAAATAACATGGAATTCGGGGCATGTCGAGCTACTTGAGTATTGGGGGTTTGAGTAGAGAAGATAGCGGCAGTTAGAGATTGCAAGAGTCTAGTGTGACCACTACAAAGGTCCTTAAATTCCTCGCTTCCTTGACACGAAAATTAAAGGTTCAGTTCTATTTTGCATCTTAAAGCTCTAGTATCTGGTCTATTCTTTCCAATGGCAATTTTTTCGCGTTGAAATTAATTGCAGCAAAAAATTGAAAAAATGTACATACAGCTGAGATAAATAACAACTTGAAAAAACAAACAAAAGTAAAAAAGCCAGTGTCCTGATGATCAGGAGTGGCGGGATTCATTGCACAAACATAACTAGATACTGTAGTGGGTAAGAATTACTAAGTCAACTGCATTGGGTCAGAATTTTTTCAAGTTCTGTCGGATTGATTAGTAAAGGTCGTGATTCCCTTTTCCTTCACGCAATAAGACGCGAAGAGGGTCAAAACCCGGTTGTGCATCGCGATAGGGCTCGGGCTCGTATTACACATTACTCAGGATTATAGGAAGCCTGATAAAGGATCTGGAACTGACCCGAAATGATGACCTAAGAGACACACCCCAGTCGTTATTGTCTGCCAAGTTTAGCCGTTAGCTTAGTTTGTCTTGTCCGAGCGAATAGATATTCGGTGTAAGCGCCCAGCAAATTGCAGGTTTGTTTATCTGCTCCGTTGGCACTTCAGAAGTCGATTTGTTCGGGTGGAGTTCTCTGCCGGAAGTTACCCCGCTAATAATCGAGTATTTGGTTTGATATTCAAATCGGTGCCAATTTCCATTGACTTAAAACGCATTGATCACGGATGAAGTTTGGGTGCAGTTTCCACTTGTTTTCGATTATTTTTCTTCAACGTTTACCCCATAAATAAAATTGGTCTCCTCAACTGGCTCAGCTCATCGCGCTTGGTGTAATCATATGGCCCGCGTCAAGCGGGATGATAACATCAATTATTCTTCATTAAGTTGAAATATTAGCGGTGTATTCTAAATCGGTTTCTTTAAAATGGATATCCAGTTTCCAACAGTGTGCTACCGTTTCGCTTGAGGTCACATCCCATGGGAACGGTGCTAAAACTAAATTGCACTATCCTGTTGGCTGTCCATGTTTCTACACTAAGTCCCAGTCTTATGTTAATGTAGCAGCCAGATAGATTATTATTAACCATCCACCTTGATGTACGTCGGTTAAAGTGCAGGATGATGTTCTCAAATATTCATCATGTCCACCCAATGACTGTTTCCAGATGGCTGTAACTTTAATCTTCCAGCACAAAGTAAATTTATTTACACAGGGTAATAAGAAAATCAAATACTACCATTAACATCTTTTTTTTAAACAGAAGCACCTATTTTCCTCTTCAAATTTGAATTACTAGTATGACATGTAAACAATATTAACCAAAATAGCAAGGAAGTTTAAAAATGAATCTCATCCAAGGGAATAAGTGAACCATAGTTTACCATACGTTCGGTTGCGTACATCAGCTTATTGAAAATTTTTAATTTATCGGGTTTTGAAATGGTGAAGTTAACAGAACGAGAAGAAACTGAAATTGTCTGCAGTGTTGTGTTTCGTGATAGAACATGCACCTAAATAGAAGCAGTTTAATTATTTAATCAAATCCACCGTGGTCGTCCTCTTATGTGCCAAAGGATGGTTATTTGAAGATGATTTCAATAGACGAAATGAGTTTTGCGAAAGGATGCAAAATATGTGCAATCCACATAACAATTTAGTAAAAAACGTGATTTCTTCGCTAAAGCCACGTTCAGTTTGAATGGTTATGTGAACCGACAAAATTGTCGATATCGGGCAACAGAACAGAAAATCCGCTTTGAATGGAGGTTGGTGTGGAATATCCCGCGGAAGAGTAATAGGACCATTTTTTCTTTAAACAGGCTCTAACTGTAGAAGCATATCCAGAATTTTCCTAACTTGAATTAGTTCTAGCATTGGTGTCTTTATTTGCGTGATTTGTGTGCGGACATTTTTGGATGAATCCTTTCCAAACCGGTGGATAGGAAGGCTAGAACCTACTGAATCGCCTCCTAGATCGCCAAAATTAACTCTCATAGATGGGCCCCGTGTAAGAAGGGTTTGAATAACCTTAAGTCGAAAGTTTTGTTGGGAGACCAAACAATCTGCAAGAGTTGAAATAGAAGTTCCGAAAAAAGTGCGTGCAACAATTCGGGAAATGGTTGAAAACGTGCAGGAAGAGAAAGAAAAGCAGGCACTTCCGTATGAAAAAACTAAGTTGATGGTCGTAACTGATTTTTTCACCAGCCTGTTTGAATGGATCGAAGACATTAGTAAAAAGCTCCTAGACGGGAATATCGACTTATTCTGTTCTGGCGACAATTTGAAGATGTTTGGCCAGACACCAAGGTTCATATTCGAGGCTAAACACTTTCAGTTCTTATAGAGCCAGGCGAGTAAACAAACGGTAATTAAACTGCCGAGTTTTTCGCGTTTGATCGTTTTTCACAAAACCGCTGAAAACATAAAGGCCGATTGGTAGAACAAAAAGCATTTTGGAGTTTAAAATAAATTTGCCCTTATTCGTGGGTTTTTTCTCAGTTTAAGTAGCCTATTGTCTCTTTCGAGCGATGCTATGGGCCGGACTCCGAAATTTTTTTTTGCCAATTTTTTGAAAAATCCGTGTTGTCCAACGACCAATCGCTTCGATTTAGACCTGAAAAAATCCTGAACACTCCCAAAAATTTCCTATGAAAGTGAGATTTTGCCTTTCGAGTGTTATTTTGGGCAGGCTTGAGAAAGTTTTGGTTTTTGCTTTAGAATCTATTTTTTAATCCCTCTGTATATGCCAACGGCCAATAGTTTAAGATCTTAAAACATCCTGGAAGCTCGCAGAAATTTCCTGATCAAGTGAGTTTTTTCTCAATTAAAGCAGCCGATTTTCTCATTCGAGTAATGCTATGGGCCGCATTTAGGAATGTTTGGTTTTTCCTTGGCAAATTTTTGAAAAATCGGTGTTGTCCATCGACCGCTTAGATTAAGTACATGAAAAAATCCGGAAAAAGTGAGGTTTTCCGCATTTAAGAGTGATATTCTGGACAGGCTTGAGCGATTTTTAGTTCTTCCTTGACAATTATTTTTTAAAATCCTCTAAATATACTAACAGTCTACCGCTTCCCCTTGGTAACTGAAAACACCCTGGAAACTCCCAGAAATTTCCTCAAAAAGTTATTTTTTTCTCACTTAAAGCAGCCCATTTTCTCATTCGAGTGATATTGTGAGCCGGATTGTGGGATTTCGGCTTTTTCAAGTCAATTTTTTGAAAAATCAGTGTTTTCCACCGTCCAATCGCCTCTGCTTAGTAACTGAAAAATTCTGGAAACTCCCCGAAATTTCCTATTAAAATGAGTTTTCCTCACTCAAAGCGCTTTGCGCTTTCGAGTGATTTTATGGGCTGAGTTTAGGGATTTTTGGTTTTTTCTTGACGAATTTTTGAAAAACTCGTGTACCCTATAGGCCATCGACTCGTCTACGTGACTGAAAAATCATGAAAACTTCCAGAAATTGCCTGTAAAAGTGAGTTTTGCCTTACTTAAAGCACGGATTTTACCATTCGAGCAATATTATGAGGCGCATTGTTGAATTTTTGGAATTTTCTGGTCAAATGGTTGAAAAAATTTTTTTTTCAACGGCCAATTGCCTCGGTCTTAGTAACTGAAAACATATTGGAAACTCTCAGAAATATCCTAGTAAAGTGGATTTTTCCTCACACGGAAAGCCGCCGACTTTCCCTTTCGAGTTTTATTATGGGCCAGATTGATAAATTTTTGGTTTTCTTGCCGAATTTTTGAAAAATTCTTGTTGTCCAACGACCCATCCCTACGATTTAGTATATGGAAAAATCCTGAAAACTTTCAGAAATTTTTTATTAAAGTGAGGTTTTCCTCATTTTCTCTTTCGAGTGATATTCTGGACAGGCTTGAGAGATTTTTTTTCCGTAACAATTTTTTCTTAACTCGTCTAAATATATCAGCCACCAATCGTTTCTCCTTAGTAACTGAAAACGTCCTGGAAACTCCCAGAAATTTCCCAATCAAGTGAGTTTTTCCTCACTTGAATCAGCCGATTTTCACTTTCGGGTGATGTTATGGGTGGCATTGAGGAATTTTTGGATTTTTTTGACGCATTTTTGCTGGTATACTTAAGCAACTTACCGGCAATAACTACTTGAAATACACATGGTTCCTTCTGCTTTCCAATTTCATTTTCCCCATAGCAAAGGAGAGTACCATAGTCCAGGTCGTTGTTGGGTGTGTAGTTCAATCGAGACGATGTCACCTAAACACAAACAACTTTAGAAACATCGAATAAAATACAAAATTGAGGAAACTGTTCAAGTGTTTCTCCTTGCGATTCATGTACGGGACGCACACGATATTTATGTGCAATTGAAGCATATTGCAAGTTTAAATCGTAGCTGGAAACCAAAATATCATAGCATGTTTACCTCGTTCGTGTACTTTTCGCTGGACACGTCCGTCTGATCCCCGCTGTTATTAAATGTCCAATGAAATGCCGCTACTGGCGGATTCGCATCCACTCGACATCGTAACGTCACGGTCTCCTGCTTGAGTGCTCCATACACTTCCTCACGTTCCTGGATGCACACGGGCGCGTCTGCAAACAGAGTGCACCACGGGTCAGGATATACGGGAATAATATCCAGGAATCCACAAGGTTGGATCGCTCATATCAAACTTTTATAGCATCAAATGAAACATTTAGCACCGAAGCTGAGCTCTTTTCCCAGGAGCGGCGATAACTTCCGGGATGGATTAGGAACGTCTTTGCACATTCAACAGCGAAAATTTCAACTGCATTATTGCGACGACGTTTAAGGAGAAATTGATGGACCTTTTTGGATACGAAACAGTTTTTCTAGAAAAAAGGAACTTTAGAAACTGATGATTTTCAAGTTTCTACTGTTCCGTGGCTCAAGCGCTGTAGCTTTGCTTTACCTAGGTTTTTCTTCAATTTTCTCACATTTTTACCTGAGGAGAGAATTAATTAGAATTTACATTACATTTAGGAATGTTTTCCGGGCTTTGAAGCCGTAGTCTATCGGAATTTCTTCCTGACGTTTCGTCCACAACTGTGGTGGACATTTTACATTTAGAATTTACATTTACAGACGAATTCATTTTGAAAATGCATTATGAAATTATTTTTTTCAAACACTTTACCGAGTTTTAAATATTTTTGAACGTCCTAAATAAATGCTTTTGAATGTCTGCTAAGTTTTATTTTTGTCTAAATTTGAGCAGAATCTATTGGAAATACCACATAAATGTTATCATTCCTCTTTGTCAGCAGAAAGGAGAAAAGCCATAATCTATGTTTATATTCAGAGAATTCGACTCGTAATTTTGAGTCGCTGATCTAAGCATAAATGGTTAAGCTCAACCGAATTATATCGATGAACTTTAGTCTAATAAGAGAGCCTTAAAGAACTCGTTGTGTCACCAACATAATAAAATACGTTCTGCTTGTGTTGAGATAAATACATAGTTATTTTATTTCAATGCCCTTTTCCCTATTAATAATCTAATAGAATCTTTCTTCCCTTTACAGATCCAATTTCAGTTACGTAGTTCAAAAAATCTCTAGAGATTTTAATCTCAAATATCTCGAAAACCCTGAGCGATATCGACTTGAAGCAAATACCTAGTTTTTATTTAGGAAATATTGGAGATTGCGAAAAATCCAATGAAAGAGCGATATTTTAAAACCCACAAAATTTCTGATGTTTGAATGGCTCCAGACCACAGCAGCTAGAGCCCTCTAAAAATGCAAACTAAATAATCATGTATTGCTTGATCTTGAAAACCCAAACACAATTTTTTTGTCATAGTAAAACTCGTTAAAGCCACATCCCTGAAAAAAGAACGAAAATTGTATTTACACTCTGACACCCTGCACCCCGGAAATTATTAACTTTCAGATAAGTCAAATTCTCCTGAACTGCAATATTTTTGCCTAAACAGTCAGTAAATCCTGTGACATTGGTTGACGACCACCCTGTAGATCCAGAATACTCATCAATTGGATGTGAATCGTTCATTCAGCTGCGAAAGTTACAGTGTTGAAGCTCTTTACAATCTGGATGGAAAGCGATTTAAGAATTAATTTCACCCGTTAATATTTATTGTTCATCAGGAAGCGACCCCAGAATAAGGGATCTGGGAAAACAAATAAATGATATCGGTTCTGCGCTTTATTATGGTATCAATGAGAAAGATATAGTTTGTTTTAGTATTGGATTAGCAATGAGTATCCGATCTCGTAAAGCGTCCCCGGGAATAATGATCCGTTTTAGTGAGATTGAGAGTTTTATTCGGGGAAATGATATTAAGGGGCAATTAAACGTTATTTAAGGTCGTTTTGATTAAATGCGAGTATAAACTTGATTGCGGCTTTGCCATACTTCACTGAACATTATTGGCATCGTCAAGACAATTTGCCAAACCGAATGACTTTCTGGCAAATCGCAGTACGATATCGATAATTTGCAATATCTCTCGATGACAAAAGAACATGGAAAACAAAGGGCAACCTAATTAGAATGTGACTGCTACCTGCGGAACCGAAACAGCCTTCAACCGTAACAACGTCGATAAACAAAATGGGCCCCAAATAAACCCGTCCAATTGTACGAAATGAAATTAAATGCCATATATTCGGCACAAAATGCCATTGTCGAGTTTCGAACATCAGACAGGCGGAATTTCGCTGAGTTAAATAAAAAAGTATTCTGCTATTATCAACTACAAAATGGGCACGTTACTTCTATTTAGGGGGCGATATTTTACGTAGTTCAGACGGGGCGAGGACACGAAAACGAATATGTTTAAAGAGACGCACAGCGAAATTTTCATCGGGTTAGAGGAGGCCATTTATTTTTGCAGAAGTGACGTTGCAATCTTACATGGACCACAAATCAACTTTGCTGAAATATAAAGAATCCACACAAGGAGCGCTAGATGGACGTTTTGAATACCACTCGCTCTCATATATCACTCAGAAACTTTAAGCATATTCTAAATTACGCAGTGAATTGAAATTTTACGCCCCACATGTCAATCAGCAACATTGTGGACATTTCCTTTTTCTGAAAACCTCCTACAATAGTTCGCAGACTTTAGCATTGGGGCAAACTTTTTTACAGTGCATTTTTTGCTCAACTAAAATCATCTATCTTTACATTTGCGTTTGCAAATGCAGTTTTTACATTCAACAGGATCTCGAAAGACGAAATAAACAGACGCAAATATAAGAACCCAAACGAACGAAACGAGTAAATATACTCGAGACACGTACGTAGAAGAAAAGCTTTAATAAGATGCAAATTTCTCGAGCCCTCTCCACCGATTCGCCATATTACTTAAGCTTCTGGCAAAGTGCAAAATTCCATTCTTGAAATTGGGTTAGCGTATTTGCTTATTTGAGAGAAAGTTTACAACCCGCCTAATGTTTCGTCTCATCCCTTTTCAGCTTTCCTTAACAAGATGAAAGCTAAGGCGCGGATGTACGACTGGGCTACATTACGAATGCTTCCTTTGAGCCCACTTTATTCACT
This sequence comes from Dendroctonus ponderosae, assembly GCF_020466585.1. Lineage (NCBI taxonomy): Eukaryota > Metazoa > Arthropoda > Insecta > Coleoptera > Curculionidae > Dendroctonus > Dendroctonus ponderosae. The sequence goes on from NW_026018814.1 coordinate 6,947,380, forward strand.
AAGAATGCGTATTTTCATTCGAAAATCATATTTGAAAAACGCTCAGTGGTCGCCATTATAACGAACCGGTGAACGTTCAATATTGTTAAACTTAGGCAAACTTTTCTTTGATCATCAAGCTGGAAGTTTGTTAAGAAAATTCAAAGCCACTGAAGAAGTTCTATAGCGGTTTGTTTTTCGCTGGCGGATGTTGAGGATTCAAGAAGACAATTCAAGTTCCGATATTTCCACTTCTAAGACGTTCCGCTAATAAGTGAATTTTTCGAATAATTATCATTTCGCTAGTTGGAAACGTTCTGGGGTGGTTGTAGAAAAACAAAGGCTATAATAATTTTCATCCATCACATGAGTGATGTCAACGAATTGAGGAAAATGCTAAACCAACCCTGGAACATCTGTTCGAATAATTAAAAAACAAATCAACCCAAAATGCTCGTACAGTTCCGCTAGCTGAGCCCATCTAGAGACAGGAGAAAATTACCAAATTGCTCTAGCGATCGTGTATATGCAACTCAAGGGACCGGCCTTGTTCCCAAATTAAATTTTCGGTTGGCTTTTTTTATGAATTCTGCTTTGCAGTTCTCCCGTTTAGTCGAGCATGACCAGGAACATAAAATAAAACGGGTTTTTATTGGCTGTAACTCGCACACATCAGCCACTTTTAATGCTTCAGGGCGCAACTAATGGATGTTGCGTGCTGAAAGCTGGATTCATCTTCAACACTTTGCCATTCAGCTTTTGAGATGATGGTATTAACATTTTCCTAGTTTTTACACAGCGCCGAAAAATTTAAGAATAACAGAAATCTTTCCAAATTTTGACTGTGAAATTGAAAAGCGACCACATTTTTTTTTAGCGGATGTTTGTTCGTGAATTATAAAAAAAATCTAGTAAATTTGGGTGGAAAATGTGAGCGGCCATAAAAAAAATTGTGTCTTTCGACCGGCTYAGAATGAGGATAAATCTTCATATACTTTTATCGCTTTCGAGGTTATCCCATRTTGCTCCCAGATGGATTTACACTTTAGCCAARAAAACTTGAGCATTTAAACACTCAGCACATGTTAATTTCATTTTTTGCTTATYTTGTAACTTTTTTACGCSAATCGAGCTGTGACTCAATAGAAAAAATATTCTAATCGGATCRCCGAAACAGAAAATATTCACAACTAAACAGAAAATATTCACAACTAAAAGTTAGGAAATATTTAAGMCATAAACCATGAGAATTTGAGCCGCGGTGTATCTTGTTAAATAAAACTTCAAGATTACACAAAAAGCGTTCAAAGCCTTCAATGTAATAAGGAAAGCGTGCCACGAGAAGAGACCCAAAGTAAAAATTGAAAAGGAAAAACTCGACTCAAAACATCCTAAATGAGGCAACGTTATCGACTCAAAATATAAAAAATGAGACAATACATTAAAAAAAATTAAYTAACTTCAACARAATTAACAAGTGAGAATGAAATAGTCAGAAATTTTCTCAAAATTGCCAAAATATCATGTTTTAATCTAATTGCATTTGCGATTTATGAATTTGTATGCAAAGACGTGCACGTTTGAAGCACCTTTCCGTTGCCACGTTTGAGGCAAACAGAAAGTTTGGAAAATTTGTGAAAATGAATGTATACCATCAATCTAATACAATTTTTTGTACTGAAAAAATGAAGATTATTCTCAAAATTGCCAAAGTAGCATGTTTTAATTGAATCAGATTTGCGAGTTATGAAATCTTATTCCCAGGCGTTATCGTTTCAGGCACATTTACAAGTAACTAAAAGTTTGAAAAATTCTGAAAAATGATTGGATACCATCAATTTAATATAATTTTCTGCATAAAATAATTGCAACTCTTAATCCAATCAAATTTTCGAGTTATGATTTTTTGCACCTACGTGCACTTTTGAGGCACATTTTCAAGCAACACAAAGTTTAAAAATTCTGGAAAATAACTGGATACCATCAACTTAATACAATTTTTTACACTTAACAAGCGAATATTTTTTATCAAAACTGCCTAAGTAGCTGCCGTTAATCTCATCAGATTTGAAAGTTATGCATTTTTATGCACGTTGATGTGCACGTTTAAGGCCCCTTTCCAAGCAACGGAAAATTTGAAAAATTCTGGAAAATGAATGAACGACATGAATCTAATACGATTTTACACACTTAACAAATGAGGATTTTTCTCAAAAAGGCAATAATTGTAGCCATTTGCCAGTTCGAATTTGCGGGAAAAATGATTATCTCTCGAATGGCTCAGAATAGACAGACGACTCAAGATTCAAGTCAACAATTACTCCAAAGACATGACTATAACGCCCGAAGAAAATTTCAACTTTGATTGATTTTTTGGTTAAATCATAACTTAGATTCTGTCCAAACTAGAATCATGATTCGATAAAAAACGTTTAAACCGGATCACCTACTGAGAAAATGTTCACAGTCAAACGTCAGAGAATATTTAAGCTATGAGCGAAATTTTTCACCCATTTCCATTGGCATCCAGTATGAATAACCATCACGGTTGATGGGGATTTTATTCAACACGGAAATGTAAGATTAAATTTCGTTAACAAAAAACTGGAAATAATCGGGGTTTTGCGAGCATTAAAGCCCATCCGTCCAATTACAGTTCCGAATTTATTGCATGATATAATAAGTTCTGAGTGGAGAAATTGCCCTTCGATAAGGGAAAGCAAACAGCTGCTGCCTCGGGATTTCAAAACGCAGCCTTTAGCCATACACAATCAAGCGGCCAGATAGCTCGGGCAAGAGCACAATAATTGTCAACTATTTGCGAAAGCATTAGGGTTAAATCTGGAAAAATTTGAAACAAGTTGCGAGTTATTTGCAGGAATGTGAAGAACGTACCAGGAACGTCCGCAATGTGAGATATCGCTTCGATGCATAAATCTGCGAGATATTTGCTGGATTTTTGGAATTTTACTCGATGTTGCGCAATTCCCCACTTTTATCATGCATTTAATAAAGTGCTATTTGATGAAGGCGAGCGGAGAAAATCGAGCAACATTCATTTGAAACCGTGTGGTGCAAAACGAATTGTCCGGACAGTTGTTAAAGCAATTATGAAAGTTTGAACTCATGTAACATTTGTGCGGCAAAACAATTTGTTGAAACAGACAAGAACATAAATCTAATAATAAAATAATAGCAGTTACGTAAAGAGTGGCACAACGATGTTTAAAACACGCAGTAAAGCACCTTTGTTTTAGAGTATCAGCAACAAAATAATTCATTCACACAGGCCGGAGTCAAATTTGCCGTTTAGAGACCTGACAAATCCATACCAAAAGTAATATTTACTCGTTTTTTTTCATTGCATAAAAGCCGACGAATTTTCAATCGAAACTCCGCCTCAACGGACACCGATGGTCTCAAACATGAATATTCTTATATTAGAAATGAAGCTTGCAAAATGGCCTGAAACCGATTGCACATAGTAAAAAAGCGCATAAAATCGGTGTTTGAAATTGATGCGAAATGTGAGCCAAACGTTCGGCCGTGTCGGTTTGTTTTTAGGGATTATGTAGATTTCGCTTATTTCAAATTTTAATTCCTCTTGCATACAGTTGGGACAGATAAAGTATTCACTACCTGAATGCCGTTTAAATATTCTCGGCAAATCGGATTTTTGGAATGCGGATTTTCTAGAAACAAAGTCGAATGCCATGAGGATATTCCGCTATCCATGGCATAGTGAAGTGAAACGTTTAGGTATTAAATAGCAATATCCATTTTAAATAAATTCAACCGGGCAAACTTTGCGGAATAATAAATATGAACAATGACAGAAAAAGTGCTCACAAATAAGCCAAAGCTGAGCTAAAGCTATTTAACCGAGCAAGGCGCTCTTCTATTTCTATCCCGGAAAGTTACCTCATTAAACAGCAATATGAAAATTACATATTACCCACAGATGAAGTCGAGCTCAATTAGGAGCGAATATTTCCCTCATGCAGAAGTTCACCCTATTCACCACACAGCGATAATTGCACAGTAGAATTTTCTCTGTAAATACATACACTTTATAAAATGTACTAATCAAAAGTTATTGAAACTTGTGATGAATTTGTGTATGTATTTTTTATTATTTTTGTCTAGGTTCTAGTGGGTCAATCGATTTATCCATCAAATGTGTTTTAAATTCTCTGTGGAAATAAGGCAAACTTTGATCTGATTGTCGTTGAGTTTGGAAGTTTTAAGCTCAAGATGCTGAAGAAGTACATAATTTTATTCAGCGTCGCCCTAAAAAGTAAAAAACTTTACTTACATTTTACTGAGAGATTCACTGGATTACTTGAGCCTTTTCCTTCAGTATTGGTTGCAATGCACGTATATTCACCACCAGTGGCTCGCACAACGTTTTGAAGCACCAAACTTTGGTCGCTCAGAATCACACCAGCAGTCATGTTTTGATATATTTCCACGTTCTACACAGAAAACACATACAAGTCCAATGAGGGTTTCTGGAATGACAATTTTTGAACAAACTAGGATACATTTGATTAATTGATGTATCCTTATGGCACCTGAACTTATGCAAACATCTTGGAAGCTATAGCCTTCGAGTGTGGGAGGGAAAAGTAAATTTCCAAATGATCCCATAAAGAGCGATTACGTCGCCCCTTGTACTTTATTAAATTTCCAAAGAAGAAAAGCAGACAATTTCGGAATTATGCCGACATTTATTATACGAAACCAAATTTAATTTTATTCAAAAAGCCGGAGAAGCACGAAAACAAGATGGGACGAAACTCTAAAGTTTTCAGAATAATATTTAAATTTGAACAGCCTAAATACTTACATTGTGGAACCAGGAAAGTTTGTACGCCTTGGGATTGGCTCTAATGTTGCATTCAAAGTAAACATCGTCGCCCTCTTTGATGTCTTCGGGGTTGAGGGTCGATCCCATTTTTAATGTTACGACGGGAACATCTGAAAAATAATGTTTTCATTGTATAAAAAGATCCTCAACTTATCCTGTAAAAAGAGAGATTTGCAATAATTTCATTTTTATAAAGGAAAGGAGAAGTTCCGTTGTTGAAAAAGCGACATTTGATAAATTGTCCGGCTTAATGGATCGTGTGTCTTTCGCCTATTCTTCATCAGTCGCACGCTATATCATGACGTGATATTTTTCACGATGCATTTATCATCAAAATTCAAAAGCATTTATTTGTACTCTAAACAACGGGAAAGTTGAAATTTGCGTTCTAAAACTCCTTAATAGAATTACCCAATTCCATCAGGAGAAGCTCGTTACCCATACCTATTACAACCAATTATAAGTTTTCAGGGAACTTTCAATGTCATGAAATTCACTCTCTGGAAGCTTGAAATCTCATTTTCCACCCTAAAGCAGCGTTATGGTTATCGTGGTAAAGTAAAGTTTTGTAGAGTCGAATAAAATGGCTAAAATCAACAGATTGCAATGTTTGTCGAAGCAAAAAGTTCAATAAAAGTACTTTTGATCAGCACAATTTTACAAGCGAATATTCACTAAAACTGGTACTACTTACAATGAACATTTAGTCTCCATTTGTCCTCCAAAGCGCTGTCTGGTATGGTGGGATTCTCTGCTCGACACGTTAAATATTTTCCATCATCATCGATGACAGGCACAAAGTTTAAAATGCTCAAGCTTTGGTTGTTCTGTTCAGCAAACTGAAATGCGGAAAACAACGATTTGTAAATGTACATATTCCATCAGACCCAATGTCCCAATTCAGTGGTAAAAATCGGACTTTGCCAACTTTTATTGTAATGAATAAAGTTTAAATAACTTCCATAAAACGCAATGTTATTACAGTTGTGTCGGTTTACAGGCGCATAAAACTCGTGTGGTGTTATTCTGTTGGAAATTTTTATTTCCCTTCCTTTATGACGGATAACTCCAGCGCTAGACCATTGCGAATAATCCATATAAAACTCAAATGATATTTCGCTAAAAGTTTCAAAGGGAAACTGATCCCGGTTGCTGTCTAGTCTGTATAAAGTTGGAACAGTTCTGCGAGAAGAAAGTTCCACTAATGTGGGATGTAAAGTTTCAAGGATCCGCTATTGATTTGGGTATTAGCCAGAAGTTTTTTTCAAATGCAAATTAGGATTTTTCCAAGTTGGAACATGGAATAAAAAGGGGAAATTCGTCACGTGTCATATTCAGGCGCCAAATTCTGAAGGAGTGAACGTATTATTTCACTGCTTAAGTATGCACCCAGAAATTTATAGCGAAACACACCAAAGAAAAACGAGAGCCAAGATGGTTTTTATCAAGAAAAACTGCCACCTAAAAATACGGAAAGAAATGGCGAGAAAACGCTACGATTCCTTATATTTATCTTCATCTCGACGAGTTATAGTTGACACCTTGGGCGAATCAATACAGCCGCGCAATTGGCCCAAAGCTAAAGGTACAAAGTAGAAGAAGTTTTAATTGAAATTGTCATACTGAGTTTATAGAGTGTTGTTGCTTAGCCACGTTTCTATTCATTTATTTTTGTCAGGGAATAAGGTAGAAGGCAAATTTGCGGCGAGGGTGTATTGAACTTTCAGCAGAGTTAAACGTAAGCAGATTTAAATTTAAAAACACAAACTTGTTTTTCAACAGGAACAATTGTAGCTAAGTATTTAGAGCTGTGTTTTGGTCGTTTTAGTCTTCAATTGGTGTACAAAAGGTCTGGTCTCGCAAAAAAAAAACAAGACCAAGATCAAGCAAGAATAAGAATTAAACCATTTACTGCTAGACCAAGATTTTTGAAAGAGTCTTGCAAAAGGTACTTCGATATGAAACCGCATTAAATCTTGCATAGTAGCCCTTAGATGTAATGTAAAATTGAACCGTTTCAAATGCTTAAAATATCAACGATTCACTTTAAATGACAAAACTCACCGAAAATAAAAATTGGGACCCAAGCTTTGAGCAAATGGGACATAAACAGAACACTGTAGGACCCTAATGTCTATTAACTTTTACCTTGAAATATTAGTGTAACTTAAAAATATTTTTTTATGCTGATTTTTTTAAATAGTACTTTTTTAAATACTGAACAGTTTACACTTTGAATTTTTTTTCCAGTGAAATAAGTTTCATCAGTTTCCTGAAATAATATGAAGTGTAAATAGTAAAATTTCTCAATCCTTGCAAAGCATTATCAGTTTATTATTAATTATTGAGTTTGTCCTCATATTTGTCAAATGTGCTGCCAGTTAAAATTTTATAAGCCCAATCAAAATGTAAAAACATTTATACCTTAAATCGAGTTTGTTGTACTTTTGTTAGAAAAAGTAAACCATACTGCAAGGAATTAAATTCCAGTTGGGGAGGGAATGGCTGTTGTAGCTTAAGACAATGAAAAAGTTCGCGTTAATAATTTTGAAAAACGATATAATTAAAATTGTTTCATTTTCGAACACCTTATATTTTAATTGTATTAGGTTGTGTATTGGTTATTATTATCTGTTACCTGATACGATTATTTTTGAATTAATTTTTACGCCATATTTAAAAGCAAGACTTGCAAAACGCCATTTGCAGGATCAGGCAAGTCTTTGTTTGGGTCTTGCTTTACCATAGAAACTTTAAAAATTTTCCAACTTTTCCAAAAGGAAACAATTTTCTTCTGCAAAAATTAGCACAAAACACGTAACGATAAAAGTTATAATAACATAATTGGGTCGGCTGGAATAATATGCAATATAAATTCGCCTGCTTAAATGAAATGTCGAGTGTATGAAATTCTCCTGTTGCCATCTTCGAGTTATAACAAGATTCCTATGTAAATTACTAAACACTTGAGAAGTAACTCGACAATGGCTCGGGCACGGTAATGGCCAGATGGGTATTTTAGTGGAGTTGAGTAGCACAAAAGTCTGCGTATATACACCCTCTTAAACGCGGTGCTGGGCAATTGAAAATAAACTCGATATTTATGTTATTTCTTTACAGAAGTGGCTTCGTGCTTTCTATACCTTTATGGGATAGAGTTCGGATTGGCTGAACTGATAATCGGAAGACGTGAACTGGTTTCAGATTAATAGCATGAGTTTTTGCAAAAGTAAAGAAGTTTTCAGGCTAAACAACTCTTTTTGAAGAACACTTATTGTTACTCGTCCACATCGCCAACGGTTTATTCTGTTCCATATTTAATGCAACTATATCGTTCACATCTTCTGCTTTGCTAGCTCTTCCATTCTTCAGAGAGCGCAGATATTTACCAACTAATTCTTCCTGGTTGTCTTGGAGTTTTCAGAAGATTGGGCCATGTCTAGCTCTGCATCTTCTTTAAGCTATGCTTGATTGAATGTCCAAACATTGCTTGCTTATTTACTTAATTCAATACTCATTTTCCGGTTTCCATTTCAGTTTAATATTTTTTTGCCGTGTGCTGTGCCTGCTTTGCATCTGCCGACTATTTCGCGTTCAATTTTGTTTCCTACTTTACCACTCATAACAACACATTGAAACTGTCTTGTTCAGTACGTTGCCTAACCGATAAGTACGTACGAAACCAATTGCTGCCTCGAGTTTCTAATAAAAATAGAAACTGCGTTTCGAAACCGTGTAGTTTTGCCATTAACTAAGTTAACACTTTAGTCCATTCTTGTACCAAACTAATTAATGTTTGCATGCTTTATTACAGTGGACAAAAACATTGCCTAATGTATCAAACTGTCACTTGGATCGTAATGTTTGTTTGTAAATAACGTCGACCATTTCTCTGGCACAAATTTGTATAGAAATCGCCCTAATCACTCTCCAGTGCCTTCTTTTGTTACCCTGCAGCCCATTCAATTCGGAATAAAAGAAGCCTCCAGTTAAGAACCTTAAGTTAAAACGGATTCCGCTGGATGCTGTCGGATGTTCGCACAATGGAAAAGTCGGAGTTTAATGAGCCTCAAAATAATGTTTTAACTTTAGTTTTGTCAGCTGGTTCCGGAGCGGGAGCACTATAAGGCGATTTATTAAATAAATAACTAGCGTCTTTAACCGAAATGCGCATTTGAGCTAATGCATTTACTTTTTTCCTCGGGACTCTGGCGCATTTTTACAAAATTTTATTAAAAACTTTCAAAGCTTTGCAGCGAGTTTTCAAACTTTCTGTTGTCGATACAAAAGAATCTCCCACAATAACACAATTGAAGTTTGTCTCCTCCGAAATTCATTATTATTTCTGCGAAGAAGAATCAGGAAGTTAAGGAGGTTGTTAATGATGCTCCGAACAAGTTGAGTCCCAAAAGCAGAGAACTGCTGGAAAGTAAAGAAAAATGAGGGACGATTTCTTTACGACGCTTTAATGTAATTAGCCTTCTTTCTGGTATTATCTTGTATCCCCTAGTCACCACCTCCGGCAAATTTAATGATTTTTTTGGTTTATTATTATTTGAAAATGCTTCTTTTGTTCAATTTACTTCCTTGTTCTCACTGAGAAATATTCATCTATTTTGTGGTCGACTTGTCGAATTTTTGGACCTTTAAGTAGATCAGACTATGAAAAACACTCCCCGAATTAGTGTCTTGAATATCAGCAAGATGTTTGCAAGCCAAAAAAGGAAAAGTGAAACAAAGCTGACTTGCAAAGTCTTAAATCTTTTCTTTTCTGAGGTTTTGCAAAGGAGCTTTTATAAAACTCATTTCATTGGACGCTGTTTCGGTAACATAATTTAAATAAAAAAATTAAATAAACAAGGAATACTAATTTTCCAATTAGCTGAAAATATGGTTTGGCAATAGGGCTCAAATCTGTTCAACGTTAAACTACGACTTCTAATTCTGTACAGCGTCAAGCTACGACTTCGCAGATCATTTCCAGACAATAATTGAACCGAAATTAGGCATGTACTTTGTACCTACTTAATTAATTAACTTTCGGTGGAAGATTTTCGATGGCCAAATTATTCGCTACTTGTGGATTTGAAAACAAGCAAACATTCGTGAACTATCGGTCCTAAAAAATAAATAGCTATCCACTAAGAGTTTAATACTTTATAAACTGATTTTTTTAACTACACGCCCATGTCGGGGTGAAGTCGTCGGTAGAAGCCAATTTAAACTGTTTAGTAATAAAATATTTTAGATTTGAATTTATGGCTTCATAAATAATCGGTATCCAATACACGCCGATTGTATTCGATTGAAATATTGGCAAGTAATTTATTAAAACCTGCACAATATTAATTAAATATTAAATAAGCAAATTCAATTGTGCATTTGATGTTTAAACTAGACTATTTAATGTAACTAACATTGAATAACAGCAGTTTATACAGTTTATGTAAAAAACATTAAATTCATTATTTGCAGTTTATGTAATCAAAAAGCCGCTTTGCAGCTCACATTCAATTAAACACACTCACATAGTCAATTTACACTTAGTCGTAAGTTAAGTAATATTCTATATTTCTGCGTCTGAGTTTATTATTAAAGCAACAAATTATGGATTATTATCAATTCTATATGCCGCGGACATAAAATTTTCAATCAACCAGCAAAATTCAATTTAAGCCAAATGAATGCTTGCCATTGTTTCGAATTAATGTATAATGTAAAATATATTACATTAGTTCGAAACTGTTATGAAATTCGATCAGAATTTTTTGTCATCGGTGCGAAATAATCCGCGGATGACCAATGAATATTTGCGACAATTGGTTTCTTTATGGTTGCTATTTCCATAGGCGATTTCGGTTGATTAAAGCGACGATTCGGATAGCTTAATGGGAAACCCATCAGTTTCCATTCGAGTTTAAGGGTGGAAATCCATTAGGGTCGAAATGACGTTAACAAATACCGTAACGTTTTTCCAGAAGGACCCGAAAGGCATTATTCCACGCCATAAAACCCCCAAAACCTCACTCGGTTTCGGACTCATTAATAAATCTCCCGGGCAAGACAATAAAGGAGGCACAAAACAAATCTACTTACGTTTTTTGCCAGTCGTTTGACGGGCCTGCTTCCTTTCCACCAAGTAATAACGGCATCCGGCCTGGATCCAGAAGTCCGGCACTCCACTTCGTATCGCTTCTCTGCTGAGACGTGTTTTTCCTTGGTTAGGATGCTCACACTTTGAGGCTTCACTGTAATTGAAAAAAGGTTTTATAGATAGGGGCCACTGGTGTGCTCAATTGCCCTTTAACAGACCCATAGCATTGTTTATAAAAGATATTTTATGGCCATGGATTGTATGCAAGGGTTCGTAATTCAAAACCTCTTCATCTGCCGTTGGTTGGATGCAATTTTTCTATTTGAATATTCAAAAGCTTTTTCGCTAAGAGTCCAAAGCTAGGGAGAAAACGGTGGTAAAATGAACAATTGGAAGCTTGCAACTCTGAACCGAAATCAGAGAACGTCAGTGTGAATAGCTTTACGAAAGAAATCAGAACATCCAGTCAAGACCAGAAGAATTACTCACTGGTATAATTAGAACGTGAGCGACGAGCCTCAAAAATACGAAACCTTTTAGGCTTGTAATGAAAATTGTAAATGTATAGTGCTGCTGTACTATTGACACAGATTCAAGTAACTGATTGAGGACATCTTTCTTACTGCTTGCGAATTTTTCTGCAATTCCAACGCCAACGTGCCGCCTACAGTTCCTATGTCTCAAAAAAGTTTAGAATTTTTCATTTCTGCTATGCGATTTTATAGCCGTTCTGTATGCCAACAATAACAAGCTAGGAATTTTGCTTCTTAAGTTTTTCCATTAGTCCACATTTCCGTAGGTACCTACTGCAAAAACTTTTGCTACTAAAAATAAACCAATCAATAAAAAGTACCGGTTTTGCTTGTAGCCACATGTATTCCCATTAAATGTTCTTTGAAAATAGCTCCACAAGAGCACAAACAATTCCCGTCTCCTAATTAATATTTCAAAATGTTACTAAAAGGGCCAGATGAAAATAAACAAACATCCACAACAAAAACTCCCATTTATATTCCAATAAAGGAACACCATACAAGGGGACATAATTTCTGTCCTGCAATGAAGATCAAAGATGTTTGAGCATTGAAAAATGTAATTAAAACGATTCATTTGCATGGTGAGTAAACGAGTTTCAAACTGTTTTCAATGTTTTTTATTCAGTGGCAGCGAAAATAAACATTTCCAATTTCGATATACCAAATTTCGATTGTTAACTCGGTTTGTCGATGAAGCGTGACTTGTACTATATTACGTTGTGAAAATGAAAATCATTTGAATCAAAATATAATCAAATATTGACAACTTTAGGGCTTAAAAATTTAATTCCTGATTGTGACTAAATTTGCACTGGAAAAGCTAAAGACCAGAATTTTTGCATTGATATTCTGGAAGAAACTTTTTTCAATGCTGTTTTCAGTTCTGAAACCCATTTAGGCCATTTGATTTAGAGTCTCTGGCAAATGCTCCATCATTTACGTCCGGCGTCATTTTTCAATTTAAAAGTACTTCCTGTTGTAAAATGTTCAAAGTCCAGGTAATTGCAGTCACGCGAATTTTTAAAGTGAATTACATGGCAGAAAATTATTGTGGTTCTATATTCACTTTTACTGTTAGCCAGTGTATTCAATCATCCTTAAAAATCAACACCATCCTAGACTCAGTTAAAGACCCATAAAAAGCAAATAGGAAAATTAACCTTCGTGTGTAATTGCAATGCAAAATTCTCACAGTGGAGAGCAGTTTTAGGTCTTCTAACCTCAAGCAATTTAAATCCATAAAAAAACTATGAGCAAACGGAATAATGCATCACAATGAACCGAATTAAAAAGGTACAACTTGCGGATCTTTGATCATCCAGCTTTAATTAAAACGTCTGACGAATGCTGAATCCTTTGCTGATTGCTGGATCTGAACCTATATAAACATTTGTGTTTTGCCAGTGCCTTTCAAGCAGCAAAACGTACTGTCTGATCTACGGGAACAGTTCGGAATTGAATAACAAGCCTATTTTACATGTGGGTTTCATGTTAACTCACGGAATGAAGCACACAGAGGCACATGCAGAATTGAACTTCATTGACCCATATAATAATAATAATAATAATTGATGAAAGTGGGTTGCAAGCAAAAACTCTTTAAGCTAGAACATTTTCAGGATTAATTTGCTATTTGATTAGAAGATTGAAAATCAAATTCTTCTAGACTAGACTCCAGACGGTTCGTAAAAAAGTTAATTTGTAATGTTTGCTCTATCGGGCTAGAAAAAAACGCTGAAAATTGCTGAGTATTTTCGTTTGTTTGGGCTGATGCTAATGATAGCGTTCTGCCGAAACTCTTGCTGGCTTTGCTTGAATTCAATTTTATAGGGGTTTCAGCTGTTTAATTAGGTTCCGTTGAATTAAAAGTGTTTTTTATTATCAGACCGAAAATATATGCGCTAATTAGCCAGAAACATGCAGATATTAGCTGAATAATATTTTGTAGTAAATGCTACGATGAGAATGATTGCTTCAATTGCAAAATAATATTTTCATGACGACAAAACTGGATTTTTCTATTAAGCCAAAGCGAGGAAAATCTCTTGAAACCAACCAACGCCCAATTAAACAGATAGTTATGGACACAATATGAATATTTTTGTGCTAATGGAAAGTTTGAGAGCAGCAAATTTAGTAGCTCTAAATGCACCACCCCAATGAAAATATCCACGGAACCTTAATTTTTGCTATTTTCGGTCACTGTGTTCTGGGTTGGTGGAAGGAATAAATTCCAGAAAAACGTAATTTTTTCGAGTGCAAAATTCGCAGTTTCTTTCACGTAATGCTCCGGTTAAAAGCTCAGATCAAACTGTACCCTAAATAGTGAATATATTGAGGCAATAAATTCGAATTGCAAATTCTCCAATTAAGCATCTAAAACTCCTTAGAATAAATATCGTCAATTTTGATAATCTCCTTTTAAAAAATCGGAAACTATACCAAAAGCTAGCACTGAATAGTCGGACAAGGTAGAAGGTGGCATTTCACGCTTGAGGTCATAGCTAATCGATGGCTTCAAGGAACAAACAAAATTTTAGGAACGGGGTCATTGGATAAAAAATGGAAACACTCAGCCATTATTTTAACAGATTTAGTTACTGGTGTTGAAACATGGAAAGAATATAAACCAAACCAACAATTATAAAAATATACAAACAATTATATACCCTAAATAGTGAATATGTTGAGGCAATAAATTCGAATTGCAATTCCCCAATTAAGCTTCTAAAACTCCTTAAAAGAAATATCGTCAATTTTACAAACAATTATATAAATAAGAAAAACTGTGTGGCTTTCAGGTTACAGCCGCTCATAAATATAGGCTCCTTCGATACTTATTTTACTAGCAGGTTTTGCTTTTGACGATTCTTCCCAGTTTTCCATCCCTTACCTCAAGTCATTGAATAGTGCAGACCAATGAAATGATCATTATGCTTGCAATGCTGTCACTAATTTCCCACTGGCACTGTTCAAAAGTCCCAATTTTCCAGCCTAACGACTATAGAACCCGAGCCGCTTTACACATGTCGAGAATCCTTTGAAGCGAATGTATACGTAGCCTTGTTGCTATTGTAGCTGAGTAATCAATACTCCATTAGCTTACAATCCGAAATAGTTATTATCAAGTGCTGATGAACTCGCAGATTAGATAGAAGGTCTATTAAGGTGCTAACTTGCAAATGAGAAATTAGGTGATAAATATGGAAATATTACGATGAGATCTTGAATTATCAATCAATTTCTATAATTATGTTGTGCGACTAGCCAGGTATTCGCCTAATAGAAATTCATTGTTATAGCTAAAGATATGTGCCATTTTTTTATTATCGCCATCTTATTGGGAAACGTGTCTCCTTCGACGTTATTTACGTCTATTTAACGGGCCCTAAAATTTCAATAGTCTCCTGAAAAACTGCGGCATCTTATTAAATGCTCCTTAACCAAAGTGGGGTCGGGATTTATAGTCGATTATTCCGAAGCCATTCTTTTATCCGGGCACCATTCGTTATCTTAATGAACAATCTATTTGGACCTAAAGAGACCCGTCGCAAAATAATAGCCTTAATAACCGTAATCCGAAAGTCAGATTACAAATAACGTGTGATTCTATTAGACTGTAAATCTCTTAGAGCGAAAATACGTAAAGGCATTAGCCAATGAGGGGGTTGGTTTATGTTGAACTGATCCAAAAAATTATATTGGCTTTATTATGCAGAAGTATTTGATATTCAGTTTACATATAAGTGTTAGAAAACATCGAAAATAACACTTTTCTATCGGAAGAATGATGAGGTACAGGGAAATGCTCTTTGCGCAAGGGACGAGCCAAGAGGGATGATTTAATGTAAGACAACCCTTTGGAGGTCCAAATGAAGTCCTATTTCCTTTAAATTAGTCGGCAGCGAAACCGCTCTGAAATGTCGATCAGTTTAAGCCCAAAATATACTGTAGGTGTTTCAAAGGGTTAATTATTCAATAAAAAATGGTGTACCAAAGGTCTGAAAGTTTGTGGTGAATAAAGGCACTTTTTAAAGAACGCCAAAGATGATGGATTGTTTTCGCTATTTTGTTGTCTGCTCAAACCCAATACATCAACATATGTGTTTTTAAATATTTGCCTTTCGAACGTTTGATTTAGCATTTGAAAGCTAACGGGTTTAATTTCATATTATTTTACCGTTGAAAACAATTCGCTAAATGCAATTTTAATGCAACTGAAGTTGTTGCGTGTGTTTTCGTAGTGAATATTTGTAATCTCCCTTGGAGCTTCGAATTTATGTTGTTTCATTAGTTTTAAAGTGCGGCAGTATATAAAAGCCTGCAAAAGTATGAGTTGAAAATAAAATGCTTTATGTATGAGGATTGAGAGAATATTCTTTCGGATAAAGACCTAGACAAATGTTGAATGCTGGTGAAGTTGCTGGTTTTGTACGAAAAAATCTAATTGAATTAACTTGTTTACTGACACCTTCCATACCGATGCAGGAATTAATTTTCGAATCGGCCCACCTTGGAATATCAAACTCGTAATAAATCAGTTGAAGGGACGGAGGTCCACCGTAGAAAACCAAATAACCGAAACGTGTTAATCTCTAGAGGGAGGGCTTGTTCGAGACAGTAATAAACTGGTCCTAAATTACTTACAATTAATGTCCAGAACCACGGCCTTCGTCTCCGGCGGCACGATGTTGTTGTT
This sequence comes from Dendroctonus ponderosae, assembly GCF_020466585.1. Classification (NCBI taxonomy): domain Eukaryota; kingdom Metazoa; phylum Arthropoda; class Insecta; order Coleoptera; family Curculionidae; genus Dendroctonus; species Dendroctonus ponderosae. Next base: position 6,963,558 of record NW_026018814.1, read on the forward strand.
GGATGCTTGGCAGATCAGTCTTGCATGCAAATGTTGGCGACCCACGTTGGGGAATACCATGTGATTGATGACCACTTCTTCAGAACGGTTCGCAAACGTCTCGTCGATTACATTATTTTCCAGAAACCAGATGACACGAGGTCGGGGCCGACCTGAAAAGATTTGAAGCGATTACGTGTCCAAATGCTTTCACTGCTCAAAACAATCCTTTGATTTATCTCAAAAAACAAAAAAAATAGATTATCGCGACTTTAAAAACAATAATTTAATTTCGTAAACTTCTGCTGAAAACTTGGTTTTGTCATAATTTGCAAATATATGATGCACATTTCATTAAATTCAATTTTGAAATATGTTTATTAAATTGAGTTCACCTACTGCTTATTACGACTGAGAAATTCAATGCGGCACAAATTAATACATACTAAATAGGGAGCAAGATTAATGGATAAAATATGGGCATATTTATTAATATACCTGAAAGCTGACCGGGAGAGATTAAAAAGGGCCATTAAGTAAATTACCCGACTATAAAATAAAATGTAGGATATTCGTTGGCCCGGTATTTCGCACATAAAAGGTGATTTAAAAGGTCGCCGTATTGTTATAAATAATACCATTCATTCCTTATTCACTAGGAAATTGAGCAGTGGGCTTAGTGAAGACACTGAATATTATTTTAGATGATTTAAAAAACCGAAGTTCATAATGACCAAGCTTAACAGTTTATTTATTGATGTACGAAAGCCAATAGAAGTGCTCGAAAACCGGAGAAAAGGGCTACTTTATATTCATGTTCCGTGTTTTTGCACTTATTTCATAATTCATCTTTTCCTCCCATTTTTCAGCGTACTGGAAAATTATTTGGCAATCATCGACGAAAGATAATATTCGCTGAAATATTTATTTTAAATCAGAGCACTTCAGCTTGAGAAATTCGCTGAATAAAACATCGCCGACGAAAAGGTCTAACGACGTGTATTTGCACTTTTATATCGAGACGGAATTTATTGTCAATGAAAAAACGGACACGGTTGAGCAATCAGAGAATTTAAAAAAACCAGGCTTTGAAGGAACATTTGCATAATTTGCAAATAACTTCACGTCGAAATTATCGCTAAATATTAATGTGTTTGGCAAGTAAATGCGCTCTTACCTCCACGGACTTCGCATAGAAGGCTGACATCAGAACCCTCATTGTACGGCCCTAAAAGTACCGATTTATCTATCCGTTTGTCGTCGAAAATATGGATTTTCTCCGGCGGAACTGAAAATGAAACCACTTCAAATTAGGTGCATTTTCACATAGAGTAAAATAAATATTCGTCAAACATCGGTCAAAACAACAACCCTTTTAACTTAAACTGAACCATTAATATTCGTTTGTTGGCGATCAAAAGGGGAAAAAATTACAAAGAGCGTTCCCATTCAGTAAGGAAATTGAATGTAATGCGAAATTAATGGCTTCCAGTTGTGTTGTCCAAATAAGAAGGCAACCCACGGGGGTAAATACCTTATGAAAACCGCATTAGATTGTCAAAACAAAATGTGTAGGGAAAACCCACTTAGAAAATGTGATTATTTTATAAACTTCTACATATAAAAAGTAGATTTTCTTATTCAATTCCGGCACAAATGCTACCTACGACCGTGAACTCGCGTGTCTTGACAAGTTTTACCGATCTTTGCAATTCTTTCGCTTTGCCTCCATCCACTTCAAATACACTTATGGTTTCGCGAAGGCAATGGCAAAAGTAAAAGACAAACGAAAGGTAGAAAGCTCTTGCAGACATCCTCCTGTAAATATTTTATTTTATTCCACTGTATCTGTGGGTCAATATTGATTTAACGATCTTTGATAGAAATTGCGACGAGTCCAATTCCTATTCCAGAGTTATTTACGTTGGAATGGATTCCTTTTGGAATCTTGGTGAAATCGCTGGTGAAAGAAAATTATGAAAACCTGCCAGGTCAAAGGGCCAAAGCCTTTGGAACGGGAAAAGCTATATTTGATTACTCGCATTTTACACGCAATGTTTTCCTCCCTTGTGGCGTAATTGTATTTTTCTTTCTCGGTTCTAACCACTTCAAATGTCTTGCTTGTATATTTTCTCGGGTGTTTGAGTGGGAAATGGATAGGACGCTGAGTTGAAGACGGAAGCAAAATAATATTACCTTTTAGTTCAAAAACATGTCGACTGTGTATTTGTGTTTCTAAAATAATCATACCCAGACACTATTCAATGGATTCATTTGTTGAGCGAAATTCGCTAGCGAAAAAGTGCATATGAAAACATTCTCGAAGGCCAATGTCTGTGCTGACATGCTTGATTATTATTAGCAGGATACATTTTGATGAAAACGAGAACTTTGGATTTGGGAACAAATGCTACACAATTAATTGATATGATGAGCGAATCGGACAAACCCGGCTTGAATCTTTAAAAGCGTCCATTTTCGGAATAAAAAGCACTAAAAACATGTTTACTTTTATGTTTTGTAGTTCGGAATAAAAGTACTAAAATGAATATGTTGCCGCTGTTTCAAGTATGTTTTTATAATTATTTTACAGTGTTGGGCTTCTATTTTAATATTCTCATTTTATTGGAAGAATTCCAAGATGTATGGTTAAGAAAATGAATGAAAATATAATCTAGATTGAAACTGTTCAGGTTTTTCTGGGTTTTAACGGAATGTAAATCTCATCAGTTTTCCACACTGTCTACGAAAGCTTACACTTTTGTTAAAATCTAGATTAATTTAATTATTATGAAAATTGATCCATTTTTTTCACCCAACATTAAGTGTTCCAAGTTTTTGCAGTGACGCAATAATTGTTGTTGTTTTCGTATGTCTGTCCACCGAGTCACACGAAAATTTGATGTTACTAACGTAATTTTTTCGTCAAATTGTTACAATTCGCCGACGTATACCTGAATTGTAACATTGCTGATTTCTGCAGATGTTCATTTTGCTCGTATTTTCACAACGGCTTAGATCTTGTATTTTGAAAGATTTTTTTCTCCAGAGTTCCCATTTATTTTTTCTATTTTCTTCATAATTAGACTGCAAGTTTACCTTCACGAAAATAATGCAGTTTAACGCTCACAGTTAACGCCAAAAACTGCACAATTGCGGCAAATTAGTAACAAAACTGACGAAAGTGATTTATTTTCCCGATTCATTGTCTATTTTCTGCAAATTAAGCGTCACTTTTGCAACCACAATAATTACAATTTTCTCTTGTCGACTGCTCTTCTAAAAAGCGAAATGGTGTTTTATACATAAAAATAAATCTTCTACACATCCATCAAGCAATATTAGTGACAAACGTTATTATCAGCAAAAAAAAAGATTCTTTGGCTAGCTTTCTAAACTTCTGTAAACAATTAATTCCAATAGGACGTCTCAAATATCATCTCTTGGTTAAGGTCACCTATAGTCGTTTGGATAAATTTCTTCATAATTACTTACTACTTCTTATAGAAAATATTTCTTTCTATATAAAAAATTCTTCCCACTTTCTAGAGAGGCATACAAACGCACCATAGCCAATCTTAGAGGTTTGATATTGTAGTATTATTCGCAAAAGTTCTAGTTGGGAAAATAAAAAAAAGCAGATTTCAGAACAAACACCAAATTAAAATACTCATTTAAGAAAAACAAAAAGTTGAAATATCTGGTAATTTAACCTGGGCAAAACATGCTCTAAATGCAAATATAGATAAATCATTTTTGTAGATAGAGCGACATAAATCGTCAAGCAACTATTGATTTAGTGCCACACATTACCAAAACGTTTGAAAAATGATGACACCAGGAATTGTCGCATAAAAGATGCCGGAGCTTAACCGCATAGGAAAACGGCCAATATATACAATTTAGCTCTTCGTTTCCTTTCCTCATCCATTTCGTATTGTCGGGGCAGGACCCCGAGATCCGGGAACTATTATTATTAATGTCGTTCCGAGAGTCTACTACCGATCGTTAGCTATTTGGCAGATTTTTGCTTTGCTTTCACAGAAAATTCCCTGGAATTTATCACATTTAATAAGGGGATTTGAAGCTGCAGTAATAAAGTACGTGTATTACACTCCAGTGGCGCTTTTTTATCTTTTGGAACAAAATTGCTCAAATTCCTTTGGTACTGAATGCTAGTTAACCAGTTTTATTGATTCGTTTTATTTTAATTAAAATTACAATTCACTCATTATTGTCCTATTTTAGTTTCATGGGAAAAAATTTCTAACTAATATTTTATCAGCATTTGATGAAAATACTCCATGTAATAAAGAAACGAATACAAAAAACTGCCAAAGAACTTTAATTACAAATCGATCTAATATGTTTCCTCGAAATTGTTCATTAAACCAGTTGCCGATGCGTTGATCAAAGCTGTGATTTTTTTGCGCGAATGCTGCAGTAAAGTTCGGCGAAATTGCCATTTAATAAGAAACTAACAGATTTCGAAATGAACGCAAACATAAAAGAGTTATTTGAGCGAGAGATCAAAGGACGAAGCGCCGTTGTAAATTAAGAAACTCCGCACTTGCTTTTGGATAACTTCGGGAGTTCTTTATTAAGTTTCGCAGCCCTGGCCGTGAATGATTTATTAAAGAAATTGCGTCTTTTTTATTGGCTGCTGTTTTTCGGCAGGCTTCTTTAATTTTGCGAGACTTGCTGATGCTTTCGAAAAAACACCTAGATAAAAATGCTGTCGTTATTAGTAAATGCACGTGGAATCAAACAGAAAAGCTCGAAGTGAAAGAGCTCATTATGGCAGCGAAAGCGTTGCGTTTCATCTTCCCATTACGTCCGTTTGAAAAAGTTTTCTCATGTTTATCCACTTTGAGCGGTGCGCTTACATTTCAACAAGAGTCGAAAGTTTAAGTGGGCCACAGAAGAGACTGAAACGAAAAGAGCACTTGCAAGATCTCCTTGGGAGTTTAAAGTTTCACAACGGATTAGAATTCACGAGCGACAACGGCGAAAGATAATAGAAATTGTTCGAACACAATTTTACTGTTTAACATTAGCACTGCGTGCCAAGTCAAATGAAAATAATTTATCCATTTAAATGTTCAACATCTGTGGGATTTATTAGAATGCTTTCAAATAAGTTGTTGGTTTGAAGCTTAGTTGTTCTTTGCAAATATTTCCGTATGCTAAATGTGATCTGTTCAGGGTTCAAATGATTTCAATGTGAAAAATATGTTGATTAACACTAGGAATTAATGTGAGTAGTTTGCGGTTCGAATAATTGCAATCGGCCAAGTTTCAATTGAGGCAAACCGAAATTTGTCCAATTGCACTTTGCAAGTCCAGAGTCATAATATCCAGGGCTTATTTAATGGCAAACTTCCAGACTACGCCCCGAATATCAAAAGCAATCTCGAGCAGTTACCGGACTCTACATAAAGGCTACCAGTTCGACATAAAGGAACAGTTTCCTCGAATTAAATCGAGATTAGCGGGAAATTATTGTTGTGATCGGCAATTTCGGTTGAGACCGGCCGAGGCCTGCACTCTCAAGATGAAAGCCGGCCTCTTAATCAATTTATGTGTGCAATTATCCCCTCAGCCTTCCTGCTTAAGGCCTACTAGACTGGCTGGTAATGCCCTGCAAAAGGCCACATTAACCGGCTATTATCTCGGTTTATGGCATCGCTGTTTTTTTAATCTGGATATTAGCTTTTGCTGAATATTAGGGGCGGATTTAATTAAGATGAGCTGGGTCAGAGAGACATCAATATCCGCATAAGTTGCTTAAAGTTTATTACAATTTGCTCCTTCCTTCCAAGGATTGTGATGAATTGTTTTGAAGCTTCTACCCGTCTCCATTCTGATAGTTAAAAGTGCCCATTTGTGCTTAAGAAATAATAGTGAATTTTTGACATGAATTTATGATAAAAGTTTATTTGTGAAACTGTTCACTTTTCTTCCTGGTATTCTTTCGATAGTAGATGAATGCTTTTGAGTTTTTTTGAAAATTTCATAAAACCCTTGATGACTTCTCTCGCTGGCACATCGAGCTAATTCAATATCGATCGATTTAGAACGGTTGGTGAACATTTTCCAGTGAAGAAACAATCGCGAAGAAAAATGAAGTTAAAAAGATGTCAAAGTTACTTTTCGGTAGACAAACCGATGTGATTAATAGCCGTTCGGCGAGAATGATGAAACGGAAATATAAATGTTATAAAGCAAGCGGGTAAATTTATATTTTTTTAGGAAGATTAATTGTTGCAGCGAAATCTGTTTTTAGAGGCGCTTAAACTGAGTGGGAAAATAACGAAACGCGGTATTAATCAAGCCCCACTGACAGACGTGTATTTTATTGGCAGCGGATATAGAAACGCTGTTGTGATAGATAATCACCCTTCACAATGGGCCAATCGATTCCTCCACATTCTCAGATAAAAATGCGACCATTCGCTATTGGAAAACTGGAAATTTCACCAAGTCTTTATGCACCAACGTGGAATCAACTAGTGAGCCAAGTTCAAATAAATCGGTTTTAGTTTCCTCTTTCAGTGCAAAACATTTTTGGTGTTTTAATTTGAAATTGCCGGTGGCTAATTTGCCAGTTTTCCTACTCAAAATTCTCATTTTCATATGAATTAATGGTTCAAAATTCATACATAACGATAATTAGGCTGAAATGTTGTTGGCCAATGACCCTAATTTGCTGTAATTAATTACTTGATCATAAAGTACGGCTCGCTAGAGCGTCATCATTAATTATGTGTTCAAACATAGATAATCTTACACCTCTCGTTTATCAGCGGCGAATTTAAACTATTTAACATTCAACAACTTATTGCTGATTTTTTAAACGACTTTTTGCATATTTATAATTTATTTAACGAAACTAATTATTCATTTACACACTTAATTTTCCACCAGTGTTATTTTCACGCAGTTGGTTTGAGTTGAAAATGTGCTGCTTGGGTTGAGTAAGTCCAAAAGGCTCTGTAGTACCTTTTTTTTTGGTATGACAGATTTTCTTTTGATGAAACTTTCATTAACAATAAAAAGAAATAAAGACCACCAACTTCGCACGTTTCCCATTTGGGGATCATTTGAGCCACAATTCTGGTTCCATTCTTTCACGCCATTCACACACATTTTCATGGTTTTGGTGCTGATGAAGTGTATGCAACAACGTGTGTTTAACTGGACTCCAAATTTCCCATGTTAAGGCTTTCAGAACGTATTCAACTCAATTTTTCGCACCTTTCTTCTTAATTTGAAAGAATAATTTTGAGAAATCAAGGTTTTTCACTGACTATTGTAGGTTCTTATCCATCAAATATCCATCAATGCTCCTCTGTAACTCATTTCCTAGTGAGTCCTTCGGGTCGATTAAAGTGAGCAATTTGCCAGCGATCCATTTAGCTAAAACCGTTCGAATGATGTATGCGAAAGTGAAAAAAGTCGAAACAAGCAAAGAGGAATATAAACAACCGTCCGCGAAGCTCCGGGTAAATAAGTGACAAAATTTCCTCGAGATAAATTCGGCGAAGCCAAAAATACGATATCAATGAGCCAGGAAAAACAGATTGTCATTGGAGGAACAGCATTCGATTTGTGATTAATGACGCGAAATTTGCCGGTAGTGGAAAAAAGAGATTTCGCGATTCCGGCGACATGCTCATGGGTGTGGTTCAATGTCGCCCTACAACGACACTAGTTAGTAGGTGATTGATTGACTTGTTTTTGCGGCAGGGAATCAATTTTTTTCCGCCTCGAAACAGTCAATTACAAAGGACATCCCTAGTTTTATCGCAAAGGCGTTTTCCAGCGAAACTGATACCAAGGAAATCTAGCATATGAGCAGAATCTCTTAATACGATAGTATCGACGATAGGCAACTTAAGCCGAAATAAATACTTTGGTATATTTGATATTTTCCGCGGCTCGGCAACCGGATTTTTCGTATTTTTCGACCTCTGTTTGTTCAGCCTACGGGATTTTATCTCTGGAGGTCCGTTGTTTATTAATAAATATGATATGAATCCTGATTCCCCTTCGGGGCAGGTATATTTTCTTTCGGGAGTTTCAATGTTTCTTTTTGTTTCATTTGCCAAACAATCACAACACAGACAATAACCAACAGCCCAGACGGGCTTATGAACAGGAAATCACTCACCAATCACAGTAAAGTTCACTTTGCTATTTCTGGTCGGGGAGTTTTTGAAATCGACTCTACATCGGTAAATTCCTTCGTCGGATTGTTGGATGTTGTCGATCACAAGAGTGGCTGGATTGGTGGAAGGTCGGAAGTATGCTCGGTTACCGAAGACGGTTGGCGAAGACCACAGTTTGGCGTTATTAAAGGTTCTGCTTCGCACATCAAAACTGGAAAAAACACATATTTCATAATCATCGTCAAGTAGCAAGGACGCCATCAAGTAGTAAGGACCGTATTTTACTGTAGCATACTTTGAAACCTCTTATTAAAATTATGATGAAAAGAAAAAGAGATTAAAGAAAGACACCTAATTAATAAAATTTTTAATATAAAGACCAACTGGAGTGAGTGACTGGTAGAACAATCTACGAGTATATATGATTAAAAGAGCACTGCAGCATTCTTTGCGCAAAAGAAGACGATTCGATCAAAATTTATTTAAAAAAATTGCGGCTTTTATGCTATGGGTGATGGTCAAAGTTCTTAAAAACAAAGTACTTTTTAGAAAATATAGGAAGAATGATGCTATGGATTTTAATAAGACTCGTTGTAGACTCCTTTTTGATGAAGCTACCGAATTTAGTAGTTTTGAAAAAGTGAGTAATTCTTGAGTCTCTTGATACAAAAACTTTTAAACTGGCAACTAAACTTTTTTCAGTTGAGGCACCAATTCTTTTTTTTAATTTTCGTCCTCTTTGTTAAATCTTGTAGCATTCACAGTTTCCGCAGCAAGTTTCGTTAAAATCCCTTTGAGCTAGTGCTTCCCAATATTATAAAAATATTAATTTAAGTTTTGTTAATGTTAAAACTTAATTAACATCTAAAATAATCAATCGACAGGAAAAAATAAATATTTTTTGTGCAGAAACTATGAATTCTGAAATATTTTACCAAATGCGCAAAAATGTAAAAAACCAATTTGTGCATTAAAAAAACAATTCGCGTATTAACTTCTAAACTTGTAACTAAAAATCAGCTGCTTTTCGAAACCAACTAAAAAGTTCTGGTAGTTTTTGTGTCAAGACACTTAAGAATTTACCACTTACCTAAAGCTGATGAACCCGGTTGCTTCATCAAAATCTGAGTTAAACATAAGAAAAATTTCACAGCTTGTGTTTTCCAGAAAAAATCCATCGTCTCCTCTCAATTTTTTAAAAAACATTTCTTTTTGAAAAACTGTAACCTTCGACAACAAAGGATCCAGATATTTTTATGTCATAAAAATTAGGTCAAATCACCTCCTTTAACACCGAAAAATGTACTAGTACCCTTTTGATTAAGTGCTCACGGGCCCTGCATAATCATATTCTATAGCACATCAAATAAAACATAAAAAATCAAGCTTCTGCGTGATGGTTAGTTAACTTGGCACATTTAAATAATTATCGCTATAAATCGCCCTATAAACATTTACATTCAGACAAACTTTGATTTGTATATTAAGCCAGTTTAATCAAGCATTAAGTGTAACCCTAAATCAATAATTACGCATCAAAGAACCGTAATAACAAATAATAGCAGCTATGTTTCGTGCCGATAATGTGTTATTGTCAGAAGTTTGCTTTTAATCTGATTTTATATCTATCGTAATGAATTAACGATTCAGAAAGTTTCACTTGCCAGTGTTTCGATCTATGGGGGCGATACAGTTCAGTTGAAATACATACAATTTTTTACAGGAGTTAATAAACCATTCAAAGCACTTGCGCTAATTGTTAAATTATTAGACATTTTTTGTGTGTGTTCTACTGCTTTTATAAGCAGGTTGCATACGTTTGCCGAACTGATTCAGATCGACAAAATTATACCAGCTCAGATACATTTCAATTGTTTAAGCAAATAGTAATTATATGTTCCTTGGGCACGTTTTTCGCCTCAAAGCTTTGGGTTACCATATCGAAACTCCGATTAATCAAGTTTCAATCAATGCCACGAACATGTGTAGAAGCCAATCAAAAATACCAGCTTCGACATGGTAATTAAACATTTCTAGCGGTAATTGATAAATAATTGAACGCTATTTGCAAAACTTTTTCATTTCAGTTGAATGCTGTTGCGCTCATGTTGTTTGAGCAAGTAATTGCAATTTTCAACAGTAACATGTTGAGCGCGTAAAAACTGCTGAAAACTTCCAACACATGTTTGGATGGAACTCCCTAATTCAAGTTGCTTAAATGCCGTTTTCCTGAAATGTAATATTACAGTCACTTTCAAGTGAAACTAATTTTTTTGCTAGGTTTTCATTTGTATTTTCGTTTGGCTTACAACGATTCCGCTGCTTTTATTTACTTTTTCACTGTTGGTTCTAAAAATGGACAAAAGCGAATTTGGGTTATTTTGAGCGCACTGTTTTATGGTCCTCAAAAATACACATAATATGGGCAATAGTAAATAAAGAGCGCTGAGTATAAAACTAGCAAAAACACATAAAAAATGAAGTAAATACAAATTTCCAGTCAATGCGGGCACTTTGCAGGTAAATCTTTCAACATTAATTGTTTTCTACCGTGCGCAACCAGAATTGGCGTTTAGAACATTTCCCAAGCTGCAGCTGTTAAACATAGCAACTAAAATAGTAATTTAAAGTCTTGACTTTCGGGTAGCTTGGAAATGCGGATCTCACTTGTCGACTTTATTGAAAACTGCTGTAGCTCATATTGAATTTTAGAGTGTCAAATAAGAGCAGGGCGAAAACCAATAATGAGGCTGCATCTAAGCTGTTGCCGCTTTCCACCGAGATCAAAGCTCTTCGAACAGCATTTTCGCTTATTACTTTTGTTATCGGCAGCCGTTCTGGCAATGTTATTAAATGACAACATTTGAATAACTAGTATTTATGAAGGATTCGTGCAGTATTGGAAACGAAGGCACCAGGTATTCGGTTGCATCGGGTTTACGTCGCGAGAGATTTAGTCTCCTTTGCACTATTGAAAATTTTAAGAAATATTTAATCTGCCAAAGCTGGTGAATTTATGTAGTTGTTTAATTTAATTTCGGCAAAATGTAGCAAAATTACATAAAACACACTTAGGAGCGTTCGATTGAAATCAGTAAAAACTCCGCTTTATTAAGACCGACTGTGTGCAAAACATGCAAAAAGCACATTAAAATTAAAACCAAATTTGTTCCTGAAAACTGGGAGTGGAAAAACAGAGCGCTTATTATTCTCTCTAATAATCAGTTATACGGGGTTTGTGAAAAAAGGTGCACCTTTAATAACTTCTGAATATATTTATTACTCTGCTGGAAATACACAATGAGCAAGAACGTTATTCGCAGCCAAGCCACAAAGAAAGTGTAAAGGGGTTAGTTGAAATGAAAGGTTTCAAGCACTTTATGTGGTAATAATCCTGAAAAAGCATAATGACAATGAGTTTTTAAGTAGGTTATTGTGCGATCCCACGGCCCAGGGCGAATGATTTTGTATTAATGTGTCGGTTATATTACCTGAAAATGCCCTCGCTTAATCTACGAAAGTTGGTATGCTGAAGAAAGCTGGGGCTCCTGAAAAATTAGTAATTTCAGCAACACGAAAAAAATGGGTACATTAATGAATTTAAATCCTAAGTTTGTGTTACGAAGCTCTGGAAAGGGTTTGGCGCTGTTTTGACTGATTTCTATAAATAAACATTCGCATCCCACACACATGCCCGGATTCCTATTGTTGCCGAAATAACCAACAACCAATTGCAAATTGCTGAATAAATCAGCTTCGACCAAAAGACGAGTATATTGCGTTTACCGTTTCTGTTTATTTGGTTTCAGTGTGCGTTCGTTCTCAAATGAATTGATCAATATTTGCGAGTGCCCCATAATGGACGGGTTTATTCTAACAGAATATTGATAAACTAATTACGGTATTAAACCGAAAGTGATCTGGCCGATGATTTCAACGAGTATATCGTCGATGCGATATTAGGTTTCTGATTTACGATTTAATTAATAATAGGACATTTTGTGGACAGCCAACTGATGATTGAGGTTGTTCCCAATTCAATTTCGGAAACACCATCATTGCGATTGGGGATTATTTACCATCGAACAGTTCAATGGGCGGATTGTAGCAAAATTCAATTTCAGATAAAATATTACTTCTTTCACCATTTTTGTACAATGTATGCTGACATAAAACAAAAGCAAAAAAACACTTACAAAATCCAAACCGCTTCATTCAAGTGGATCAAGACAACTTTATAAGCAAATATTAGTCCAACAACGACCACAAGAAGTCATGAAACAACTGAACACCGAAATGAAATAATTATAAAAGGACTGCCCCAAGCAGCCAAAGAAGCCTTGAGTATAAAAAAAAGCATATCCAGAAGGCAGACTTAATGGTGGAACGATGAGCTGCAAGAAAGAAAAAAACAAAAGCAATAGTCATATCAAATATGGCTGAATATGAAAGAACAAGAACATGAAAAGAACCATAGAGGTGTAATAATTAAATTTAAATCTGCGGTAGTAGAAGCAAAAAACCGAAGCTGGGAAACAAAAACCAAGACCTGGATACAAATATTGGTGGCACAAAATCAAACAAATCCTGGAGATTTTATAAAAAAATATGAGATCCAAACAAGACGAACAACTAGTAATAAACTTTATAGACCCTGAAAATTAAAAAAATGAAAACATTAAAAACAAATAATAGTAAAAGATGTTTTCACAAAGTTCAAACAATAGGTCATCTTTTGAGCTGTTTAGATCCACGTCCATTTTCTATGTTAATCTGTGATTGTCTTATTGCTTTGCAGGATATTTAGTGCTGTTTTAATTAACTTAACGAAAAAGAAGCAAATTAGTAGCAATAATAAGGCCGAAAGGAAATTTACATGATATACATATAAAGTCTGCTATTTAGACCAAGCAAATGTCTTTCAAATGAAACCAGCAGCGGCTTTCATCTGGCACAGATGCCGAATGAAACCAGCCAAAAACGAGTTTCCATGCACCGTGCCAAATACGCCAACAATTAGTTTTGTAAAGCTTATTCGCGTCTCGCAAGTTTATAATTGTGTTTAGCTGAAGTGTGCATGTACATATTCCGCAACTAAACATATTATGTCGGCGGTGGTGCAAGAACGAAACGGTGTCTGACTACCTCGAATAACATGCAAGCAGAGCGAATTGTTGAGGTAAACCAGGGAGAATGAAAGGCAACGATCAACGCCAACTTTACATTTAGAAATGGCGAAGTTGGAGATTTATTATTTATTACTCGGGTTACAGTTATTATCAACAGTTATTATTAACGGTTGAAAGAGCAGTTTCAATTTTTCTATGCAACATTGTAACATGTTTAGTCCTCTATGTCTTCTCCCGGTCAGTTTTTGCATTGCATATTTAACAACCGGCAAAATTAAACCTTTTAGCTCTACATTTGGTTAGGTTCACAATACTTGAAGCACGTAGTCCACAAATTTACTTATTAAAAGGGATTATTGATGAGTCTTCTTAATTGAAAAATTGCCGGTTCTTGAGTGAAAATTTAAATTCTTTGGAGCTGTTTCGTTTCGAAGATGCAAGTAGGCTCAAAAGTTGTCACAAATCACACAATCACATTAGATAATCGGTTATTTTCATCATTTGTCATTTTGGAAATTTGAATATTTCTCTTTTAATTGTAAGACCACTGTATTGTGTCACTTTTTTGCTCATATCTCAGGAAGAAATTGTGCCAGTGCGTTCATTTCGACACCGTTAAAAAGAGAACTAGTGTGAAAAGTGATCCTTTTGCGCACGCTGGCTGCGAATGAGGGAACAATATTTATCTACTGGTGCAAATAAAGAAGCAATTAAGAAAAATTAAATTGTATTCAAAGTAAATAATTGTATGTGAAAGTTAAACAAATAAGAATTATGTACGAGTACTTGGAGACTAACAAAAACAAACCATTAATCTATTTTATTATCGTTTATGTTAATGGTAAACGAGGAGTTTATAGCATTTTGCAAATTTATAGCTGAACTTTACTGCTGGGGCAAGTGACTGTTCTGTAAGGTAGTTTAATTTGAAAATTAGGTCAAAAATGATGAAGCCGAAGGGACGCTCACATTTTAGTTGCATATTATTGCTTTGTTGTTTCGATCCAACCAACCTAAAATTTTACAATTTTGGGAAAATGTCTTCCGAAATTGCAACTTATTTACATCTTCAAAATCTTGAAGCATTCACAGGCCATCGCTTTAGGCGATTTTGAGCAGTGCATTTACCTTTTGAACATTTAATAAAATATGGCGATGTGAAGTGGTTGGCGGTCATAAGCGCGTATATTTCATCTAGAATTTTATGAAAAATCCATTGTTACGTCATCTGAAATTCCATCTCCGTCTGCTATTTTAACTATTATGTGGTTTCCTTTATCCTCTGTGTTATGTTGTATTATTAACAGTTATTTGTGTTAGTTTCGGCTGATGACAAGCTCCAAGCAGAAAATAGTAGCCACTTTAACATGAAGCTCGTTTCGTCTGGTGCCCTTTACGAGAAATTTCGATATATTTTCTTTTGTAGATACTTTAGTCTTTTGTGACCGACATCCACTATTTTCCTTCTTTAGATAAACTCCTGCTTTATAGAATTTACTTATGTCGATGTTTTTCATTATTTTTGGAACACTTTCTATCATTGAATAACAAGCCAAAGTGCTGGCTTTATGAATATTGCTGAGATCGGCAAAATGGGCCAAAAATACTTCACGCTTGCTCCTTTTTTATTACACCAGCTAATAAAATGTGCTTACTGTATTCCGTTTCGTATCGTTCTTTACCTTACCAGCGGCTTCTAATATTGCGTTTAGAAGTTATTCATCTGATAAATCCATAGTGCTGCTCATTTAGCAGATCAATAACTTTTTTAATTAGCATTAGATTTCATAGCAAATCAATTAACTTTTAAAGAACATGAACTGATGACATTAAGAAAATATTAGTTATATTTTAAATCATAAACGGAATGAAAACAGGCATAATAATTGCTTAAAGTTTCCAATTGAACACGCTCTTAGAAAAGGATTTTTTTTAACAAAGATTTCATCTGTGTGGACATTGATGGTGCGCTACTGAAAAATAAAATAAAGGAGTGCTGAAACGGAAAGACTAAACCGTCATTGTCTTAAATGAAATTCTCGCTTAAAGTTGAAACAAGCCACACATTTCTCGCTCTATCTCAGCAACTTTCAACATCAGCTTTTAATTCCAACGCTTAGACGAGATGAAGAATTTACGGTTACAAACGTTTTCATTAGAACGTTAACTGAACATTAAGTAGTGGAAAAGGTTTATTGTCCCGATGGCTGCAAGTCTGCTACCACCGCACCAATGAATATTCATTCATCTTATGCCCTTTAGAAAGCCAGTCGTGTTTCGAGAGGTGGCTGTTTTAATAAAACACTTAAATCAAGTTAAAAGACGGGAAAGTTCGCCGTGTCCCAAAGAATATGAGCGTTTTAATGCTATTAAATCAGATGGAGGAAAGGCGATTTTGGCGCGACAAAAGTTGGAGAATTTGTGGCGCTTTTTCCTCTGCTGTCAGATCCGAAGATAACGATTTAAGTAATAGCCGACATGCTTTAGCCCTTTTAACAACGGTAAAACAGTTTTTCAGCCATTTTCTTCGTATAATTTCCACAATAAATGTCGAACAGACAATGCCCGATTAGGACGTTAACTTGAATATTATTTCGATTGTATCCAGATAAAAATTTTTATTTTCCCTTGGCTGGATTTCTTTATAGATAATCAGTTCTAATCATTTTGGGGTTTGTGATACATCTTAAAATATCACTGTTATTCGCCTTGACGCGATTTCATTAATTGAAAATTTTCCATTTAACACTGAACGCGAGGAAGGTAATTTATGTACTTGAAAAGCGCAAGAAAATTTATTTTCAAGGCGACTAATAAACTAGCAGCTGCCGTACTATCTCCTCCTACAGCTTGCTTCAACAAAACGATATTATATCACGGACTGCTTTAAGAAAAGCAATAACGGCAGAATCGCTGCAATATTCGTACAGCCCTGAAAGATAAATTTGCTTTTCGAAATCTTTAAAGGGTAACGATTATGAGCTCACCTCGCTCGAAAGATTTATCGCTACGAGCAGGAGGAAAATGGCAGAACAGACATGAAACGTTTTTTGTTTGTTTTTTCACTAAGCACCACGCCTATTTACTTCCAAATTGCAATTATCACTAATTGTATGTTAGGAAATTAATCCGATGCAAAGTTTTACGTCAGTTCGAGCTAAAGTAATTTTAACTTTTTGATGACCATTGTTAGATTAAGTGGTACTTGGATTYCACTGCAAACTTTAGCGTTGGTGCCAATAGRAAGAAACTCAATTGACGCAACAAATTGTGRATTTTTTCACCATTATTCGACATTTTTAATGAAAACTTAAGTGATTAAAATGAAGCTTGTTCAATGTTCAGTGTGAAATTTGSTACTTCTTCTTCGTACCGACTCTGTGTTTTCTACTCCATAATGACAGTTTTACAAGCCTCAAAAAGYGTTCGATAAAAATATTGCTTAAAAACGCTGTTAGCAAAGTGCCCATAAAACCCATACCAACAGTCATTTTGGTAAYGAGTGCGGAAAGTTAACTTTTCCGCACGCGTCCGGAGTTTGGCGGAATGGGCTGCAGTTCAGCCTCTAATTGAGAACTTGAGCTTGAGACCTGGATAATTTCATACACACCGTTGGAGCATTTTGATGAAGGTCAGAAGTAGGATTTGACTTGCTCAGTTTTGCTGCTGCTTGTTGAAATTTCCCCGAAATATGCACCGTTTTCAACGCTTTTCCGCTATGAAATTAAAAAATTAACTTCTAAAACTATGTGAATTATTTTAAAACGTCTAGAAACTTGTCTACCAGAATGGCCCGTTAGTTCGAACAAAGACAAAACTGATTTTCAATGCAGGACCCGCTTCCACTTCCTTGCTGGATATCTGATGCTGCAATTTAATTAAAACCTTTACGACCTTGTCCTAACAGACAATCCTTCTGTAAAGTGAAGACGGATAAGGTAAATTGAAATAATGAAATGCCGGCAGCAGGAATCATTGCCAGGCCTCGGCAAAGACTTAATTATTATAAAGTCAAGCCAATAAAGTTGATATGGCTGAGTTTCGCGATACCATTTAACAGATCATTGTCTCCTGCTCTCAGGCATGTTGAGCTTAATACGGGCATTTATCATGTACAGTGTTGCTCCGACTCAATGCGGATTTATAGCTTGCTGTTTAACGGGATTATCCTGCATTGGACGCTCAAACATTGTTTAACTGACTGAATCAAAAAATTAATGAAAAAACCACAGAACGTTTTCAAAGACAAATCTGTAACTATTTAAAACAAAGGAGCAAAAATTCACAGATTAAAAAAGCTCGAAATTAACACCAGATAACAGTAAACACCACATTGTAAAAGAGTTTAAAACATTCGTGACTTAAATAGTTCTTTACTAGCAATGTTAGTAGCACATACGAGAGAGAAAATCCGGATTTTGGACTCCGAATTGATCTGTTTAAGATGCCGCTTACTTGCTCGACGGATCACGCGTAGACCTAATATATGAAAATTAGGCCAACTGATTTGGACGAAATTTAATAAAAAAGTTGTATGAATATTGAAGAGTTTGACAACAAAAGGAACTAATTGCTTTTTTGCCCCGAAAAAATTTTCCGAAAAAATCATAATTCTAAGGCGCTTTTTTGTTTAGATTTGATTTGAGTTCAGCAGATTAAAATACACAACCAATATTATTTGCGCAAAAAATGTTCACTTGCTATAAAGTTAGGACTGACTTTATAGAAAAAAGTAGGCCTGAGTAACACTATGTTGAGTGGCACTTTTGAATTGTTGCCGCTCTCTGAGTTAATGAGTTTTAACTCATTGCTTAATGGGTTATAACTCATGGCCGATTATGTATGCTTTGGTTGTTTTTGAAGGAAACCTAAATTTTGTCGAAAAAAACACAGTAACTTTGGTTCGATTTTGTCCCAAGTTCAAATGTAAAACGGGTATTCGAAGACGATAAAGAAGACCAAACTGTAAAAACAACGACTTTTCTTGAATATCCATCTTTTAAATTTTGCATAAAAGAGTCCCAGTTTGCCAGTACTTTACAGTAAAACGTTAGGAGAAAACGCGTTGTTCTGTTTAGAACTATCTACCTAAAAGTGAAGAAATCGGAATTTAAATAAAATAAATTATTCACAGCGACAAAATTGACGAGTTTTTCCAATAATTGATTATAAACTTCCACTTGTTCTGTTCGGGRAAATATTTTTGGGAAAAAATCTAGAAAAAATTATTAGGATTTTGTCCAAAATTCGAAGCTGCAAAAGCTTCCAAAAACAATTTTACAAAGCTGTTTAGGAGCACAGTGTTATAATATAACAGTATTATTTTCACAGATGATACCTGAAGATTGTCAGTATTTTAAGTAAAACTGAAAATAGCACGTTTTTTTACGTAGCAAGAATTGCTTAATAGAAGCTTTGCTAAAACTGGAATGATCTGAAAATTTAACGTAACTTGAAAAATCTTCTGAGCGATGAGGGTGGCGAATTTTGCAAATATTTTTTTGTAAACTTTTGCTGTCTTATCGTTTTTTCAAGATAATTTAAATTATTTTCGGTGAGAACCTGATTCAAATTATTTGGATTTTATGCCAAATTCGATCAAAATCAATTTTGCCATTTTTGGCTGCAAAGGCCCCATTATTGTCAGAAAAAAAGAAAATCATCAGAAATTTTTTTTTTGTTTTTGATTAAAAACTTTTTGTTTTGTAATCGGTTTTTGCAAAAACCTTATAGTTTTCGGGAAGCAAAGGGATAAATTTATTTTTTTTTGTTCCGAATTCGACTCCGAAAAAGTTTTTCGGAAATTTCTTACAAAGCTATAAATATATCTTGTATTTTTTCCATTAAATAACCACGTATTGATAAATGGCCCTTAAAATAAATCTCAAAACAAGTAAAAAAAGTCATCAACATTTTCCCAGCAACGAAATTGAGTTCGTACCAAGCCATTTACGTAGCACTGCGCCAACTCCTGACAATTAATTGAGTTACCAAGGACTAGAGAAAAGTGTAAAATGTCCTATTTCCTCATGAATTTGCCGGCTGTGGAAATTATTTTTGGTCTTACTTATATGTTTCCTTATTCCACATTACGTCAAGTATACTCGTGCCACATTTCGGCCATATCAGTTGGCCCAATCTTTATATATTAGGTCTACAAACATGAAAAAAAATTCACACTGTCTGATATCCGAAGCATACGTCTATAAGAAGGAAGTTGAGTGAATCGAGGGTCCATTCTTCACATCCATACAACATAATGGAAAACACATAGCATTTTACCATACGCATTTTTGAATCAAGTCTTGGTCTTGTGTTGAGAACTGTTTTATGTTCATGAACGCCCTTCTAGCTTGTTTCTAGACCTTAGTGCCCAGGAAGGCTCCCATCTGTTTTATAGTGCGTCCGTTTAATCTTAATTGGAAAATTATACTCGTTTATGCAAATTGAAGCAACTTAGATTTTACTACGTTGATAGGCCGGCCCTGTTCTTTACGATCTACTACAGCTTGTAAATCCTCTATTTTCTCTTCAAGAAGTGAGCTTCAAGAAGTGAGTTTGAAATCAGCAGCCTGTGATATACTGTTTTTTACAACACGATTCACCTTAACGCCATCTGGTTATTCCTCGAAAGTTGCCCTAAAAATAGCCTTGGAGTAAATATTGAACAGCAGCGGACACAAGATGCGTCTAACTACCTTTCTAACCACTGCAGCTTTGGAGAGCTTCAGTAAAGAAAGGGCCTCACGAATAACGTAGCCATTTCTGAAAAGAAACTGCGCTCTATCCACCCGAGAGTCATTTTTTTTGAAAATCTAAATCTGAAAGATTCTTAAACATATTTTGAGTAGGTGAGACTTATCTTTAGATATTCGTTGCAGCTCAAAGCCTTAGGTATTTTAGGCAAGGTTAAAAAGCAACAATTTCAATAAAATGAATTTGAGAAAAACCGCCCTAAGGTCATATGATTTTCATGTGAAACTCGGTTCGTTTTTGATCAGGTTAGCTGAACTTGATAATTTTATGTTTAATCCGTGATAAAATTGCCAATTTCAAGATCCGAAGTGAAAAGTTTCTTCTCAATTTTCTGACTGATTTTAGCTGCGGAGAATTTCCTGTTAGATTGCATCGACTGATGTAATTTCAACATTAATTATAATCGAAAACGTTCCTTTTTGCCGGCTAATATAAATTTAAAAGACAACTTGAGCGAGTTTAAAAGTAAGTTGAACTCCTTAATGATCCACTATGGAGGCTAATATAAAGTTTGCGGAAGTGGCTTTGTGCCATAACTTATCTCGAGCGTGGGATCACTGGTTGCTCGAACCGGAATTAACTGAAACACCGTATTATGCTAAAGTATGGAATCGAGTATTCCCGTTCCATGGCAATTTTTGTCGTTGGCCTTAATACTGGGATTAACTATTTATTTAAATATGCAATAGCGAGGTTGAAAATATTCCTCTCATCAGCTCATCTGAGGTGGAATGTTTGGGTGTTCCTTAAGCTTTTAGGTAGTAAAATTGACACTTTATGGCAGGCCCAAGTCGGCAAGTTGATGAATATCAGTAAGCGTAGCGACTTGATGAATAATTTTGCACTGACAGGCTGGTTAAGTGCGCATACATCTTCAGAATCTAATACAGTCATGGGGTGCTGCTTGAGCAAGAACGATAATAACCGTTGAGGCGGGTATAATAAATGTATTATAGACATTTTAAATATGGCGACGACAGCCTATTTGAGAGATTTCGGCAGAACTCATAACGATCTCAAGATTTAATTAAATTCGCGAACTTCTGTTTTTAATAGGCAATGTCCCTGGAAAATGAAGACGGATAAGGAAATTTGAAATAATTAATGAAAATCCCGAAAAGGAGCGGGGGCGCAGTGAAAAGATCACAATTAACAGACAGATGAAATTCAAGTCGGTTGAACTTTCTGTCGACTTGGTTTGGTATCAATGCCGTTTTGTAATCGGGTCGTTCAAGCCAAAATCAAGTTATCTGGGCGAAAAGAAAACGATAAGCACATGCAGGAACATGCATTTCGGAACATTCGTATGCAATGTCGCAACAAGCCCTCAACGAAACTGGAATAAAAATGCATTTAAGATCTGGTGTCGAGGTCGTTTTCCCTGGTTATGACGCGACTGTCTGCACCGAACTATGCATAAATTCGTCTTAAGATGCCATATTTGTAATGCGAATCCAATCAATTGCCCTTTACGGTAGCTTCGAATTGATAATGCCAGTTCGCCGAAATGCGGCTATGTTATACAATCATCTTGCTTAAGAGCCTTGAGTTGCCAATATCGAATATCGAAAATGTATTCCTTGATAAATTACGGTAAATGCGATTGGAGCAAGGCAGGTTGTTAACGTCTACCAAATTTCGTCCGGATGTACTATTGATCTTAAGGCCGCAATATTGTGGCAACCTGTTGATTAACGGAATTTAAGTTCTAGATTCGGTAACTATAGAAAATTTAAACACTGTGAAGAAATCCTCATCTTGTCGATTCTAAGAAGCATATCGCCAACGTCCAATAAAAAGCGCCTAAGTCCAGAAAGTCAATTTTTCAGGAGATAAGAAAAACAGTTTAATACTAAAAAATATTTTCTGGTTCCAATAGATTGTTGCCAGAGCCAGAGTTTAACCAAGAAATTACACAGTAGTAAACTAATTTTATCCAGTGTGTACACGCCAGTTGTTTGAGAGAGAGTTTGCTTCCATCATTTATTATGTTATACAGGGTGTCCCTGAAATGACTGTACGCTTAACGACAAAGTTCTTATCCGAAAGTCTGACGCTCGAAGAAAACTTACCTATATCCAATATTGCTTCATTTTCCGCGACTGGGCGCCAAAGTACCCAAATTAATATCATTTTTCCAAATAATTTCTAAATGCCTATTTCGATTTTCATTAATTTTAGAATCAACAGTTACTACAAAAATTGACGTGGAAATATAAAAAATAATGTTTGGTTTATTAATAAATGTTTGTATTTTTGTTGCCCTCTGTACAAATAACTTAAAATTGTTTCCATTTCTAGCTGATTTTAGTTTGAAACTTTTTTACTAGTTTCTCAAAAAAATATATGTACAATACTCTGCAGATCTTCATTCTTGTAAAAAACATTAGACAAATTCGCTTTTGTGTTTGCAAATGTATTTATTGCTCAGAAACAATACTTGACGTGACTTAAATATTTCGCACGTTTGACAAATTGATAACATTTACTGTTTTTTGGACACCAAGATCATCCCGTCTAACGCCGAGAGATTTCATCTGTGTGGCTCTCCTATAAATCATAATTGCATACTTTTCCCATCGCATCAGATGCCCAAAGTGCAGCTCAATGTTCGGAAAAGAAGTAATTTATGTGTTTGGGAAAATGGTCAACATTTTCAACATTTGYTTCAATAATTAAATCAGTTCAATTATTCAGAGTTAATACTTTTCCATGTCAKTTTTTGGTTCTGAAGCATTAAGAATCTGATTTGCTTGCTTTGATYGAAAATTTGRATAAAGGTGTCGTAATTAATACTTTGTACAGAAACCGTAGGGCGGACGAAAATTTGACAAGAATAATTTTCAATTTTTCGCCGTTAYGGTCTTCTAAGCCCATAAGCCCATAAGGTYAAGTAACTTAAACATTTTTTTGAATGTAAATACTCTTTTGTGCAGTAGATGGCCAATTTCAGCTGGTTACAGTGATTTTCGAGGGCCAATTCTGAAGACTTGAGCCTTTTCAACACCTTGAAGGCTGTTAGTACAACCAGAAGTCTTCTAGAAGTTTTCTGCCAATATTTAACATTTTTTGGGAAAATCTTCTCGCGGAAAAGCTATATTTAATAGTCTTGTTTTATGCAGTGAGACCAGTCTATGTTTTAAACAGTAAGTTTAAACAATCGTAGACACTCCAGTTTCTATTCAAGTGGCATCAAACCCTCAATTTCCGAAAACAGTGAACTTTCATAACTGTATCTGACTGTGACTGTATTCAGAACGCTTTACACGTTTCGGGATTTGTTAACAACCTTCACATTATTTACTCATTCCCAATTCTGGTTGAAGTTGATAGTTTTGCTTTGTTTGACCTGTTTTCGACGACCAGCAATATCAGCATACGAATAGAATACGGTTAATTGCAGGTCTCATGCATGTATTCTACCGGGCAATTAGAGTTTGGGAATCAACCCTGAAATCGAACAGTTTGGGCACATTAATGTCGATTGGTTTTGAAACACACAAAAGCATTTTTATCTGTCTTTGTGGAGTAAGCTTGGCAATGATTTGTGCGATCCGCAAATGGTTTAACAGCAAACGAAAGCGTAAAAAGGACACTAAATGTTTTTCATAGTGAAAAAGGGTACAGTTGACGATGAGTCCAGATTGATCAGATAGTCAGCCGCAGGCCATCAAAGCATGTTTGCACAAAAAAGTCAAACCAGATACAGAACGAGTCTACAAATAACAGATTAGGATTATCAACAAAACGGCTTTCCGAATGGTCACCTCGCAAAAAAAAGTGTTTGCCCTGTTAATTGAATGACCCACAGCCTACATATGTGTAACACGAGCTGGAATCCCAAGAACATCTATTACTCTAATTGCTTTCGGTTTGAATGGGGGCTATTTGACTTCTCAGATAGCAAACATTTAGTGGGGTGTTGGTTGAGCTGAGTACATGGGCCGAGAAAGTTGCAAATGTTGACGTCTCTATTTTCAGTCGGTACATTTTACCACGAATGAGGTTTGAAAGCTAATTAGCTCCGCAGCTCTAACAATTACCAAAGGTTTATGTTTACCCAACGTTTCACTAGTAAACATCAAACCTGGGGGTCAAGTTAGTTGGGACATTGATATGTTTTTTTGCTTTAGACAATTCTTGAATGTCCCATCATCTTTTTGGCGTGTCCTGGAGTCTTAAATGCAAAGGTTTGCGGTTTTCCTTTGTCGCAACCCTACGCGGTTCCATCTGATTACCCTTAGAATACCCCAACCCCGGTTCACTTTTCATTGCACATTTGAAATTTGGGGTTTCCGGTTGAAATTTCCTTGAGCAGTTGTGTAGAATTGGAAGAAGAAGCAATCCAAATCGTCTTCGGCGTCTGCCACTATGACTGCATCATCGGCACAGCACTAGATATTTTTGGAATTTCCACCTTTTATTCAGTACGGTTTCAAATAACTCTGGGCTCAAGCTTTCGCTTTGATTGGCTGTTCTGGTGGTGAAGAAGTGGCATCGTAATATTCATTTCTTTCATAGCCTTGATCACGTTTTTTGAGGTTGCGTTCTGAGCAAAGAATATCATCGAATTATTTCTAGTTGCTTTGCAAAAGGCAGCGCCTCCCAATGATCGATTATTTCGGAAAGTTTGTCCTTCTTCGCATATTTTCATGACTTTCCTTTATTTTCGGGATATCTGTTGTCAATAGTCTTAAAATAGAACATATTCAGTTCATGCCTCTATAGCTATTCGGATTCGATTTACAGAATTTTTTATTTACAACAGGAGCAGCATAATTCACATTCATTAATCCTTCCTACAAATTACTGAAACTCCTGTGATTATCTTTTGTTCAGCGCCTGTATTTTAGTGTCTATTCTATTCTTAAAATTTTCTTCTATGAATTACATATTCTGTATTTTATTTAATATGCCCATTTGTCTTCTCTGAAGAAGTAAATTAAAATCAAAGCACAGAAAGATTAATGAAAAATATATTGGCAAAATGTAGTCCGGTTGTTTCGTTTTAAATATTTCATCGAATTTTCGAGAAGGCAATGAATAAGTATAGGAAAATACTAAACAGAAAGAATTGCCGATTCTTGGATGTTTAAAGCGGTTGAATTAATTTTCATTTCTTATATCAACATTCCCACTTTGCAAACTGATTGGAGCTTATTTATCTAAAATAAACGATTTCGGAATGTTTGAGGAAAACTGCAAGAGCGGAAGGGCCGTATATTTTTAAAGATCCGAACTACAGAACGAATTTTTCACTGGCATCGTTTACGTTCTATTGGGCGTAATAAACGATCCTATTTCCAAAATCGATCTCCAGTGCACATTTACTTTAATTTCCTTTTTCTTTTTATTTCGTGATCATGCCGTATTCTAACCAGAGATAATCGAAGGCAGGTTGTTTATTATTTTGATGGCGATTCCGTGGGCGCGCTGATCGATTCCGATTAGAGAATGTACGAAATACATTAGCCGGTCGACCAAAAATAATGCCGGTCTATTAGTGATTTAATGGGTCGCAATTAGGATACGTCGATGGAGAGAAGATGCCACAAAAAGAAACACTTTCTTAGTGTTTCACTTATTTAGCGGTAATAAATCTATTTTCCACCTGACGTGAAAAACGAACCGGTCGGTTCGCAGACAAATTAAGCCAAAGCGCCATTAATTTCCAGATAGCTTTTTTCGTATTAGCCAGAAAAACATTGTTTTGCATTAGAAGTAAAAAGTAAAAACGCACGAAAATTAGCTTCTGCTCCGCCTTGAAATTGTTAAACAAAAAGACACATTTTCTATCTGATTTCTGCCATATAATATAGAAAACACAAGAAAATCCTGTACAATTAATGCAAGTCGAGGCGCTGAGAGCGTTGGCTTGCCGTAATCCCAATCGAAATTAGCCACTGCATTTAATTTTCCTTCTGCTTAACGCCCGCCATAATCCCCATTCCGAGATTTTTCATTCCCAGCGAAAAATTGGCCTCGGAATCACATGCAAAAGCCCAAGAAAGTGCTGTTCCCAGCCAAATCAATTCGACTTCAGTCTTAATCCTTTCCAGATTTTCTTGCTAGAACCGGACCCGAACTCCGTACCACTACTGATCGAAGTTTATTCGAAAGCTAATTTGTACACCAGAAATAATCGGTTCGGTTTGTCGTGGGAAAAGCCCACCTGGAACTGTTACCCCCGAAAGATAAACCAGTTTTCCATCATCCAGTTTTGACCTGCTTTGCTAACGTAACGCAAACTTCGACGGTTTGTTTGGACTGGTTATTGATATGTGCTGTTCAACAAGCCGGACACTTGTTGTTTCTGAATCTGATTATCCATGAGAAATATATACGATGTCAACGTTTTACTCATCGAATCCATTCAATTTGAAGAGAGAACTGGATTGTTCACATTTATTGAGGCATTGAAATTGATCAAACATTCAAATATTTTTTAAATTGATTCCTCTTTGACTTTAAGGTGTCGCTGAATATAGCTTTAAGTTGTATTGGCTTAATCAGTAGATCCTTCCGTAATCGAACATGAAGTTATTTGCGTTACCAAATGAAACCCTATTCGGAGGGAAACACAGTCGCTTGCCTCTGCCAAATTGCTTTTTCCTAAGACTACAATCCAAATACCACAACATAAACAAAATCGGGAGACTTCCGCTCGAACGATAAGTAGTTTAATTCCGAACGGAACGGAAGCAAGTTCTGCCTTCTGTTTGAGATTCAAAATTGTATGCGAATATGGGAGTTAAATTCGTCCCACAGGCATTTAGTTCTCTTGTGCTTTCCCGAATATACTTTATAAAGTGCATATTACCGAATATAAAATGCATTAAACTTTGAATGGAACATCCCGGTCGTAAAGCGAATTTAAGCATATTAGAGTTTAACTGTCTTCTATCTGTGTTCATTCACTGTGATTTATGCACTGGACTTTTAGTCTCTGTTAAAATGACTTTTTTAACTTTGCTTGAAAAGGCATGAGAGAAAGCATTTAAAATTTCGTTTACCTTTGGTGCTCGTGGAAAGTGGGAAAAATACAATTTCGTTTTTTAAGCTTTCATGTCGATATAAAAATACAGTTTTACTTGATGACCAAGTTAGTGGCCAGGCGAAGAAAATTTTAACTAAAACCGATTTACCTGTACAAAGGTTCTCCTATGCTCTCTTTGAACCACAAGACCATAGCAACAGAATCGTTGTGCTTCTTGGTTGTAATGCTACATGGCAGTCCTTTGCTCTTTCCCAGTACACCATGGGCTTCCTCCGTTGGAACTGTAAATAGAGAAAAATTTCTAAAGAAACTGGTGTTAAAAGACAGTCATTAAATCGCTAAAGGAAAGACATTGAGAAGGAAGAAACACGTGCTGAAAGAAAAACGTCCCCAGATAACGATAAAACAAAATTAGGCGCGGCAAAGAACATCTTTAAAATCGGAAAAAATAGAATTGCCTCTGGAAAGTTAGAGCTGCTTGTTATCTATTTATCTTACTGGCGTTTGGGGAGTGGTTACGTTAAATTTTTCGCCATTTGTGGATCTTTGGAGTTTGGATTCGGTGAAGAGTACGTTCGGGTCCGCAATGCGCGTCCTCGACGTCAGTGACAACACTGAGTTATTGCAGCATTAACTTTTTTACGTTTTCTCTTCGAGAATAAATTAGTTTTATGTCGGTATTTTCGAATGCAAATCACAATTTTTTGCGTGTTTCGCAAGACCGAAGCGATTATTCGTGCTTGTTTTTTTATCGCGCTTTTTTCGGTCCTAAATTAAAGTTATTTATCTTTGCCGCGTAATCTTCTTTAGCCGGCAGCGTTTTGTTAGATGTGCCACGGAGATTTACAATTTTCGCAAAGCTACGGTCTAATTAAAGGCTTGCACAGTACAATGATTTAGAGTTACCACTCTTTGCTCATACACACATATTAAAGACCCGGCGATATAATAAATGTTGTTTTTATTTCTGCACCAAGCAGGCCTCTTTGTGAGGTCGCCTCCCAATTTTTCTCTATGGGCAACAAATGAGAATTGCAAAAAATGGAATTTGTTTTCGACACAATATCAAGTGATAATTATATTGTACATAACGAACATGTCAGGTTAATACGATTATAGTAGCGGTGAATGTGCGAAATTGCTTGCTTACAGGTAGTGACACAATATTTTTCACTCAAATTTCATTTTCCAGATTTTCAATTTGCGGGGATTGATTTAGAAATATGATCCGGGCGGTTCGAGGGTGGGATTTGGTTTAAAACAAAAATATATTCTGAATTGGATATACATTTTTCGGAAGTCTGACAAAATTGATTCCGAAGATAATCGTTCTACTAGGTTTCTGATGTTTTACAATAAAAATTTTTTTTTATTGCTTTGTTTATTAGTTAATTTATTCCGCGTAAACTTTCCTTGACATTTTTTAAACATGAAAATTCACTGTCGATACGATTATTTCTATCTGGAGGCCCGGAAAGCGTCAAGCCGATGAAGGCAGCGAGTTTTGTAACACCTTCATTTTAATATTAAATGAAAAACAGATATTTAGATAATTTTTTGCTGCATCGTGCATTTTTTGCTGCAAATTCGTGTTTGAACGTTTTCGAGCTTTATACTATCAATCGAAGAAGCGAAAACTTTCTTGGGGAGAGAAAGCTAATTAGCGTACAACTGAGCTTGAACCTGGTGATTTTTTAGGGCTTTTAGACGTCGAAAACAATTTTTTTTTGACGTTGAAAATAATTAACTTTCGACGACGATCTAAAAGCTCTGAACATTCGTCAATTTTATGCAATGGGTGCGTGCGACGGCTTGAAGATGCATTAAGTTTGAAATTACTTTCTGTATGCAGTTTGGTTTCACTTTACTCGCATCGATTGGGAAATCTAAAGGAAAACTCTTAATCTACCTGAATGATCATTTATTTTGATCGCATTGTGAAACTAGGACCGCATTTTTATCCCTGATACTTATGCAAGTTTCCGACCGATAAGAGTAGCGAATTCCAACAAGAAAACTGCTTACAAGTTGATATAGTTTAATGGTTTCGGGGGCTCTTTAAGTTGATTTTCATGCCAAAGTTCTTCCGAAATGTTCTTGAAACGGCATAATTCAAAAGGAACTCTGACGTAAACTTTAACGCTAGTTCCAGGCCCGTCCATGTGAAAGTAATCTCGCTAGGTATAACTCTATGGAAGTCGCCGAAAGATAAAGTATATGGAAGTGTAATAGATATGAATAATTACATTCCCTTATCATGTTCAGTGGGGATTTATTCTCCCTTTAAATTAGACGCTGTAAAATAAGCAGGAGAAGAGATAATGTCGGTCAACGAGAACCTAATTTCTCATCGAATAAGCGGCCGCGACTTTTATAATTTTCCTCTCCCTGTTTTCTTAATTTATAATTGTGGCGGAAAATTTAAAAAGTGCGAGATCCGCATAAAGATAAGTGACCCTAATTACTGGGGTGTTTTAGTGATGCCTGAAAAGTCTTGGAAATCTTTCTCGACGAACACATTAAGATGGAGATTTGTTCTGTTGTTGGCTTACGAAATTGCTCTTAGGCATTTGAAGGTTCGCGCATTGATAATATACAGGGTGTCCCACCGGGAACCGCCGCGATCGATATCTGTCAAACTATAATTAGGAGAAATTTTAAAATTGGACAGTGTGCCGAAATTATCGGAAGCTTGCGATCTAAAATATTTTCAAAATGGCCACACTTCCGGTTATAGCAGAAGTAGGTATTAACTTGCCAATTTGAAATAGATCACCCTATTTATTATTAGATTTTTGGACTCTACTGCAAACTATAAATATATCTCATGTATAATTCATATACCTATAAGTCTATCCGTTTCTGATATATTAGAAATGTTATGTAAAAATTACAGTTGCAGCCAATTGAAGAGAATCCATTTTTCCTATTAGGAAATTTGTGCTACTTAATCTGAGTCGGATTTCTTGTTGAAAAAGACTTACTTTAATCGAATTTGCACAATATTTTGATAGCTATTAAGTAATACAAAGTGTTAAAAAATAAGTTTCAAACCTGTATTGAGAAAACCGCCCAAAATATTTTTTTTAAATAGAAACCCCCATTTTTGATCATTTTACCTTATTCTGTATTAAAAATAATGGCAAGTTTATGTAATGTTGTCTATTTCAAAAGTGTTTGGTTTTCAAAATAGTGTTAATTAAATGTTTATGTAAATGCTATTTTGTCGCATCTTATTTTCGAATATTGAAAATACCCAAACAGCCCACTTGAATTCATTCAACATGCGAAAACACCACCATCGAGCCAAAACAAGAAGCTTCGGTATTCCATTCATGGTAATATTTACGCTACTTTACTACACATTCCGAGACTCCGATGGTCACGTGGGGCCAAATTCCTCGGAAA
>NW_026018814.1:6994996-7074730 GCF_020466585.1 Dendroctonus ponderosae
GTAGCACGTATTCCCTTATAGTAAAAGTGAATAGTTATTCGACTGATGGGACACCCTGTATTTATTAACATACTGAAATTACTGCTGATTTAGTTGCTTTAGAGTTTCCATAATTAGGCAGCATGCATAGGGGTGACTAAAGCTGAAAAGTTTCAGTATTAATTAAGAACTTCTGGAACATTTGAGCAGATTGCTCTAATTCAAAATTGACACAATAAGAGGTGCTGAGCTAAACTTCCCCGCATTTTCATATAAAATCCAAAATTCCTGCATTGTTTGCACATTTCGTGTGAGAAAGACTGTTCCATTAATCTCATTGTGAGATTAGCGAGGGCTCGTAACTCGGTCTCGAGTACCAAACATAACTTTTCCAATTATGCTGTTTACCGAGTAACCAATTTAGATAATCTGTTTGCTTTAACAATTTCAGCTAAGAGGTCGCTGGTATTTCTCATACCTTTTATTAATTTCGGATAATATGATTTAATAGGGGACTAGTTCGAACTTATAATAGCGTTAAAGTTTAAAATTGAATTTATGCGATACGTGTAAAGCCTGACGTTTTACCAAAGACCCGGAAACTTTGAATCAAATTAAGGTGGGATATTAGAGCGACATGAGAACAGTTGTGATGTGCTATTGGTTGATAAAGGGGCCCGTATTTTTCCCGAGTTGCCCTGTTTAACGAAGAAATCCAGCTAAAGCAATATCAAGCGCAAATCTTACCAAATCCTCCATGGACTTACTTTTAAAATAAAAACGACATCTTTCGAAGTCCCGTTTTTGCCCGAAATGATATATTCTCCTAAAGCAAACTAAAACCCAATCCGGCTAAGCAAACAATGCCCCTTTATCCTTTCGCTCTAACGAAAGATATTTAAAAGAAATCAAACCGGGGGCTTGATTAAACTCGGTTTTACTGCAGCGACACTTCGTATGATTGATGTTTCAAATAAACAAACGTTTCGCGCGCTTCAAGGCGAGAATAAAATAGGAAAAAAATGTATTAGATGCCAAAGCAATAAAGAACAGAAATCTTTTATTAAATCTTTTTGATGCTCAACGTTGCTTAATAAAACTAAGCCGGCTTTTTTCGATTAGAAGCGACAAAACGACAGCGTCAACAAATTTAATGAAAAATTTACTGTAGAATTTAATTTTGACACACTAGACGTTATTACTTATAGCTTTAATTTCCAGTGACTGGAACGATGGATTTTTGTGTGGCGTTTTTTAAATTTGCAGTTCAAAATTGAGGCAAGGTTTGGTGAGATCATTAAGATGCTGAAATCATTTGATTTTTTCAATTTTTTGCTTTTTAGCTACTCCTTCATTCCTGTGTTGTTCCCAGATCTAACGCTTTGTATCTAGAACACAAGTACAGAATGGGATCAGCTTCCCAGAGGTTCACTTGTCTTCACTTTCCTGAAGATCATACTGTGACTCGATTGAAAGTCATAGATCTAAAAATCACTACTGATAACCTCCCCCATGTTCCGTTACATTGCCAGGTGTTGAAAGCAGATCGAAATTTCCCATTCGAATCGGGTAGACTTTGCTGCTTTTGCCAAATAACCTGGCTGTGAAAAGTAGGGCCCAATAATAACATTTCTAAGTTATCGGCGAAATATAGCAAAGAGCAATCAAAAGCACAACCCTTGAAAACCAGTGCTGTACGGTCGTTTGACCGCCAGTTTACCCCCATTGACCGGCACCACATATGCCGAACGCTATCGGACGTTTATGTGTTCCAATCACGCATTTAGATCCCGGATTATCTCCAAAACGGATCCGTTCTCACCGCTTCAGTTGTTGTCGAATCAATTCGCCTTTCTTTTGCTCCCTTTCGCAACCGAAATCCACTGTGGCACGTTTATATTTCCGAGAATTTAAAGATTATTTGTTACAAAGCCGGAAAAATTGGACTGGATTTGTTCCAGCTCTATAATAACATCGTGCCGCTATTTTTCTAATGCGAGAACAGGTTGATGGCGCTTGCCTTTTTAAACCACAATGAAGTGTAACGGTCGGGGTTTTGCCCCAATAGGCTCATCTCGCTGTTTTTTTCCCATTCGCTTCGATTTGGAATATTCCTATGGTGTATTTAAGGCAAAAAATGTTTTAGTAAGCGACATTGATGAAAACTATAATAGGAACTCTAATGCGCTAGAATGTAAAGCTTCTGTCCCATCCCAACTACCAAAAAGGGTTGTGGCAGAAAGAAAAGTTTTGCGCTTTATTGCTTAGATGTCAGATAATATATTTCAGAATCTAAACTATGCTTGCTTAGTCTACTTATAAGGGCAGACACAACTTTTATTATAGAACAAATAATAATTCGTTCGATAGTAAAAGTAAAAGTTCTTGCTTGATTAAACCTTGTCGCACCAATTTGCTTTATATCAGAATATTCAAAACCCATGTATTTCTTAAAAAATATTTCGAAAGCAAATTTATATTGTGGCTGAAATGTGCTTGGGTTTATTGCTGGTTATTTTCCAGTAGTAGAATTGATCTCAAGGTTTTCATACATCGGTATGGTGACGATTAAATTTGTAAATCTGGCAAGTTTTTTGCAACCTAGAAATCGACACCCTACAAACGTCTGAAATATCCGACCAGTAGAAACTCTTCAAAGTCGTCTCATCAAATAAACGGATAAATCGGACAGAAGCTTTCGTGAAAGTGATATGTTAACCGTATTTAACCTCATCGGAAGTGAATCGAACCATTAAAATAGCATAACTTGCTGGAGAAAATTCGAACACTAAACTTTAATATCTAGATTTTCAGAATCTGATTCACCTTAGATATTGCTAGCATTTTTAGGTTGTAAATTTTCCGATTTCACCTTTTCCATACAAAAATATCCCCGCAATGCATTCAGTCGAAGTTAAAAGAACATTGCAACAAATTCAGCGTGAATTGGAAAAGGATTTATTGGCACTTCGCACGTTTTATTGGTTGTTTAAAGCGAGCAACTGAGAACGCTAGTTAAACCGTTAAGGGGAGTTTTATTGCGACCAACGAAAAAAATGAATTCCTTACGCCAGGGATGACGAATACAATGTGAAACCTAATGGAATTTAACCCAAAGTAACCAATCCGAATCTGAAATGCCATTATATCCAATGTCAAAGGCAAACGATCGGTTCCATGTGCCAATCACGCACTTGAATTTCGAATCATCGTGAACAAATTTCAGCGCTCCGCTTGTCGGATCAATCCTATTTTGGCTTTCATATTAAGGTTTTTTTTTCTGCGACGCGTGTTTGCTTGGATCAATTCAAAAAGCGACAAAACACATTCACGGGAGAAATTGGATTTGAAACGGTTTGCTTTCATATAATGTGTTTTGCAGGAGCTTTGGATTGTGGACTAAAGCTGAAGGGCGCCAAGATTCGCGGGCTTTGTAAACTCATTCGTTTAAAATAGAAAGTACGAATTCATTTCCACTATACTCCCCATGCCTCCAGGGCAAAACTTGTCGCTATTTTTTTCACACTCAGTATACAACTTTTGTTGGGGCAACCTGGATTAGAAAGCGAAGGAACACCAGGAACAGTCCATGGGCGCTGAATACATTAAAGGTTCCTTTTAGCAATTTAAATATGAAGACCGACACATGTTTAGGTTATTCAAAAAGGATACAGAGCAGAACAGAAAATTTCAAAGTTTAGTGGCTCCCCCGAGCAGACTACGTGGTCCCGACTCGTTTTCTGAAAAGCGATTTACTTGTAGATTACCTGCTGTACCCTCAGCTTTCCCGAAGCGTTCCCGTTAGTTTTTATCGTTTGCGGCAAAGTTAATTTAAAAGTAGATTTATCTGAGCAGTATCTCCTGCTGCCACTTATCATCGGTTGGCTGATTGATAGGTTGCTTTGTCCACTTCCGATGGCTCATTTCACTTTTTCCTGCTGCAAGTCAATGTTTGTCCATCCCCGAAGCAGGCCGAAACCGCAACCGGATTAAGATCTGAATAAGACGTAAATAAATCATGGCAATACATTAAAAGCACATAATATATTCCAACCATGACTGGCTACCAGCCGGTTTTACTGCCCTTAAACTTAAAAGGGCCAATGAAAGTGACATAATAAACGCCCTAACCGGTTCTGAGAGGTTCACAAAAATTTTATGATTGCCGTTAAATCCCAACTGACTATTAAGTCGGAATGCTTTCAGTGGATTATCGATATTGCATGCTTAAAATGGACGGCGTTTAGTTAAAGTCTTGGAGGAAATATTTTTTTCAAAGTAAATTTGCCGATTTACTTAAAGTGAAAAAACCTGCTCCAGAGTCTGGAAGCGAAAATGCGGAATTTAGCGATTTCAGTTTTTTCATTTGAATTTTATTGTTTTGTCTGGCTTTTTGGTTTTTTGCATCATATTCACTTCAAAAAAGTCCCGTTCTACACTATATTTAACATTTTCTATGCCCTTTTAATCACTCAACAAGAGTCAAGTTCAACTTCACTTAGCTTCAAATTAGTCAAATTTTGTCTGCATGTTACGTGAGACTCTCCCTCACTTGTTCAATAACATTGACTGAAAAAATGCATATTTAACGAATTCGCTACCGCTATCGATTTAAAGAATTATTTTGACCAAATATTGCAGTAATAAAACAAACGTAACCATTTTTCACATCCGGTTTCTTTTGTGATTGGGTTAGTTGAACTATTAATAATCAGGCCTCGGAAACGGTTAAGACTGGCTGGAAAAACGCACAATTTAAAATTGCATTGCTACAAAATCATCTAAATTAAACATAAAGAGTTCGCTAAAATCTAAACCTGGGAAAATAAACTGGAAACTGGGGAACTGGCAACACAAATTAGGACGTAGGAAACTACAGCGGACATTTTTATGAAATTAGATTTAAACGTAATTCCAGGAGCAAAGTTATAATTTGATTGAAAGTTTTTCGATTAATCTGAAATATACGGTAAGGTTTTGCTTTGTAGCTGACGAACGAAATGGCTTGTCGCCAAACGTAGTCGTGAGTTATCCGTTATTCACCTGATTAAAGTGGAGAGTTATAACTAGAAGTCATAAAGCAATATGGCGGTTTTATATGCCGTTGAATAACTTTGCAAATTCATTCAGTTATATGAATTTGATGCATCAATTGTGAAACTTTGAGGCATTGGAGAAATTTAATATAACCCCCATCCAGTTGAATGTGTAGCTGGCTTATCGAACAGGAAAGTTACGGAATTTATCGAAAATGTTAAACAATTCCATTACGAATTGTGCGGAGGTAAAATGCCTCAAGTTCGGGAACATTTTGTTTGCAGTTGGTGCAGCGACAAGTTGGACAAACGAGAAAACACTTCAAAGTGAAAAGTATGTATTTCCGTTACATTCCATTGCAAATTCCCACACAGATGGAAAGTTCGAATAAGGTCGGCCGGTTGTTGTAAGTTAAAAATCAGTGATTCTCTGTATGACAAAAGTCAAGAGGCGGTGAGTAGAGGCTATTGGGGGGCCATGGGATCAGACCAGCTCGTCCAAGCCGAATTTAAACATTTTTCTTTAAAAAATGTGTTATCGGGCACTTGTTATGTGCTGGATAAAAAAAATTTGCGTCCTCATTAACAAAAGTTCTATTTTTTTCTCTAATAGTTTGCATGTGACGAAATTTTTTTTTCGACAGTCTTAAATTCGTGTTGATTAAACATGTCTATGAGGATACAGCGCATTAAATAACGTTTCGAATTTCAGTCGAATCTTTCACACTAATATTCATGAGTGCGATTTCAACACCACTTTGATTTGATGCTACTTAAAATTTTTAAAACGCAAAAACAGCTAGAAGGACTAAAGGCATTACATACATTTCTGAAATCAGGATGATTTAGGGACTGATTAGCTTATGAGGAAACACCCCATATAAGAAAACACACATTTTTTTTTCAATTAGTTAGTTTTTTGCATTAAAAAAGTTATCGAAAACTCTCAACAACTATCGCTATCTTCATAATAACTGGCCTTTTCGAAGGATGCGATGGAAAAAACGTTGAAACCTTCCTTTGTCAGTGGGAATATTATGCTCATATCCAATTTGTTTAATATTAGCGTTCTCATAATGCAAAATCATGGCAAAAAATAGCTTTGCGGCCCCTATTTACATTTTACGACTTGCGCCGAGGGCTTTCGGGGATATGAAAATAGTCTGGCATAAATTCGACATAAAAATGATGGAAGAAGAGCACATTTTATATTTTCGCCGACGAGTAAAATCCCTTTTCCTTCCTTCGGTCAGATATATTTGAAAACATTTTAATTTCCACTTTCATTACAAAAACAAACTAATTTCGGTTGGTGGATGTTGAATAGTCTAATTATTTCCAATCACATCAATGAAAAATTGCGGAAATTCTCAACTGCGATACTTTGGCGCTGAACTTATCACTAAGTGGGAGTTCAAAAAAAACTTTATGAAAAGGTTGCATTCACCGCCCTCGTATTTTATTGCCCCCACTGTCGGATTTAGCTTATTAAGGGCTGATACTCTTCGCTAAAGAGTTTTGGAAAAGCAGCCTGAGGCGCTCTTGAATTTCTAAAAGGGAAACCAACGCCCTTGAACCTTATTAAGCTTATTACTGACATCGCATGTTGGGCGACGAACGAGATAATGATAATTAGGTTATATTCTTTTCCGAACAGGATGAGCGAAAAGGGGTAGGCTGGTAAGCCGAGTATAAGCTGTCCTGCCATTTAACTCTATTTTTGTAGGGGAATTTGGAAGGGTTTACCTGTTCACTGCCGAGTCATTTACTTTTACATATGGCGACTGCAAGTTTATTTTTCCGGAATTTTTTACTAAAAACTTGCCATTTATTCAGCCGCTCCTAATTAGGCAACAGCATCACGGACTCACTTAAGCTTTAATTAAGTCAAAATTACAAACTCTTTCGGTTTTCGAATTAACTCCCCGACTCCAGTTTCACGCAAGGCTTAGTAAAATAAATGAAAAAACATAACTCAACTTTCATCCGCTTTGCCATTTTAATTATCGATTCCTTTAGGTTTCTTCTAGTCATATAATTGAGGGTGGAAAGCATATTTCATTTTAAATCCGACATTTCTTAATTGGGCTCTGTGTTATTAAATTTGCAAATTTTTTCCATCGCAAGAAAACTTCAAGTTTAATTATAATCTTTATAAATTCTCTGTCGCATATCCGGACGATTTCCTAATTGGTCATCTGGTTATTATGCAAATTAGAGTGCTTTAATATGACGCTCAACATTTCAGTCCTGCACAGCATCAACCTTTAAATTGCTCGAAGCAAACATGTTAGAATGTACGCAATAACCCCTGAAATAGAGTTTTTCTAAGAGTGTCTTTCACTAGCTAATTTTTGTGGAAATTCCCAACCGCAAATTGGCTTGATTTTGAGCAAAAATCCCATAGAATCGTATTAAATATTACCCAATAAAAGTACACAGTTGACAAGACCAACTCTGAAGCATGAAAATATAGCAACAAAAACTCTAAATAAAATGGGCTCGTTATATTTTCCTTTGAGTGCAGGCAACCAAGTAAAATATTCCATTGTCAAGAAACTGCAGTCTGACTGAAGCCTTTGACTGTGCTAGAGAAACATTCTTTGATCGAACCGTTATGTAATGATGTTTCGCGTAGACGCACAAGTGAAATCGACGGAAATAGCAGACAGTAGTTTTTCTGGAGGTAAGCGCGGGCGCAATCTGGATCAAGTTTTCCTGAAAATCACTTTCTGCAAGGCTAGTTTGAGATGGGTTTGGTGGCTGAATGAATGCAAATCCTTTGAATTTATTGCGCGCTTTCCATTCCAGCTTTTAATCCATCGACTGAAGATGTGGCAGTCTTTTGCAGGATAATGCCAGAAATAGTGTCAAAGGGGATTTATTTTCGTTTCGAGAAAAACCCATAATGACTGAAGTTTGCTTGCAGCACTCGAAACACGGAAACCCCTCTAATTGTGGTCTTAGGCGGACAAATTACCTTGCGGACTAAAAAAACGCATTAGTCCAATTTCGCTAACAGCAAAGCTGAAGTTTCCCTTGTATTGTAACATTTTACATGCCCCAATAATTCGAGCAAAACTCTGTAAGGGGCGAGTGGAATCATAATAAAGTGAGCGTGCTTGGTTACCTTTGTCACGTGTATTCCAAATTTGAATTCTTCTTCTGAAATATTTTATTTCAATTTTTCAATCCCATTTAGAGAGCATTCATAAAGGCAAATTAAAATGTGTTTTTTTTTTATATAGCAATTATTTTCATGACTTTGAACTTTGAACTGACTACATATTAAAGTTTTCGTCTGAATTGCTGCTTGTGTAGCCACTTTGAACTTGTTTCTCTGGACGCAAATCCAGTGCGTTGCGTACACAAACAACTGAATTAAAGAGGGAGAACACCACTGGAAATATTCCCCACTTAATCGTGTTCCTCTAAAGGTTCTTTTGTCTGGTAAGCCTTTGGCTGATAACAAACTGTTTATTTTAACGATGCCACGTATTACAAAGCAGACGCATTGATCCCACGTGATCTGCGATGGCCTCTTTGATAAGCCCTTTGTATTTGTGAAGTGCGGTTGACTTCGAATTTACACAATACTCCATTCAGCCCTTTAGACGTGTACATACAGGTCGCGTTTATCAGTTGATCGCTTGTCTGCTTCGACCTGCACAACCCGTAACCAGTTAACATAATGGAATGTAATCACTATTATCAATTTATTATATTGTTAGAAAATTAAGTGTTCAATGTTCCGTGTGTGTGCTTAATTCCCATTTTATTGTTCCACAATTATTTCGCTTGTTTGGTATCGGCTAATTCTGGATCCGATCAAAATCTAATGCTTTAAGGGCTATTGGTTGAATAAGTTTTGGGGTTATTCCATTAGGAGGAATTTTTAATGTCATTGGAATCCAGATGGAAGAGAGGCTGCTGGACCATGTCGCACATATTTGGATTCCAGTTGCATTCTAGATTCGCCCCCGTTTTCCATCTTCATATCCGTTGGTCATCGTATTGAAAGGAACATGTGAAGCTTGAGAAATAATTCCAATTCCAGTTTATCTACATCAGAAATGAAATCCATCACTTAGCCGACACGTGACTGGAATTGCTGCAGAAAAACGTATCATTCCATTTAACGTTTTTTAACTTTTCTACTAAAAATAGAGCCATCAATCACCACCTCCTGTTTACACCTTAAATTTCTAATATCCCAACTCGGCAGGCAGAAGTGAAGAAAACTGGCTTATATCCATCAATGTCCGTGGCAACTACTAATAAATACCGACTATCGATCCTTTTCGGTCCGTATTGCGCCACACATCTGCTAGTTTTAAGTTCCGCTTTCCTCTATCGGACTTCGTTTTATTTATATCGACGTGCACGATCGCATTGCCTGCAATCGATTTTTTCTCTTCTCATATTTGCCAATTGTTCGATTCTTCCGCTGTCGGTTCTCTTTAGAAATTTCGTGCTTGAGAAGTTCGGCGGCGTCCAGAGATCAATCAACCGCTTAATATTGTAAAAGTTTCAGATTCAATCGGTTCGCTTGGGGACAAAAACTAAAATAGAACTGCGAATCCGGTTCAAACATGCTTTATTGAATTATTTGGCCGTCAGTGCAGGACTAATGGCTAATTGCAAATATAAATTCTTAAGCCAAGACTAAGAAGTCGTTAAAGTTTAAGCGCTACATTAGTTTGGTCGCACTGCACCAAACTGAATCGTTCCCAATCTACGAATCAATGCCGCTTTAAGGCCTCAATGTGGGCATTTCATGACCAATCAATATTTAGTGTATTTTGACATAAGCGGAATATTTTGGGGGTTTAATACCTTAGGAGGAGTGCAGATTGTTAGAAAAACACCCACAACTGAGAAAAACTTTGTTAGTTGTGGTGCCCAAAAATTTCAGAAATTAAAAGGCCTGTTAAAACATACATTACGTACGGTTTCCTTGCATATACCGTAATATCGCAATTACTCGACCTGAGCATAAAGTGCACTGACCAAATGTACGAGGCGTCTAATATTGCACCAGTCACATTTACTTTTGCTTTATTTTTAAATTACAGTTTAAAGACTCTTTAGAATAAGTACAACCTTTGGTCCCTACCGTCCTTTGAAGGTTCTTAATTAGGCTTGTGGTTCAACTAAGAGCTTAAAATTGCTTATTGCAGTCTTCTTAAGCAGGTTGCAAATCATGGATTAACTTAACCGTGATTTACATTTCGCGATGGGGTCTTTTGGGCTAATGCTGATTTGGCAAAAACTCCAGAATTTCCTACTATATGGCCGCTCTATTTCGTTCTGTGAAGCGTTGCATATTTCACAGCGTTTAAATGTAGAAGTAGGTAGTAATAAAGCATCAATGGTATGAAGCACAAGCTCACGTTTTCTCTTTAATTGGGCGTCTTTGAGCGTCTTTAATTTCCGCAATAATAGCTGCAAAATTGATAAAATTGTACTGAGGATTTTTGTAGGTTGTTTGTAAAATTTTCGATTTTTTTTCAAATTCAGTGACCCGGTTTATAAGGAACTTTATCTACAACTGTTATAAATAGTAAAAATTCTCAATAACTGTGTCCTGTATTCAATTTTATAACTCAAATAATTATTAAAATAATAATCGTTATAGTTGTAGATAAAATATTATACGTAACACGTAGGATATTATATTATTAACGCACTTATGTGATTACACGTGCAAATCTGTAGATGCATGCGTTAATAATATTCACATCCCACTTGTTACGTAAATAACTATTCTTCAACTTTTTTTTTTGATGCGTCAAATAATCTAGAATAAAAGCCCAATTTGAAACCCAAGTTCCGCTACCCTAATAACTCTGTCAAGAATATGATCACGTTCCACCATTTGCTTGATAGAAGTTGGTTTTGTAATGGAATTTTGCCTTATTTCGAATGACATCTCGGTTTTGGGCTCGGCGAACCAATAAAATGCTGAGAGCACACGAAGGGGATAAAATGGATTTAATTTTAACATTTTACAAAGCAAACATTTGCGCATATCCGACGGGTTAAATCAGATTTCGTGTGTTTACAAAAGTAGGTGCGGCCCCAAGGCAATGATGTAAAATATTAGACGTTGCTACCGAAAAAATATAACCCATTTGGGGCTTTTCATGAAATCCAGTCGTTATCATACCATTTTTGGGCTTAAGCTTGCGGCTCTGACATTTTTTTACCCTTAAAAAATTAGTTTAATTAACATTGTTACAGATAAGCAGTGCCTTATTGCTTAGTTCTGATTTTCATTCACTGCAAAGTCTGGACGACGATGAAAAAGGGAAAATTGATTTTTTTCTTGAATGCTCGCAAATGTTACTGAGAATGTGCAATTGAAGCTGAAAATGAGCTTGCAACCACCAGGAAAAACTGAGAAAAGATATTAAAGCCCCATTTCCATTCGACTTTTCCACTTCATAAGCATTTCGCAAGATAAACTCTAGTTTAATTCACATGCATCACATTTGTATGTCGTGTAAGTACAATAGAAGATATGTTCTGAAGCCCTTCAAGCTGGAATATTAATTCCTTTTGAAGAGGCCTTTTGTTTGTCGCAATTACGCGCGGCTCCTTCTCCGCTTTTGTTTAAATAACAAAAGGCTCCCTCGGCCGATAAGAAATCGTGTGCAAAGTTGAAATTCTAGCAAAACTATGCCGTTGCCCGAAAATAATAAGTATATCCCGGTCTCTTTAGATTTATTACAGTCAGTCATGCGAAATTAAAGGCGGTGGGGGCCATTTCGGGACCGTTAATCAAATTTTCGTATAATTCGCTTATTTAGAATACACAATAGGGACAAAAACTGGTACTTAGGCACTTTGTTAAGCGAGTTATCGTTTAATTCGGGAACGAAAGACTCGCTTAATTATCTGCCAGATTGCGTAGCACAATAACCATTTTGCAAAAGCCAAAAGAAACTTTTGCCAAAAATAATGAGAGAAGCAATAAAGGCCCTCTTTAGATGCTTCAATAATGATTGAAACCATATGAA
This sequence comes from Dendroctonus ponderosae, assembly GCF_020466585.1. Classification (NCBI taxonomy): domain Eukaryota; kingdom Metazoa; phylum Arthropoda; class Insecta; order Coleoptera; family Curculionidae; genus Dendroctonus; species Dendroctonus ponderosae. Next base: position 7,007,034 of record NW_026018814.1, read on the forward strand.
AGAAACCTGAAATAAAATAATTCAGCTTCTTGCAGTGATTGCTTAAATGCGAGTATTTTCAAAGACAGTCACGCAGAAAGTTCATTTAGGCGGAATAATCAGATAACCAAAAAGTTTTCAATACCGAAAAGTTTCGGTTTTTCTTCGCAATATTAAGATTCGTTCTACCGCAACTAACAAAGCTAATAGAAGTGCGCGTCGCAAAATTTTAAATTCGAAAAAGAAAAGTTCGCTATTACTTCCAAAAAGCTAATAATGATCTTCAGATCTAAATTAAACTTTTACCAAACAATGTCTCGCCTTCGTTCCCAAGCTCGAAGCGCAGTATTTAACAAGCTTCAAGTTAGACACGTCAAAACCTCGGGAGGAACTTTGAGAGTTCCCTTCAATGTTACATTAGTAGTGTCAAATTAAGAAACTTGAGGAGTTTTAAATTGTTTACTAGACGATGGATGCTACGACGATGCAGTTTTTAACGCTTTCAAAACGTTTGCTTTCTTATATGGATTTGTGACAGCAACTTTGAAATTATGCTCAAGATATCAAACGACTTTGTCGTGTTTTGTTCTTCCAACCAACACACTCTCTGGCGAAACGTCACAAATAATTTCTCACGAATTTGGGCCTCAAAGACCAAAAAACTCATCAGTTCCTCTTGAAACTTTGAGATCTCAAATGATTGAAAGCTGACTATCCAGAATTACTTCGCCTCACAAAGCAAGAATATTGGCAACAACGACTTTATACAGAGTGTCCCGTGAGCACATGATCAAAAGGGTATTTCGATATTATTTGGCTCAAAAGAAGACAATCTGACCTAACTTTTGCCAACGAATAATGTCTTTGCTATTGATGGTCAAAGTTTTTTTAAATACATCATTTTTGAAATATCGGGAGAATGATACAATAAACTTTATTAAAACTCACTGTGAATTTGTTCTTATGTAGAACTCATATTTTGATGAAGCAACCGAGATCATCCTCTTTTGGAAAGTGGTGAATTCTTGAGTGTGTTGGTACAAAAACTACCAGAACTTTTTCTTTGACCGCTGGAATGAACTCATTTTTTGTGCTCTTTGTTTTTCCGCAAAAAATATTGCTGTGTTCCCTTGCTATTTTACAAAGAGCTGAACTGAAAACAATTTAACTTTAAAAAGATGAGTTTATTCGTTCACCAACTCGAATGAGTTCAGTTACCAAATAAAAAGTTCTAGTAGTGTTCAGACTTAGAAACTCAAAAGTTAAAATCTCCATTCAAAATATAAGTTTTACATTCAACAACAAGTTTCCAAAATATTCATCGGATCATTCTTCTGATTTTTTTTTTCAATAAATTTGGCGATTGATAGCAGAATAGCCAGACATTTGTTCTTAGTATAAGTTACGTCCGTTTTTGTCCCTTTGGAACCAAATGTTGCAGAGCTTTTTGCTTACATTCATTAAAAAGGCGCAACCTTTCGTAGCTGATTTTTTCGCTTTTTGTTCATACGTTGCAAGCTCCAAACTATTCGTTTCCTGTACAGTTTCGAATGGGTTTGAATGCTTTAGAGGTCTCCAGGCGATCCTAAACAGATTAACGAGTGCGCTTACATTCAAATTATAATGCCCGTACTAACAACTCGCCATAATCAAAGCAATTAAACAGTACGCATTTGCGTCTCCTGAAAACAGATATACACATATATCTTAGGCGAAATCTCGTTTAAACCGGCAAAATCTATTTGACTGAGAATTTGGCCGGATTAGTTCCCCGAGGTTTGCGCTCTACACGTTCAGGGTGTAAATTATAGCCTTAATACCGACTTGGACTGTAAAATTGCCAATACCGATGGAAATTACTAAGGATTACACCCCCGCTATTTTAAATCATCTGGGCAAAGCCCAGCTTGAGGTAAGAAAGCAGTTTTTCGACTTAAAACTAAATCTTTGCACTGTTCGCTCTCATATTGTACAAATCTTGTTTCTTCATAAGTCGAAAATTTCTTTCGTTTAAAACCGAAAATCTCCTGTTGTAGCATGAAATCGCCAAGTGGAAAATCTACACACTGAAAGCCCACCAAATAATTCCTTTCACAAAACCCCAATTCCCGAACGGATGTATTCATTTGCCGCACTAACCGCTTAAAACCGTTTATCTTTTTTAAAAATAAAACTCAGCAGACCTCGAACCATAACCCTTATCTCGATCGGAGCTTTCTATTATGGTAAAGTTCAATTGTTTCGAAACTTTCGAAAGCTGTTTTCGAGGTATTACATTATATTTTAAAATTTAATCTTCCTTGCCGAGTTGCGGTTTGTGTGTGTCCTTTACTTGCAACTACCTGCGATACAAAACTTTTACATTTTTATGGGAAACTTTCAACTCAGTCCAAAACAACTGTTACTGCTAGACATCATTAGATAAAATCGAGTGGTACTGGAAGAGTTTTATCGCAATGGAATAGCGACATGTTTAATCTTTCTGGAGTTGTAACATCGATTTATTAAGCGACAGTTCAGCTACACATTGAAGGTGTAAATCCTGCTTTTGCTCACGCCAGTAACCCTAAAGCAAGATAATTTTCAGCTAGAGTATTTTTTACAACAAACGATATTTCCTTCTTGAAGAGAGCGTGCAATCGCTAAAGTGTGTCATTTTGTATGTATACCAGAGGCTCGATAGCAATTTGAGGATTGAATTTTAAAATTCCCCCCCGAAGAAGCAGCATAAAAGATAAAGTGGTAAGTTACGAGAATCGTAAAAGGAAACGTTAAAGGAAGACTATTGCTACTTTGGATCGCGTAGCCCCATCCGGGAAATAGATTTTTTACCCAAAGCTCTTGTTTTTAAAACGGCCCTTGATTGGAATTTATCGGGATAGTTTTCCAAGGGGATTTTTATTGGACGACTCTACCAGCGCTTAAAGATAGTTTAGTGTTAATTTTCCCAAAGTTTATAGCCCCTTCACAGTGCTTTTTGATGTACTCACCAGAATTTATCGTTTACTTAAGGATTTCTTGAAAAATTCAAATCCACAAGATCTTAAAAAGTTACAGATTTCAGCATTTATTTATACTATTGCTTTTAGTCCTCTTGAAACAATACTTCGTCGCTTTAATAAAATGAAACGATCAATAAAGGAAGCGAGTTTCTGACATAAAAGTGCAGTTTTCTTTAACTCTGCCATGCTTTTAGCAAAACAAATAAACGGGTAAACAGTTGCAATTATTTTTAAAACATCCTGAAATAATGCTCGGTTAAAAAAGCATCAGCATTTACGAGCTAGAAAAGTATCCTGAATTAGCAACGGAAAATTCCACGGAAGGTCCGTGCATACTACAGAATTGAGCAATAAAAATCGGGAATACTTTTAGGGAGAGACACAGTATGACGAAAAGCATTTTCCAAATCGAGATGCATTCTTTGATTGGAAAGAATCCCTCAAGGAACACTCACGTTTTAAGGGCAATAAAGATACTGTCGAGATGGAGAGGTGGATCGTAAATACTTCTAGCGTTTTTGGAATACAAAATGTATCGGGAACTTGAGGCATTAAAAATACATTTCATCATTTTCCGTGTAGGGCAATTAGCGCTTCATTGAAATCACCAACGAATTATTCATTTCCATCTATTAATTGCCTATCACTAAATGCTAAATTTAAACAACCAAATTTGCCTCTATGTTATTTCCGATTAAAACCGTATTTAAACCCGCAAACTACACGCTGATGCGCCAGCATGAATAAACAATCGCAACTAGAACAATAAGTGGTAAATTAGTAGCGAATAAAAATCAACACTACCGAAAAGTAATTGCTTATTCAATTTTTAAAGCTACCGCTTAATTAAAAATCGAGTATTTATTAATTCCGGTTGACCAGGCGCTTATTATTATACTTCAAAAACGGAAATATTTTCAAAAGGTTGAAGCCCAAATTAATTTTTCATTAACTGCTGTTTAACGAGCTAATAGACATTATTTAATTAACTCGTTCATTTCTTTTTAACTTTTTACCAAATGAATGGATACTCCTTTTGGTTTTGAGCGTAAATTAATTTAAATCATTGTTTTATTTTCAGTTAAATAATTTCGTAGTGGTTAATTTCTACGATCGAGGTGTACTTATCAAAAAAGTGAGGCTTTCTCGGTCATGGCTTGGAATTGCTCATTTTTTAGGTTTTTAAACCAAAATACCTAAAGACCCACCAGTTTCAGATGTGGACTTACTTTGCTATGCTTGTCTGAGACCTAGCAAGTATTTCTTTATAAAGTTTTAGAAAGTTGCCCTCATCATAGCACTCTCGTAATGCTAAGGGACGATAAACCTGATAAACAGTTATTATATAAGTTTCTGGAAGTCAACGATCGAATATCAGGAGTGAAATATACCACACTACACTCTGAATATATTATAAGACTGTTACTTAATATGCTAAACAAATTTGAGGAAAGTTTTAAAGTATACTAGAGGGAAAACGTCGTAAATTTTATTTGTTCTAGAAACAACGCAAACCCTTCACTCCCCAAGGAAAACGCGAAAAATAAGACTAAAGGAAACTAGAGATGTGATATAATATTTGAGATGGAATTCTTGTGATTAATTACAATTTTATTCTGCCGTCGTTACTTTGGGGGTTTTTTGGATTCGTTTAATATAAAGTAAATAAACATTCCCCCGAGTCAGAAATTCATCAGCAATCGAGTTTTTGCTTTCCACTTCAAAGAAAATTCTTCAAATAACAGCCAGCTACTGCTTTGGCCAAAGTAGAAATATTTTTTCCCTGCAATAAATGGAAGCCTTTAAGAAGCAAGTTCACCCTTATAGGAACATTATTCCGAATAAAATATACGTACATTTAAGGGCATCGTTCTCTCAGCAAACATAAATAATTATGCCCTCGTTATCCCGATAGACTATTACATTATTAACCGAGAATGAAAATAGCATTTTTCTCCCTACTGGTAGAACGTGGCAAAAATATTAATTCAAAGAGCTGAAATTATTCTTAATTGGGGAAAACATTCGTGACCATTAATTGATAAACAAGGCTATGGAAAATCTGTTCGTGCTTTTTATTGCCCCGATGGGTTTACAGGGTATTAGAGTAATTGCAAATTAGAAGGCTGGTGAAATTTATTATTTAATAATTTGCTAAAACAGGGCTTTCATTCAGCACAATGGTGGGTGTTATGCTATCCTAGGTTTAATTGACTGCTTTTTTACATTGAATAAAGCCTGAGATAGTTTGGCAAAGAATAGAAAAATTGGGCACGCCATTTGCCCTCATTAGCTAGTAATTAATTATACAATAGTGGTGTATGTTCAAAGTGATTGGACTAATTGTAGTTATGGCTATTAACAGCTCAGTAGTTGTCTCTTCCTGGGACATCCGGGAAATTTAAAAGTTTCAAAAATGCAAGCTTAAGCAAAGCGCCTTTCTGTAGTAGACAATATTCTACTAATAGGGCTTAGAGGTATGGACAAGGCCCGTAATAGGATACTCAAGATGATAAAGGAGAACAGCCAAGGAGCATTAAATGGAACAATGTTTAATAATCCCAATCCAGCTTACAGTATGAGCTAATTATAGCCTGAAATGAAAATGTGCATGCATTCTAACAAAACCATACTAAAAGAGCAGATCTAATGTTCCATTTCCACAGACCGGAAAAGTTAAATTAAAAGCTTGCATCTTTATTTGCAATAATTAATATTTAGAAAAGTTGTAACAAGGAAAGTTTCCCAGCTCCAAATGGGCAACTTGCGTCGTTCTTTAACTCGGAACTTGTTTTACGGTTATTTAGGAGTGTAGTTTAAAATTAAAGTTCTAAATTCTTTGGCATGATGTTTTATCTGATGGAAGCGAAAGAAAAAGCTGCCAGCAGCAGTGTGGAAATATTTATGTTTGCCTGGCAATAATTAACTTTTAAACTAGCGGTAATGCAACATCGGTTTATAATGTTTTGGATATTTGGACATTTTCCTGTATTTTTATTTGCCCCGTAGCATAACTCTTGGATGTCATGTTTCCACCTAATAAAAACCACCGAGTTATTCTAACCGCTTGCATTTCGGTCGTCGCCCGATAAATTTCGAATATTTTGCAAAACAGTCCCGGTTGTCGGTGTTTATTTTGTTCACGTCGAGCAGCGCTGAAAAGTGTTTTGATTTTCTATTGTTTGCCCGATTTTCGCCCTACAACTGAAGCATATTACCGACTTTTGCGGAAATTTAAAATATACCGGCGTCACACCGTCATGCGAAAATAAAATTGTTGCAAATTTAATCCCGATATAGATAGAATGAGCGTTTTTTTGTCTTGTGGCGCTTTTGTAACGATCGATTACTAAATATTGGACGAACTTTGCTATGGATGATGTTTGCATTATACCGAAACGTGACACAAGTCGTTTTCCTTAAATTCTAATAAGAAAGGCAGCCTGTTTACGCTAAATTTATAGCTCGTTGTTTGAATGCCGTTATTAGATGTGTTTTGGGACAACTACGGTATAAGTACTATTAACACCTTAAATTCATATTAGAGCTTTCCTGTCCTTTCTTCAATTAACTAGCGATAACGGATTAATTCAAATTGAAGAAGAGCGTGAACATTCTACAATAGGTACTGTTTGCATCAATTTATCAGCATTCGAAATGTATTCGCTTACGACGAAAAGTCATCCGTTTAGACTATTAGTTATGCATACGCGCAAGATGTAGGTGAATAAAATACATGCTTCATCTATATTTACGGTTGTTGGAATTTTTACCTAAAAATTTTCAGGAGGCGAATGGATAAAGCTGTAGTTTTTTCGAGATAAGAACGAGTTCTCCATAAAAAAATTCTGGTTTCCTGCAGCCCTAAGATTTGAGGCAAAAATGGGCTCAACAAATCAATATCAGGCTTACAATATAGGTTGTGCTAAATTTTCATAAAACATGAGACACAAATTGTTTGTTGTATCGACAAATCATGCTCAGTTGTAGGCTTTATAAACAAGGATTTATTAAAATAAAATATGTTAATTATTTTCGAAATACTCTTTTTTGTGCATATTGATTTGGACTCTTGTAGCTTAAATATTTGCTAACTGTTGACTTTGAATATTTTTCAGTAGCTGATACCATCTGAAAAACTTTTTTTTTATGGAATCCCTACTTTTGGAGAAAATTAAGTGCAAGTAAATTAATTTGGAGTGTTTAAATATATTTCTAGTCATAGATTTTTTGGTACAATTTAAATCTTTCTGCGGGTAATATGAGGCTGATACAAAAAAGTATACGTTGTTATTTTTAGCCGTCGTTTATCCTAAGCCATTCGAATTTTTTTTATGACGGTTCCCATTTGACACGCAAAATTTGCGTAAACCCGTTTTTTTATTTGCAGAGTACATTTCTGGCAAAAGGCTGTGCGAACAAGATTTCATTACAAATTGATAGCTCTGTTTACATATCATTTTCTCGCCTCTGTCAATTAAATTGGTAAAGTTTCCTTTTTTTAAGGTTTTCATGTTTTGACGCTTAAGCATATTGGTTTTTGTTCCTAGCTACACATGTAACTAAATAAACATTGTTTACAGTTCTACGCTTGTAATACTGTTTTGCTCTGCCTTTGTCTGAATTACAACAAAACTTAAGTTAAGTTAAGTTAAGTTAAATTTAGCGAGAAAAGTGTGAGTGGTGATAAAAAAATCAATACCTCTAGAACCGCTCTTTACAAGCAGACGAATAGAGATCCGCATTACTCAGAAGAGATATAACACCGTATACTTTTTTCTACCTGGTATTGCCTGCAAACGTAGTTGAACTTTCGCCTAAGAAAATATTAATCTGTAGCAACAAAATTTTATTTTATTTTTCTGCTTTTGTTATAACAGTCTATATAGTGCTATGTTTCTATAACAAAAAAAAATTCCTATCGGATTACCGAGTGGGAGAATATACTTAGTCCAAAGTAGGGAATATATCACACGCTCCAAATATGAGGTTAAAAATTACAGACCTGGATATTTTCCAAAAGAAATTGGATTTGTTAAAAGTCTGACTTTCTGCGATATTATATTAAAGTTCGCATATTTTCCTTTACGAATTTATCAAAAATGCATGACTAGAATAACGAAAATTTTAGTTTTTAACAAAACTAAAGTTACTAAAAACAAAATTAAATTTTAACGTGAGCTTTATAGAATGGTGTAGGCACATTTATAAAGTTCTTTCAGTAAATTTTCGCCGGCCTAAAATACGAAACTTTAAATTTTCAAATTGGTTAGTTTTACGTAAAATCTCTAAAGGTAAAAAATTAAGCAAACTTCCTGAAAAATTTTAATAAATAATAAATAAACCTGGGGTAGTAAACAGACAACATTTATAACTGATAAGCTGTTTACTTTTCCCTGTTCTTTCCTATTTTGCTGCATGCCAAAGCAAATTAGAGCGAACGACCGGACAATTTCACTTTTAAGAGTGGAAACTTTCCAGAACACACTCCGCATCTGGATTTAATGCAGGTTCTGAATAGAAAACGCAACTGAATTTACTGCGATCCAAATGCTTTAATGTCGTTATGCTACTAAAATAAAGAATAAACCTTTAAGAGAATATCCTGTTTTGCTATAAATAATCGCTTGCATTTACGAGTTAAGCAAATTGACACCAACTTAGCTTAGAATAAATTGATTTAAAGCCGCCAAATTAATGAAAAGAACTGGCACAATTTCTAGCTTTTGAAATGACCCAGCTTGTAACAAACCGAATTAAAATTTAAATTGAAACCGTCAAACTGTTATCTCCGGCCGATGTTCAACGACTTAAATTGAAAGAGTTGTAATTAGATCGTTTGTTAACTACTTCGGAATCGACTATGTTCGTTCATTCTTCAAGCGGTCGTTGATTTTGCGGATAATTAAAATTCGATCTAAACGAGAAGTATTTGCTTGAAACTGCACATAGCAATTTTCTTTATAAGCATTATTGATCCGGCTAGTATTTGGGTTAAGTCCATACTGTTAACGAATTGAACTTTGCAATGACGAAAAAGTTTTCTGCGCTTTCTCAGGTAGAAGAAGTTCGCTAATGATTAATTAAGGCAATAAAAGCAAACTAGGTAATTGCGAAGCCTTACGAAAAAGTCGACGGGTAATTGAAAAGGAAAATTAGGGGCGAAATAAGGGCGAGGCATAATATATTCCGGGCACATAGGCGATTAACTGAAGGAAATGTGTCGGTTTCGCTAGAACTTGTGCTAAAAGTTCGAAATAATTGAGCAATTTTTCCATAATTCAATAGGATGCGACTGCCACATTTTTATGGCAAAAGACTGCTAATTGTTTAACTCAAGTCCATTAAAGGCAAAAAAACCAGTAAAAAATAGCTGATGAAATTTGTGCTCAATTTCCTTTTCCAGCAGAATAATTTGACATCGTACCACCAATTTAAAACGCATTTTATAAATAACTCCGGCTTGTACTAAAAGCCCCATTCCTCCATGAAAACCATGTCTTGAACGTTCTGATACAATCAGCAGTTTAATAATTTAGCCCGGTGTCGGCACGCAAGCACCCAAATGTGGGGTTCTGTTTTACCTCCGTGCACGTTACGAGTGGTTTACCTTATGTTTTTAGCGCGAATTCGTTTGTAATCTCTACCATTAACTTAATTAAAATCTTTTTTTCGTTGCCGTCTGTTTGTTACCTTGTTAGCTTTCTGCTGTCTCCGCACCAGCTTTGAATGAAAACAAGCATTCAGGCTCTTTTGGAGTATTTCTGTTTCATCAAAATCCTACTTAGAATTGTTGGCTTTTGTCGATGAAAATCTTCAATTTTTGCTTATTAAGTCTGCTGTTTCACCTGGAAAAGTTGAATTTTACGCCAGAACTTTACGATTGAACATTTCATGATGGTGTTTCGTAAAGATCCTAAGTACATTCTGCCTGCTCCCAATTTTGTGGTAAAAAGTAGATTTATATTGCAGTTCACGAATTGACTTGGTCGCATAGGTTCTGAATGATAAATGCTGCGTTTATTTAGGGGTCTGGCTGATTAGTTCTATTTAATTAACGTTAAGTATCTTTGTGCAGATTGGAACAATACATGGAGGGGTGGAAGATGAATCAGTTTAATGGATAAGTTGGATGGTTAACAACGTGAAAATTCATTTATACCTGATTTAAACACAATACATTCTCTGATTCGATAACATCAGCAGCAAGCCGAATTTAATTTTCCTTGAAACATAATGCCCGACACGTCTCTTAGTTATTACCGCGAATTTCATTCCATTGTGTTTGGCTGAGTCGTTGTTTTTTGTTAATCAACAGTCGAGTGTTAGTTCGGCGTGTCACAAAGCCGCAGAGGAATAAGGAAATGAGAGGCGACATCCACAATTTTAATCCTATTAGTGCTGAAGGGGACGATATAAGGCAATTAGTTGAAACTCGGATCTGTTTCTCATATGAGGAATGCTTGTAGCGAGTTTTTTGGTTCCATTAATCTATAGGGTGCACTATATTCTACCATTACAGTTCAGTCTGCAAATATTAAAAGAATCATCGGTCAAAAAACTTACTTCCTGAAGCACGTTACAACAGGATCAATTCTGTTTGACGGGTTATTTAGTGCAATTCTTTTTACATAGGTGCCTGTTTGTGCAATAAATTAGTGATTCAGTTAAGTTTCTGTAGGGTGGCAGATGCAAAATTTGTGAAAGTTGTACGTGATCTCAGCAAGACTCTTTCTCGAGCAGAGTTTTCGTATTTCAGCACCACATGCATTAGGATAGACCGCGTCTTTTGAATTTTTAGCTCATCTCGTTTTAGGACAGAGGGGTTTTTAAAAAGTCAACTTTTGGTATTGTAGTGATAAATTCCTTCTAATTCCGCGTCCAGACTGAACGAGCCGAGCCCACAGGCAACAGACTTCTTTTCTGTCGGCGTTTTGACGAAATATCAAACAAGTTTGTCGGGTCGCAGGCTCGGCTCAGCAGGTCGGGACGCACCAGAAGACTCATGTTGAAGCTCCAACTTCGCAGTCGACCTGAGAAAAAATTCATATACCAGGTTGGCCGAAAAATACAAAAACAGTTATGACCTATTTTCTTTATTATCAAACTGTTATCCAATAAACTTAATTTCGGGTCAACTTTGCAACACTTCGCAACTTTTTCGTTTGCCGTAGTGTAGAATTTATATCAAATGCTCAATTTCTATTAAAATACTGACTAACAAAAAAGCAATGGGGCTAAATAACGCTTAAAATAGAATCCAAAGCGTTACTTACAAATTCACTTACAAAGTTGGGAAAAATTTGGTTGTTTAACGTGCATTTTGTTGTGCAGTTTATTTAACCACTGACAACGAAGCAACTTCCACTTTCCATATTAGATCTTGCTCTAATTAGAAGCCTTCAGCGCACTGATGGTCGCCACCGAAACTAAGCGGCTTTCACACGAAACTTACCTGCCTTTGAAGGAACTCCACCATGGTGCACAAGATTTATATTTTCAGTCATCAAAATTACGTTGCACTTTACTAACTACGTCCCAAGTTTATGAATAAATATCGTCAAGTTTACGTCGGCATAAAATCATATGGAACACTTGGACGAAACTTGCGGTAAGTTGAGGCTTAATATGACATTGTGGTCGGTAGTTGCGAGCTGCTGGCGAAAACGGCCTCCAACTTGAGAATTATTTGTGTGGAGGCAGCAAAGTTGGAAATTTCACCGATTTTGCAATTAGTGCGCTTTAATGGTACTTAAACTTGCAAGCACTTGTAAGTGAATAAAACATCGTTTTCATCAATTGTTTCTGTTGAATTATGCACTGCAGAAGAATGCGGTTAGGCATCAATGAGTCAGCACAATATTCATGCGTTAACATTGAAAAGAGTTGTGCGTTTTGCTTGGAAACATCAGGATTTCGAATATGCCATTAAAACGCTCCTGACAAGGAGATCTATTTAAAATGAGCGCTGCATTGGGGATCGTGCGGGACGCACGCAGAATATGTAACATCCAGGATTTTTCACCGGGACTCGAGTATGTATGAGAACACTGAGAACCCGAGACGGGCGATAACGACAAAATGATTGCCAAGGGATGGGCACGGTCAGATAAGGTTTCCCGGCAAATAGAAAGAACAGCAGGGATAAAAAGGCTTCTGGCCTCGTTCAAGCTGTTTGTCGGCAGTGGCGTCCTATCGAGATTGAAATCTCTCGTTCCTGGTTAAATGTGTCATTCTGTTTTAAAGGGGGACTCAGGCGCGATTACATCTACGTAGAATGCGTTTGCTCGTGGTTTAAGGATCTCTTTATATCCGCTCTATAGGACATTAGAACCAAGGAAACGATTTAAAATACTTGCCTCGGCCATCTCAAAGCGGAAACACATAAAAGAGCACAATCTAAAGGTAAAATCAAGAGATTGATCGGTTTTCAACTCGCATTATGCGAGTTCGTTCAAAAGTATTTAGAATGTATAATCTGAAGAAACGCTGCGATGTCAGTCAGGGTTAATAATTAGAAATTTACCAAACCCCACAATTCACTTTTTCCTGTTTTCCTTCAAAAAGTTTTGCTCCGTCTTTTTGTCTCATTTATGTTTGTCTGTTTTTGATTCCTTTAGCTTTTTCATCCCTGTCATTTATTGCTTCGGCAGCCAAGTTTCTTAATATTTTACAGTGAACGATCAGTCCAATAATTTCATTTCCTTTTCACAATTTTTCCTCCATATGTTTTACTGTATCTTTTTGTTTTATTTGTAATTGTTTGTCCTGTTGCGTAATTGTTACCGTTTTGATCCTTATAATTTATTTGTTTTTCGCACGAAAATTTTCTTGATATTTTGCAGTGCAAGATCACATCCAATTGTTTCGTTGTTTTTGCCATTTTTCCTCATTTTTTATGTGTATTGTTTTGCCATTAATACCTTTTTGTCCCTTAATTACTTCAGTTGTCTCATCCCTATCATTTTCGGTTTCGGTAGCGATTTTTTCTTGATATTTTATACTGAAACATTAAATTCAATTACTACCTTTTATTACTGATATGTTTCCTCAATATATTTTACTGTGTCTTTTTGACTTATTTATAGTTGTTTGTCATTTGTTTCCTATCTATTTTTAGTCTGTCATTAATTGCATCGACAGGAATGTTTTCTTGATATTTTCCGGATATTTTGTAGTAAAACATCAAGTCCAATTATTTCCCCTCACTTCTTCTATTTTTCCTCCATATATTTTACTGTGTCATTTTTGTCTTATTTATACTTCGTACCACTGTGATTCTTTACGATAGGAAGGAACATTTTCATGAGATATTGGGGATATTTTGCAGTGGTAACACTAATTACTTCCTTTCATTTTTTATATTTTTACCCAACACATTTTACTGTGTGTTTTTCGTCTTATTTGTATTTTGATTCCTTGATCTGTTTCATCCCTGACATTCATTGTTTCGGCTGGAAAGTTTGCTGGTATGTTTATTAGTATATTTCGCGGCAATAAAGTTCAAATATTTCCTTTACCTTTTGCACTCCTGCTGATAGTTTTAACACGATTCTTTCATGTGTACAAGCTATACCTTAACTATATTATGTGAGCTTCACATTGTTGCCTGTTTACCCGTTCGCCATTAATTTAATTAGAGCAAATTCTTGAGCCTTGTAGCATTGATGTGGTTTTGAAATGTTCCTTAATAGTTCCAGGTCTAGCTAACAAAAGCCGACTTAATGAAATAGGTTTCCATCGGCTTAATAATAATTGTGCAGGAATTATAAGCAGACAAGGTGAATCCTTAAGCATGGTTCCGCTTCGTCCCGATATTTCCAGCAGGCGAACCTGATCGGAAAAGTTACCAATCAACTTAAGCTGATTTATTCGTCTGAACCGCCATCCATGTAACATTTATTGAGAGCTATCAAGCAACACTTTCAAGTGATATTCTTAAGTACACAATAACGTCTTCTGTCGCGCAACTTAAAAAGTAATTTCCATTGATTCTCCATGAAACTTGTGTCTTTAACTTTATTCGTTAAAAGAAAAGTTCTCGGTTTCTTGCTGTTTGCTTGTTTCACAAACAAAAAGTTTAATTTTCTGTGAAATTGTGCCGCGCTGGTGGCAAAAGGGGGATAAATACAAAATATAAATTTTACGAAACAAGTAAAGTTCTTCACCGCTTATCCGACTAACTTAGATGATGGTTATTGGTTAAGTTTTCATGGATATTTGAACAGTGCAATAAACAGAGCAAGTGTTTCATTTAAGAGGATGCTTGATTGCAGAAAAATAAAGAATCAAGCTTTAAAATTTCAAGTTCAATCAATCATTTTCTTTATTTCTATAACTCTTCGCGAATGCAACCCAAAAAATGTCGTTTTTACCTCGAGTCTATTTTCAGCTCGGCGTTATTTGTCGCGTTAAAACATTTATTTATGCATTGGCGCAGTATACAACACAGATTGTTCTGTAAAGCTTATAAATCTTGGATATGTTTTGAAAGCAAATATCGAATTTATTGAGATAACTTGCCAATTCTAATCTCGCAGACTATTTTGCAAAAAACTTTTGTGCAGTGTTGGGAAGAGCAAACATAAAGGCAAATAATAATTCCGGTGGCCCGCGGCTGCACGCTATATGCCATGTAAACCGATCATAACATATATTGAACTGGCAGTTTTTCGATCCGCGTTTATTCCAGGTAAAAGGCCGAAAAGGAAGCGAATATAGAAAAGAACATGTATCTTGACTAGTGTCGAGTAAATAAAGGTTTTCACTAAATACTTGCATGTCAAGGCTCAATAATCAAACACAGATTTACGGACTTACACTTTGGATTAGAACAGAGTGAAGTCGGCGATACCTATAATTGAGTCACTTTCGAAATTATTCCAATGCTAATATCGTGGAGGAAATCTTGATTTATATATATATTTATGGCTCCTCGAAACGGAACGTCTGAAGGGTGAGCTACATCTTTATTAATACACGTTGACAACACGCGAGCTTTTATTAACTACATACAGTCACGTCTAGAAGACATTTTTCACACAAAAGTAATTTATATCGAGCTATCGGATGGCGGGGTCTTTTTCCATCGGGGTTGAATGATTTTTTTAATTGCCCTAATTCATTACGGACATGTAAATAAGTGCCAATCATGTCGATCAAGACGTATACTCCTAGTTTCCTGGTACAAATATCATAAAATTTCAAGTATTTCATTTGGATTGCAGGTTTTTATCAATGATTTTCATGGGTGCAAAATTTTATAACGTTAATAATTTTAAAGAACCGTAGTTGATGTTGTAAAAAAAAGTTGAAAGTTTTGACATCCGAAATATAACCAGATCTCATTTAGCTAAAACACCCTGATTTAGCCAAGAAATTAAAAATGAATTCAGAGTAATCATACGAACAATATGAAATACTCCGTAATGAGACAAAACACTTAAGACAAATCACTGAAAAAGCTTAAAAATAATGGAGAGCTAGTTTTATGGTTTACAAAAACAAGTTAGGGTATTTATTAGAAATCAATGAAAGGATAAAAAGGAATTAATAGAGGCTAAACATAACTAAAATAAAGAACGAAAACAGGAAACATTGTCATACTTGCACCTTCCTTGCAAGTGCGTCCATAAATTCCATATTAAACTCTCGTAATTGAGCATCAGTCACCTAAACTGAACTACATAACATGTGCTCATCATCACAGGCAATTTCCAGCTATTTGCCTTCAAGTACAAAGATATATGGATATGGAGATAATGTAATCATTCAAAGTAGGGTGGCGTCCTGAAGGGTAGTTTTCATCGTAGAGGGAACGCTAAACAAACATTGACTTATCAACGGCGGCTTTATTTTGCAAACTTTATGGCTGGAAATCTGTTGGCGACAGGTAATCTCGGTTTTTTGCTCGCTTTTACAGCGACACGTCTTAATGCCACATGATTAATGGGTTTGATAAACATTTGCCTTTTGGGTCCAAGAAAACTCTATGGGAGTGATAAATAATTCTAGTTCTTTGACTTCGCGCTTTCGCTACTATGATGGAAAAACAATTTATGCACAAAAAACTATATATGAAAAACTGTTTTTGTCTCAGCGGTATAATACTTGAGCTTTCGGTTTAATGGCCGGAACCGGATTTGCAACAACATGAGCACCCTCAGGACTGCCTAAAAGAAGCGTAAGTGTCGATGAGAGCAGCAATTATCTTGCTACATGAATTTATTCATTGTTTTTGCGTCGCAAATGTGTCGGAGAAAAGTATAAAACATTTGATCGGTTTGAAGCTGTTACCGGATTCGGCTGTGGTGATTTGCAAAGGGCGTGGTGTCTGTCTGCTTCGGTTGTGGAAATGAGTAGACGCCCATTTATGAGTGCAAAATTTCCCTCAGCCTGCATCGATGTCGATCTAAAGCCATCAGACAATAATTCAATTTTGAAATACCGAATTTCCTTTACGACTGGGCTGTGAAAAATGGGAGACGCTTATTTATGTCCATATTTTTTCAATCATCAGTGTTCCGTTTTGGAAACATCTACATCCCTTTGTGCTCGATCGGGATACGGACTGTTTGTTTCCACGACGAAACAATATTCGAAAGGACATATCCGTCAGGCCCCATTATTCACACACTATTATTATCATTTTTTCCTCGACTTTGCAGAAGTCCCTTTTTCCACACGTGCTTGTTCTTGCTGAATTCGGATAACTGGCACTTTGTTCGATGAAAGGAGTTCCCTTTGTTGCCTACGCAATTTTATGAAACCCACATAGTAATTAGTTGTGAACTGGTCCATTAACGGATTTGCACTTGGGCAATTTGTGTAACTTACCTAAACACAGACTAACGGGTTTAGTGGCCGAAATCAATAAACTTAATTTCCATGATAGCAGGCACGTATGGGCCTTTTGCCTGCAGCTATTTGGCAACTTACCTGAAACAATAAGCTGGCATTAGTGAATTTCATTTGCAATGTTCGGAAAAGGTCCCATTGGACCAAGGCGAACAATGGATAGTGTCATATTTCAAATAACCGATCATTGGCTCAATAGAGAAGTTTGTAGTTATTTTTTTTATTAAACTACTAGAATGAGATATGTTTCCAATGTAACTAGATGTTTCCAATGTAACTGATTTTTTTTTAAACATCGCCCCTTATTCGAAACCCCCCAAATGGAGGCAATTTTTGAAGCGTGCTAAAGCGTGCCCATGTTCGGTAAAAATGTTTACTCCTGTAATTTATTATACATTTTTGTTGTGGTCGGTTAGTGAGCGTGATGGTAACTGGAAAAAATTAAAAAAAAAAACTTGACTTTATTGGTCAGTAGATAGTGGAAGGATATCGAAAGACAATTTTTCGTGCGCCCACGCTTCGGCTAAAAGGCTCGAAAAAATAATTTCAAAGCCTTCAATAAAAAGTGTCTATTTAGCCATTAATATTAAACAAAAGAAGGAAAAGAGTAGAATCAAATCTACAACGTAATATTATTTAAACATATTTAAAAAAACAAAGTTAACAAATATACCGTAAAGTCGTTATGTGATCCACAATGTAAATTGATTCAAAAAGTCACTGACATTTAAACACAGATAATTTGGGAGAATAAAGGATAAATAACAAAGGATCTTGTTTAACAGTGAATTAAAAAAAAACTTAACACTGAAGTTAGTCATTGGTAAGTGACCGAACTTGTAATTGCGTCTGTCTCCGATACCAAAAATTATTCTATATGTCATTGTTTGTTGTTTATGTTTCTTTGATTTAATGTTAAACAACATCGCTTTTTGCTTCGTCCTTCATATTTTATTGTGCTTTATCCCAGTTTATCTGTGTTTGTATGTTAATGACTTAATGAGCTTAACAGCTTAATAGCCGAAACGCTGGTCCAAGAAAAACAGTGTTTTTATTTTCCTCCGCCGATGACCGATAAATTCAAGGACCTAAATCCTATGAAAGATGCTTATATTCCACCAGTTATAATTGTTTTAGCGTTCGCTATCAATTTTCTGTCCACATTTTGCTAATGTTCTTGACTATACTTCTTTCTGGAAACTTTTGTATTAGTTCTTATATCTATCCTATTAATATGAATTGCCGAAAACAAGCTTGCATATGCTTAGATTGCGCCACATTCATATGCAATACGTTGCAAATAATAATAGAAATAAAATTAAAAAAAGAAGGATTTGGTTGAACTGTATATTTGGTTAGTTCGATTCTTTGTTTATTTATTGGTGCCATTATCAGCTAGTCCAATGTAAATTGGCTTTTTACAACATTTAGGTGCAATCAAAATTAAATAGCTTTTGGGCTTAACGGGCTGTAGCCAATTGAGCACGTTACCATATGAATATGACAAGCATTATATTGGATTTGACCACTAATTTTATTAATAGTACAGATAATAGGAAATGCATCATTATACATAGAGTTTTAATTGAGGTTCAATACCGAATAATCAACAGTATCTGGGAAACAGTGTTGCTGAAAAATATAAAATTAGATCGGTACTTGAATCATTTATTAGGCGATGTAATATTGGTTGGGAGACTGTCCACATTGAACGATTTTTGACCAAAATCTAGATCTATTTGTCTATAATATGCATGTCTAAGTAAATGTCCGACATATGGTGATAAACAATTGAAAATAAATTAGGCATAGAAAGTTGGCAAAATTTCAAACATAAGCAACTTAAGGCAAACTCTAATAAAACTCCGTTAAAACAACGGTTGTCCCGAAACAAATCGATTTAAAGCGATTTAAGCCCAATCGAAGTAAATACGAGTTTAAACGGTTTGAAAGTTTCACATAGTGCACGAGGAGGCATTTATCCAGATATAGACTCCCTGTTTTGGTTTGTTCGTTTTATTATGGTCCGGCCAGTGCATTAGGGATGCAAATCTGAGCGGCTTTGCCGTTCTCCATATTTACTACCAAATGAAACGTAAACAAATTTGGCCGCCGATAAGTCAAACGGTAAAAATTGGTCCGTCCGAACGCGATATGGGCACGATCTGGGGGGAAATCAGTCAATAAAGGGGATCAAAGTAATTTTGCGTGAGTAATTTCCACGATGCAAAACAAAATTAATTTAAGGGGGACATTGAGCGGTTGACGCAGATGATCAATTACCTCGAAACAGTCCTCGATTGACAGTAAATAAAACCCTCCTGAATGCAGATATTTTTTATTACCAAGTAATCAATCTGACTGTTTTTTTAAATAAAATTTCCTTGCGGGTAGAAAGAAAAACAACATTCAAAGTCGAGCTTAGCTTAATTTTGAAAAATTGCGCGCCTTTGGCTAAATGTGGATACTTTTTTCTAGCTAACTATCGGGATGTTTCAACTGGCGTGAGTTCTCACAATAAACCAAACCTGCGTTAAGACAAAAGTGTTGTAATTTTCAGTACAAATTTATGTTCTGATTTATCGGATTAATTAAGCAACAATCGCTATTGATCTGGGACAAGTAACAATTCTGAATCGATTCCATGCATTTTGCGTAATTGAACAAATCAAATATGTGGAGCTGAACGAAAATCGGTCAAATTTGGCAAAACGTGGCTTCGATTATTATTTTAGAATTGTCCGGTCGACAGTGTGCTGCAATCCGTTTTATGAAACGTTGGTTCGCTGTGGAAATGCGACTATTTGCGATTCATTTAACGCATTTCAGACAATGCTAAATGCATGCTGTTTACGGTCCCGTTTTCGAATCACTGCAACTCTGATATATTAGGTGTTTTACAAGCATGTGTACTGTTCAAACTAGTTCAGCATTCTTTCGCTTAATGTGTAGCTCAGTGAATAAGTCAGTGATTGAAATTAATGCCATGAGCTTAACTTTATTTGACGCAGGCAAATTTACGTAGAACTGGAGCTAGAAGTCTTTATTTGAAAGGTGGGCGCAGCTCAGGTTTCAGGTTAAAGAGCCGTAGCAAAGGCAAATATGCCGAGATGACGATATTAGTTTGCATAGCTGGAACAGACGACTGATTTAATAGTAAAATTGAACGGTTTTGATAGAAATCCTGCGGATTTCAAGGGCCGAGGGACGTAGAAGAAATCATACGTTGGCTTCCAGGCCTTTCGGGAATGGACTTAAATTGAGACTGGGCTCATGTTTACATTGAATTTGACTTTTTCTACTTTCAATCAATGGAATTTTTCTTAGAATCACTCTCAGCTTAATGCGAACCTCCACATCCCCAACCACTTGGGCAATTGAGTAGCTTCAATAATTGCAGTGTTTATTCAAGCAAGTTTTAGGTATTCAAACGTGTTCACTGTTGTCCCTCAATTCAGCCGATTTACCACGAACTATCTGTTTTTCTGTTCGTTTGGTAAATCGAAACAAACACCAAGCCGGTCTAATACTTTGTGTTTAACAGCGCAGCACGTTCCGACTTGTTTATCTTTTCCAGCACGTAACATCTGCATTGTCTGATTAGTTCGCTTGAGTCCTTGATAATTATACGAAAAAATGAGAATAAATGAACAACTTCGCTAGAATTTGCAGAGAAAGTGCAGGTTTTGCTGCAGTTTATTTTGGTAGAATGACAAAAACTCTTTGTTGCAAAATAATGCTGGGGACTTTGAAAATTAATTCTAGTTAGAGGTGACTTAGTTCTTAATATGTTTTTCTATAATGGCATATGAATTCGTTTCTAAAAACTTTTTGGGGTTTATTCGTGTAAACCAGTGAATCTCAGCTTTCCCAGTTACGTATGTGCAATAATACGTGTTAACTAAGAAAGAACGCGTTGAGACTCCATGTGCCATTTATCTTGTTACGTGAGTGCATTAGTGTGGTTTATGGTCAAGCGTGACTCCACTTTATGTACAGCGAATGGAAAAAGTATGTAATATATAAAACGGTGTGTCATATACAGATGAGTTATGCTGGAAAATTGGTACAGAGAAACCTTTTGGTACTACAGTTAAAAAGAAGTAGCTTTTATTAGCTGATAGTTCCAGTCGTAATAAGACATAGAATTGTCGTTTCTCAACGAATAAATCAAAAATATTGATAATGGTGTTGATCAAGATAGGAGTCAGCTTAGTAATTGGCTCAGATCGTTAATTCAATAATTTATCCCACAGCAGAAAAAAACAACAATTTATATAAAGCGGTGTGTCATACACAGGCAAGTTATGAACTTGCCGATTTTGAAGAACTACACTTAGAAAGATTTTAAATTTATATTTCACTATTTGATTTAATCATATTTTTAACTGGACCATGCCAGAAACAGAAGTTTTGTTTGCAAAATAAAAATTGAGAAATTTTCAGACTGAAACTTTTGAGTATATCGACAATTGTTGGCGGCAGAACGCGGCAGAAGTGAAGCTGAATGCATTAATCTGAGCCAAATAGCGAAACTCGTTAAGCAACCATCAGATCTGGTTATATATGCATGAGAGGAAAACTATTTAGTTAAGCATTGAGCTTAATTATTGTTCGGGACATACGCGTCCAAATCGAGACCGCGATAAGTTTGAGTAAGCGAAGTAATTACTTCTCAACTAATTAAGGGGTCGTGCTGTTTTGTCGTATGTGCAGGCGCCAAGGCTATTAAACTGTTACCAACACACACTTTCAGCGGTAACTTTAATGGGTCCTCCAACTTCCGATTATGAGACGTTCTGTTTGAACGTGGCATATTCAAATGAGGACTGCGGCGATTCTCACTGAAGACACCTGATTTTATTCGTTGGAGTTCGGAAAGTTAAGTGTCCTCCATGAAGGAAAAGGGTTATTTACTGATGAAGCACATACAAAAAACTAAAATTGAGAACTATTTCTAAACATATGTGTGTTCGTTTGCAAAACGTGGACTAAACATGTTCAAAATGCAGACTTAAATTTATACAGCGTTTTAATTTTCAAGCGAATTACCATACCATGCCATACATATATTTTTTATTCAAAGAATTTAAAAAAATGTAAAAAAATGCGCCGACTTGGATAAATAAGGGATACTTAGCCTTAGGCGACTTTAACAGTTCAAGATTTAGAAGGAAAAATGTGCCATGTTCAGGCAGAAATATTAATCGAGAAAATAGCTGCAAATAAATTGAATTAAAGTTTTTAATTTAATTGATAATTTGTTAAAATTATCGCCGGTATTCGATCAAGGTCGTCTAGAAAATGTAATAGAGCAATTCGTAATACAATTTTTAGGACATCAAATGAAAAAATGTGACCATGCCAGCAGAAGGCGAAGCTTTACCTGAATTTGCATTACCAGAGAGTGATTGAATGTCATAAAGCACCAAATCAATAAATTTTCAGAGAATTAATTAATATTTCTGTCTTAGTAAGACAGATTTTTTCATCGATACATTTATTTCGAAGAATTACTCATGAGCTCTATATAAGAAATCATTCTTTAACTTAAGCCGTTGCTAGAATATTCAATAACTTTTGCTTTCGGCATTTTCTGTTTCAATGTGGGACTGAGAAAATGTGCAATAATACAAGATGTTCAGAAAATGATTTCGAGCGCTGAAAATTCTTCAGGTAGTCACGTTCGATGTCGATTAGTAAAAAACAATTTTGACGCCTACTTAACTACACATTGTTGGGCAAATATAAATCTGAGGCAATTTCCAGAAGCTTAACAAATTAAGTCAATTTAATAATACGAGAACGATATTGAAAATTGGGCGAAATGTTTTCTGTTAAATATTTATAGACTCTATTGTCTTAGAGAATTTGCAAGTTCGCTCCAAAATTACCCGAAGTGCAGCTATTCAGGTAATTTTGTCAGTCCCTGATTACCATTATTTACCACAAAGCTAAGCACCTGATGTGAATACTAATACAAACAACGTGCATAATTTCCTCATGTGGTATCGAGGAAATTTCCCTAATAAATCCTGGATTGTTTAAGTAAAAACCCATGTGGACTAAAAGCAGTTTCGCGGTCACTCCTTGAAGCTGGTGAGCCTCTCCATATTTATTTTGCCGTCTTCAGGGCTACTTTACCTTGCCGAAGTGCGGATGACAAAATAAACATGGCAAAACGTTGTCAACTTATGCGAAAGCGGATTTGGTTTTTTCACCAATTAGAGTGCAAAGGGAAATTCTTTTCCACCTTGCAAAAAAGACCCCAAACATCACATTTCTGTGTATGTTTCTCATCCAACTCCATTAATCTGCAGAGGAAAATCCAAATCATTGATCGATCGCGTCCACAATTAGCCAAATTATTAAAATTGATGCGTCTAATTCGAAACTAGTTTGACATAGACAAAGTAATTATGATCACACGATGTGGCAAATATATATGTATACTTCTACAGTTAAATTAATTAGACCATTTATTTAGAGGGCGATTTGTTTCAGTGCAAAGCAGGATGAATTGAATTCCAAATTTGGGCCCCAAAATATATAGAGGGAATGGCTGATACTAATTAATTCGGAACATTATTCAGTAATATGAGTTAATACGCTAGTAATTCAGTCTAAATAGACATCATTACGGTGCCCAGATTAGATGGGGTTTGGCATTGGCAGTAAGCAGTAAGCAGTAAATAGAGCTGATTTAATTTGAAAAAGTTTAATTGGCTGTTCGATAAACAAGGCAAAGTCCAAGTCTTTCAAAGTTTATCTAAATGAGATCGCCAAATTATAGGTTTGAAAGCACGCGATACCCACTTAGCCTCTTATTAATTTTCTTCTTTCTTCCACTAATTTACCTAGATTCCTGACGAGGGTATCATTAGAGCAATAAGAAAGGAAACTTGCGTTAAATTTCGCTAAGCTTCGCAAGCCGACTTACACTATTGCCTCGTTTCCAATTTCCATCAATTCGTTCCGATTTTGGCAAGGGCATTCTTCTATTATTTAGCCTTTGGCATAAATTCCAAAAACAATTCCCTACGTGCTAAGTTCCCTAATAAAATAAAAATGCGCTCCCGATTCGTTAGAGTCCATTATCCTAGAGTCGGGCAAAAGCCATAATAATGGAGAGTGCCATTCTCATTTATTATCCAGATGCATCCTACTTTGCTTCTCCCCAATATTTTTAGCTTATTTTGAACGTTTTGAGCGTTTCCCGAATTTAGAGCTGGAAACAATTTCGTATTATGGCAAAGAGTTAAATCGACGGATTTTCGTTGCTGCCATTCGTGTTCCTGCAAATCCTTTAATACTTGAAAACATTTGGTTGTATTAAGAAAAACTCGAAATCGACTTTGTAGCATAAAATGTTTCGGGGCACGATTATGCCTTTCAGGAAAATATGCCAATTCTCAAAACCGAATCATCTGCCTCTGACTGAAGTTTTTGATCCAGCGCAGTTTCAACTGATCTCCATTTTTTCGCTGTGGCTCCTTTAAATCACATATTGAGGTTTTTCATAACACTCTTCAATTCAGCATCCACATTCAGAATCTTAGCAAAAGTAAAGCGAAAATTAAAAAGTTGCCTGAATTCCAATGAAGAAAGCCTAAAATACAAAGAACAACAAAGCAGATAATAATAATGTCGTTAATCCATTGTTACCCTTAAAGTAGCCGCATTATCCGCTAACGAAGTGCTTAAAGAGGTTTCGCTTTGCCCTGAATCCACTTTCTGAAAATGTAAATTAACGGCTTTATGAGCCCTGCAAAGCATGGATTACATTTTTCCTATTATTTGCTCAAGAATGCCGCATCCAGGTTTTCACATAAGGACCAATCGGATTAGTCACAAGAGAATTTTGTGTTTAAAACCTCACACCTAGGCAAAGTGGGTCGAATTTCAGCTATTCCGCAGTGAAACAGATGGGTCTTAAGTGTCGTATTTTCAATTTTTATAATATAAAAATTAATCTGGCTTTTGCCATGCAGATGGCTCTGTGTTTGGAATGGCGCTTAATTTGCATGAATTTTCATAGAAACTAGATTTCGAGGTGAAGCGGAACCTCTTTAGACACTTCGCTTAAGAGCATAATGAGGTTATTTCAGGAAATAAGGGGCTTGTAAAGTTTTTCAGAGACATTGGAGCGCCTTTTATCATAATGTGTCCGGAATTATGCAAAGGCGAGGATGTGCTTTATATTCGCCGATCTCGTTACGTGAGAAATTAGTCATTAGAGGCGCTCGTTAAAAGAAGCTAGTGACAAAACGTTCTATTTGCATCTTTCGGTATTTTAAATTATAAACTGCAAGCTTTTGAGCTGTTTCCTTGTAAGTTTAGGAGGAAATTCAAATAAAGTGACTGAACAAGAAAATAAAAAACCGGCGGGTCATACCCTGAAAAATTATGCAAAAGATGAGTTTTCCTTGTACACATTTAGAGAAGCTTGATTTTAGGGCATTGCAACATTGAAAACAGTTAAGATAGTTTAATGTATCTGCAAGGCAAATGCCTCTCCAAAGTTATCTTTGGCCGGTTGCAGTATACCGTCGAATTTGCTTAGTTAAGAGGCGAAATGCATTCAGTCGCTGGAGTTTAATTAAAAATAATTTCAGCAGCATTTCTCCGTTTAAGGCAGTTTATTGCCGGGAGACAAAACAACTCGGTGTTTAAATTTATTAGAAAGTCCTCTTTCACAGAGTGAGAATTTGTTGCCTAATTCCTTTGTTTACTGCGTGGACGTAAAATATATTCTCTTTACGGGTATGCCGTTTAAACGCCAGACCGAAAGGAGCAAGATTAAAACGTCTCAGCTTGACATCGTGACAGTAATCGGTTTGCAAAATTGTTGCAATACGAGCTAGCTGCACTTAATTTATGAATTAGTTCAGGAAATGTCCTTTCAACTCGAAATGCATCAGCAAAATTTACAAGAGCTCTTGAATTTTAAACTCCGGCAAATCAAGGCAAGAATACTAAGGCAAAGGAAAGTTCAGTCATTTTTCTCAACCATTAATAAAGTAGTTTTGTAGAAACAGAATTTGGAATTCATTATTTAAAAATTTAACGATCGAATGATCACGCAAGGGCTGACAAATTAAAACGGTTGACTAAGGGAATTTTAAAAAGTAATTGGAGACAAAGAAATCCGTCGATAAATTACCCTAAAAAGCAGTGTTTTTGTATACTTCGTTATAAACCAAATAGGAAGTACATAAAGACAATAATAGTTGTTCAGTTTAGGAAATGGTTGTAATCAATACCGTGTTTTATTAAATAAAACACAAGAGTAAAGATATAGGCAATTTTTCAGAAATGAAGAACTTCAAGCCATTTCTCAACGAAATGCTAGATAGGACGTTTGGTCACTTGCTTAGCTAAATATTTATCCAAACAACTGGACTTCCGTGGCCATTGCTTGAAACTGTTTTTTTGGTTAACGCAAAACACTGGTTCATGCTGATAATCTTGAAAAAAGTGCAACTGTTTTAATAAAATAAAATCAACTAAATTCTGACACTATTGAGTTTTTCACTATTTTGAGACGTTGTAAAGCCCGAGGTGCTCAGCAGTTCAAATATTGTTTGCTACCATTTTGGCACATACTATCTGACTTAAATGCTCCTCTAACTTACTTAATTACTCCAAAACTTCCTTGTTCGAGCTACCAACCTACTTACTGGGTATAATGTTGGTATAAATAATCGATTAGTGGCTGGTCTGGCGGATCACGCAAACCAATCAAATGGCAATACAATTTTCATAAAAATATACCTATCTTGTACCGATATTAGGGCAGGCGAATCCAACCCGTCAATTTATCATTTCGCAAACGTATGTGTTTAATGTAACGTTGTTAACAACTTAATTCGCCGTAATAACTTTATTTTCATGGGAACGGCGGAGTTCGATAGCCGAGGTGGAAATAATTGGGGCATCATATTTTGACTGATTTGAATAATGACGTGCTCCAAAACATACAAAATTTATTTTCAGATGGGACTGTTTATTTTGTTTCATATGCACAATGCGCCGCATTTTTAGTTTCAGTAGCTGAACAGTAGTAGTAAACTGCGGTCTTTAGGATTTTAATATTTAACTCCTAGCAGCCAGACGATTGATGCTGAAAGACTGTTAAAATACTCGAAAACGGCCCTAATACGACAGGCGCTTTTTCCGAGTCAAAGTCGACTTTTGTGTGGCTCTACACACGATCCAAACTAAAACGATTTATGCCAGTTTAAAATAATCAAACGAGTTAATCCCGACCAGCAGCAACATAAATTCCGTCCTGCTTAATCCACTTTCGAAAGTATTTTTCATTATCTTTTATGAAGTTGGGAACGCAGAGCCGGCCGCGCTAATATGAAATATGGAGATTTTTAACGAGATTATGGTGTTTCTTCCAAATTCCGTTAAATATGGGCGATAACTAGACTTTTAAATGCCCGGATTAACCGTGACTTTTCCGTCCAGTGGAAAATGTTCGAGAGAGCGGTTTAAGTCCGCTATAAGCGCATTTAAACTGGCATTAAATGTTATGACATATTAACGAAGGGATGTCGTGGAAAAACGTTCTCAATTTATTTTCAGATTCTATCTGCTCCAAAACGCAGACATTTTTTGCTATTTGTTCATTCAGTTTCAAGACCTCTCAGCGATTTTCCTTTGAAACCTTGTCAGATTTCGAACCAGGTTATATTTCTAAATTTCATAACTCTACCACGCGATATTCGTTTCCATTATTGACACTATTTCGGCCAAATAAAGTTTACCCGAATAATACACACGCTGGGCTACATTCTTATTCCGATCATTATGGCAATTATGGCTGCATTATTCAAGCGTTGGACATTATATTATATCAACATCTCATAAATAATTTTTAATGCCCATTTTCCTAGCTCAATATCAGCGTTTCTCCATTTGGCCAATAGTGTTTGGTTTGGCGAGCCTGCCAAAGTGATTAAGGAGAACAGAATATTTTAATTTCACTCATTCAAAATTTAACTATATCCTCACGAAACAGGCAGTGTTAGGTTTAATAACAGGTAGAAGGGCCTTCGTGCAGATTCGCCAAATTACAGTGCTTATATTTCGGTTGCGAAATATGTATGTTCCCTGCCGAATAAAGGAATAAATGATGGGGCCTGGCGAATATCTAATCGAGATCTACGCAATGATTTGTCATTATGGTTCTTAAGTAACTCGTAACGAGAGGCGATTTATCATTTCGTAACGTGACTAAAGTGCGGTTTAATGAGGATCGCGGCATTTGTGTTTTCTTGCCGCAAAAGGAGTAAGATTGAATCCGCATTCGGATTGACGTTGAATGATGGATTTTGCAGCGGCATTGCTTGTCCTGATGAGTAAAGCGACATTATTTTTTTATTGAATGGTAAAATGCCTGTTTCTCTTCCAATCCGATTAAATCGTCGGAATTGAAAATTTCAATATTTCTATTTTTGTGCCAACTCTGAGAATTTTCTGAAACGAACGAAACCCATTTCGGCGTCGGCAAAGGGTTTTGCGCCCGGCTATTTTCGAATTGAACTTCATTCACGTCAAGAATGATGTATGTTTTCTCGTAACGTGTTACTTAAGGATTGTAATGACAAATTATCGCTTAGATTCCGATTAGATATTTGCGTCAGCTTATCAGATATTTCCTTTTGTAGTGGAGGGCCATATTTCAAGAATCCGAATTCACAGGGCGGGTAATTTGTTTGCGCAAATGTGCGAATGTTTCTATAGTTATTCGGCCCAATTTCAAAAGGTGGAAATGGATTTTATCAATTTAGGAAACGGAAGTGATGGATATTTACTTAAGGAAATTGCTACTTTACTATTGAAGCGATTTCTTTGGTTGTGCTTGCTTTTATTCCCGTTAGTGAGTGCACCTATTTCGTATTGTCTGCCTTTATTGCACTTACTAAATTTTCTACTACTTCTACTAATTGAAAATCGTATTTCCAAATGGAACAAACTGAAAATATTAAACGGTTTTTGCTTTTCATGCGTTGCAGAGTTCCGCTTGAGCAATTTGCTATCAATTTCTGTAGTTTCATGCTGCACACATTATTCAGGAAGTTTTTATTCATTCACTATAACGTTACATGTAAATTGGAAAACTTCCTCATTATTTAGTGCCGCACAACTACGATTTTCTCTTAATTTTCTTGTTTTTATTTTTTGGAACTTAAACGTTTTGTTGCCTGTTTAGGTTTGGAATGTGTTTATTTATTTTTTTTCACTTACAGCACCGGCAATAGCTGCGATACAGTATCGCCCTCCGCTATAAGGGTAAGTTCATTAGTTAACCCTTATTTAACAATCTGCGGGCTTGACATCGCCCCCCGGTGTAAATATTTTATTAGGCATCGGTTATAACCGCGTTATTTTTACTTTTAACGAATATATGAAAGAATTGGCATTTCTTAAAAACTGGAGAGTTTTTCGAGCTTTTGGGCCGTAGTGAAAAATAATGTATTTCTTATGTTTTTCAAGCACGAGAATCAAACATCTTCAAATGTTATTTGCCTGGGAAACTCTCGACCCCCAGAAGGAAGGTCCAATATGCGTACCTATATAAACTCTGGAGGTTTATAATAAGAATAAATTGTCGGTAAAGAGCGTGACCGCTAAAAATTGATTTAAATAGGTCAACAATGTTGAATATTTTCAATCTGAACTTACCAGCGTGATTTTAATTCAGGCCATTGCATTTTACGGTTTCTTCAGATGAATATTTAGGTGATGAGTTCAGAACAATTTGAGGTACTTTTTTGGAAAAAATGTTGATAAAATCGATTTACGTAATTTTCGGACAAAAATTGAACTTTTGCTGGTGTGTTTTTGAAGCTCAATTTATAGTTTTCGATCTAAGAAGCTCTCTAAAGTCCATATGAACAAACAACTCAAAAGAGCTAAAAATTGACCTAAAATGTCGATTATTTCGGACTTTAAGCTTTCAGCATGTTTTCCAATAAGCCCGCTGTATTCTTCTAACCTTTCAGAAGAAAATGTTGTCGAATTCGGGACATTTTGAGATACTTGATATATTTTTTGAAAACATGAACACCCCTTATGGAATTTTTGATCAAAAGCTAAGTTTATTGTTTTCGGCCTAAGAAGCTCTCTAAAGTCCATATATATAGACAGTGTTTAGGTCTGCGATAAGAATTATTTCGTCGGTTATAGAACGAAACAACCCAAAACATCTTAAAATGGGCCAAAAATGTCGATTATTTCGTATCTGTAGCTTCCAGAATGTTTTCCAATGAGCTCGCTGCATTCCACAGATCTTCTAGAAGAAAATGTTGTGGAATTCGGGGCAATTTGGGATGCTTGAAATTTTTTAGAAAAATCAACCTCTACCCCTCGATCAAAAGTAAAAAAATTACAAGCGATTTTTTTTAGCTGAGTTGGTTGTTTCCGGCCTAAGAAGCTCTCGAAAGTCTATATAAACAGTGTTTGGGTCCATTATATATAATAAAATATATTGTCTGTTAAAGAACGAAATAACTCAAAAACAGCTTAAAAATGTCCAAAAATATCGATTATTTCGAATGTAAAGTCTTCAGCGTGATTTCCCGTATGGTCGGAGCATTCCTCGCTTGCTTCAGAGAACTGATGTAGAATTCGGAGCATTTTGAAATGTTTTCTCCCCTTCTCAAATTTTTGATCAAAAATGAAAAGTATACAGGCCTACTTTTTTAGCTGAATTGATTGTTTTCGGCTTAAGAAGCTGCTTAATGTGCATTATGTTTGGGTCCGCAGTAACAGATGTCGTCGGTTGAAGTAGGTTCAAACTGCTCAAAAACAGTTTAAAATGGGTAAAAGATGTAAATTACCTCTGATCTAAAGCTTCCAGTGTGTTTTTAACGAGCTCCTTGCATTCTTCGGATTCTACGTATGAAAATGTAGCATTTACGGCATTTTGAGAGACTTAAGGAACCGTTTAAAGGAGGAAAAAAATTCGATTGTTTCGGAATTTGATAGTATTTGAAAAAAGAAGATAGTTACCTGGGTTAAAGATTATGAACTCCCAAAAAACCCTTAACATGGACGTAAATGTCCAGTTATCCCGGATTTGAAGAATCTGAAGTTTTTGTTAATAATCTCATTGCACTCTCCATTTTTTTGCAATGAAGTTTTCCCTGCAGCGCCCCATCGCTCAGACTTAACGTGATTTTGCTATAAAAATTCCTTTTCCCGATTTAAAAACTTTTCCCGACCGGATTAGCGTGAAGTCGTTTTAACAATATTGGAATTTAAATAAAACCATTAATTTTATGAATAATCCGGGCAACAAAACCGTGGGAAATTAATTCGCTGTTGGGCCCTAATGCTCATAAGGCTGCGGTGTATTAGTTGCGTTTTCGACATAAAATTTCAATTTAATATTTATGTTTCCGCATTTTAGTCGATTAATGGCGATAACAAAAAACCGCATTCTAATTCTGATTGAACCTGGAGCGAACAATGAAGGGTTCAAAATGTTCCAATCGGGTGATAATGGGAATATTTGAATTGTTTTTGTGAGTATGTGGTTCAATTTCAATGTTCAACATGTGCATTGATCAATGTAAGCGAACTTTAATATTGTTGGCCTGCTATTTTATTGGCCTTTTTATGTTTTTGCCGATACGTGATCTCAATTTGCCATTAATATGGAAAGTAAGTTATAAAGGTCCCCATAAATTCCGGCCATTAGACTGGGGTATATTAAAGGGCATGGAAATTTTTCGTGCGAGAAAAATACTGTACAGTATAGTGTTATTAGATTTAAAATGGCCCCATTTTGAGGAGAACAGCGCACAGCTCTCCATAACAATTTCCATAATTTTTATTGTCAGGCAATCACTCGTGGTATGAGCAACTTGAAAAAATCTAATTAACCATATATAAATATATGAACATGTGGCTATCAAGCGCAAAGTTTTCCATGGCGTGCAACTTTTCCAAGCCAGAATTCATTTCCCTTTGCAACTGACAAGTTTTGAAGTTGAAACGTTGCTGAGCCCTATCGGTTTGCTGATCAATTCAATTTTCCACTCCAACGAAAAAGTTTTGCGTTTACCTTAATTGTATTATGTAAAAATATTTATGTGGAATAGTAACTACGACATGGCGTGGTAGTGATTGGTTTATCAGTTAATCACTTTCCAGGATTGCCAATCGAATAATGTAAATACTGTGTGTTACACCTTGAAATCAATTACAAAACAAGGGAATACAGATGTTGGTGAACATCAATCGATTTAATTGATTTTCCACTGGTCACGACTCGATTTTCAATCTAACCTTTACATACAAGTCAATAAGATTTTTTAGTTTACTTGCAATGATCGATCGGTTTTGAAAGGTTGAAATCGAAGACTTTTATGGTTATTGTTGGGCGAATTATTTTCTAGTAGCCACTTTCACGTTTTAGGTTGATTCAAGTCTTCTAAGCTTATCAATTTCTACGGACGCAAAGCCTTCCACTAGGTCTTAGATATTTATATCTGCAATATTTTAAACAGCTTTCGTCGGAGAAATTAGTCAACTTTGAAGGTATTGTTGAAAGGCAACAATTCTCACCCCGTCGACTGGCTGATAAAACAGCGCCTCTACTTCTCGAACAAAACTGTACAGCTGTAAGACAAATTTTTGGCCATATAACTTTTTGCTGGAAGCAATTAATTACGCTTAGAACATGTCAGAATAAATAATTATCGTCGGAACTGAACCCGGGGGGACTATACGATGTCGCACAACGACAAGCAAAAAACTTCCCGATAAGCGCCCTTTTGAGGAAGAACACCAAGTAGCTACATTTTCACAACGACCGCGACATAGCAGCGTAGCTGACTTTTGCTTGTTGTCGTTCGTGGCCCGGATATTTTTGTTTTCTGATACTCCACCGAGTTTTATCAGTTTTGGCATGGCAAAGTGCATCTGCTGCTAAATTCAAGAATTCAAGAATCTGGACGTCCTGCTCGAGATGAAAATTAACAACTTGAGGTTTCACTTTTTTGGAAGAAAATCCATGGCTCGTTTGCAGATTGGGGCCAATTTGCACTTGCAAAACTCGGTTGTTGACCGAATAGTTCGAACCGAATAGTTAAAAAAAGTGGTCCCTATCAAGACCAGCTTGAGTGCAGCTCAGACTGCAGAAGTTTGGCAAAAATCGTCCCAATTAATTATTGATAGCTTAAATCCTAAATTTTTCTGCTGTTGAATTTAACTGTTAGGTTTAAATACGGCACTTTTGAATTTGACTGAACAATTCGAACAAAATTGAAACAAAAAGCAGGTGCTTTTATGGGCAAAAATGAAGCTGATGGTCGTAACTCACTTTCCCATGTGGTATAAAATCACATCTACTATTAAAAACTGACGGGTTCGAACATTTTTCCAAAAAAACCTTAGTTCGCACGCATGTTTTCTTTGGAAAAACCCACATAACTGCTGAATAATTTTATTCAGCTCAAAAACCGGTTTATTGAGTTTAAGATTTGTCACAGCCTGAACATTTTGCTTTGCTTAGTACAGCAGCTACATGCATCCTTGATATGAAACCACTGTTCGAGACTTGAATAAATTTGTGGTTTTGCGAAAGTTCAGAAAGTTACTGGAAGTTATCTGTTCTGCAGATGTAAGAATATCCGTTTTGCGAGTTATTCATCATATAAACGTCTTGGTTTTTCACAGCCTCTGGTGTACGTTTTCTTTCCTTCACTTGGTGTCTACTGTTTTCTCATGCATATCTACTTTCTCTAACTTCACCTGTAAAAATTTGCACGCGAGCAACTTGCTCAATCTCAATGGAACCGAATATTTGAATGATTCTTCCAAACTATCGGTTTCAAGGCACAATTGGAAAAGTTCCTTAAAAATCCTCTCAACATCCACACCATTACCCACCATTGGATTGTTTCCAAGTGGAGTAGAGCCTTGAAAGCCAAATCGTGTTTATACACTACATATCAAATAAGTTCCTCAGATGTCAAATTTATCCGCACAAACAAAAGAACCATTAATCATCAGCAAATGGAAGCAGACTGGACCAGAAATGAGATTGCAATTTATACAAAATCGTGTCTCAGCGCGTTGCGAAACTTTTTAAATTATTTTTGCCACACATATGCGGACTTCTTTCAGATCGTAGATTTATTGGTTTTAACTTGTTATACAGGTAAAAAGGAGGAAAAGTTTTATAAAAGGAGATAAGTTTCCGGCACCGGCTTTAGTGGCGTAGAAGCGGAAATGAATTTTTGGGCAAACGACGCCGAACTGATCGGAAGATGGATTTTATTTTACATGTACTAATTATGATTTGCATCCAAAAAGTTCCACAATCTTAGGTTTGTCTGTTCAAAAACACTTTTCGTTGTTCGGTTCTGCGAAGCTCCATTATCCAATTTTACAATTTTCCCTAGAAAGCATAAATCGTCTCTCAGAAGTGAAGTAAATTTTAATTTGCTGCAAGGCGAGTATTTAGCAGTCAAATTCATGTAGAGTGGAACAGTTATTAACTGAAATATTCTAATGCCTTCTAAATTTAGAATCGCATTTGCATTACTTAGAGCGTAATTCGTTTTTTGAATTGCCCCTTGTTTCGGATGAATTCGCTTTTCATCCATGATGGTGAAAATGATATTTTATTTTAATTTCCCTAATTTGCATTTAAAGCGTAAAGTTTATGGAAAATGTCTGTCACCAATCCAGCAAACGCTTAACAAAAACAATACAAAATATGCATTAACCTCAACTAATTTTCTATCAAAAGTGTTCCATTTCAATGCGAGCTGTTGCAGTAACAGTTTCGCTGGAACAAATGTGTAAAAAGTGGCGATATTTTTATATTAAGTATTTATTTTGACTGATAAAAAATAAAGCACAAAAACATGAGGCGTAATGCTGGCGCATTCACTAATTTGATTATACTCCTCCTTTGGCGCAACTCCAAACAGGAATCAGCGAAAGACCTCGGCCAACAATTTGCAATATAATGTTACAGCAATGAGTTTCTAAAATGCATGGAACCAGCGGACCGTTGCCTGGATGCAGAGCGGCCGCTTTGTCCGCTAAAGAAATTTCAACGCTCGCATCTTGGCCCAAAGAACGAAAACAACTGCACGATTAGCATACAGAGAAAAGTTTCCTCGTTATCGAGAAATACTGTTCACCGACTTTCCTATTAACTGCGTGTAGCTCAACGAACTTCTGTTCATTAAGCTATTTGGAAATTACATCGGGCAATTGGCCTGGAAGTGGTTAACTTGGGCGAAATAAATTCGAAATGCTGGAAAATTGGAGTGCTGTGGAAACAGTGGCGGCTATGCCGGGGTTATTGTTTAAAACCGTTTTAGATGGACAAGTGTGGAACAACCCCCTTGAAAATCAGCCATTGGTTTAGGGCAGTTTAGAAACGATACAGGTTTTGAGCTCAAATGCGCCAGCCAACAGTTTTTCTGGAAAAACCTCCCCTGTTGTCATTTCCAGTTGTTGAATATTCACGCACATTCCAGCTGAATCGGCAGCAGCGGGAGCGCCGTCCCTGAATTCAGAACCTGAAGTTCACATGTAAATTGGCGAATTTAAATTCCACTTCAGCTAGTCAGATTGGAATAAGTAAGCAATATGGAAATAAAGTGCAGAAATGTTTGGGATTCGCTGCACTGGATACCATTACATATTTAGATTTTGCCAGAGATATCAGTTGCAGTTTAGCTGAATATTTAAACGAAGCCTTCCTTCCTCTCAGCCAGTGGCTTTCGTTTTTAGCTGGAACACGGATTTCTGTTAGTCTTCATGGAAACCCCCCTGTTACAAACATGGGATTACTGGAAAGGATCAGGTGGGTAATTGAGGATTGGTAAGATAAAGAGCTTTGCTGTCTACAAAACGTAAAGTAGACTGTAGATGGAACCACGTATTCACGTCGACCGGAGTATTGAGTATTTTGAATATAAGCAAAGTCTTAATGAAGAGTTTCACGTCGCCCATGCAGTTTCTCCAGTCGCCAGAAGGCATGAATTTTTGGCAAAGGTTTCTGATACTCACTGTTTCCTCTCCTTAAAACAGAAAAATATTGAGCTTTCAATGCGCGTATATTTTGTTTAAACTCAGTACAAAGCGAGCGATAGTAAAAATTACCCAACGCTCTTCAAAGTCTGAAGCTTTGGTGTAGGAAGCAATTTCGTTCAAATATTTTATATTCAATTTCCCTTCCTTTATGGCAATGTCTTTGAGTTAGCATCGAAAAAATACTTGGTAAATTGGCATAAATGTTTTGCACACACGTATACGTTGGCAGTTATTGCGAAATGTAATTTCCCTTTTGCCAATTTGTGTCGACGTTCCTTAAACACTTTGCTTATCATCCCATCACAATTTATACTTTCTTTACTTGGCAGGTAATTATTTATTATTTTTTTCATTACCTGAATGCCATCGCTATGGCGGATTTTGAGTCGGGCTCGCATAATGCGGACTGATGGGCCAATTATTGGCATAGATAAAAACTATCGTTCCTTTAGAAGCAAACAAGCTAATAATAGGGCCGGAATTAGTGTTTACACCAATTTCAATAGAACGCGAAAGTCTCAGATGTAGTGCACCGGATTTGTGGCCGCCAGCAACTTGAGGGAAACATTCACTAAACAACTTCGACAGCGTAAACTTGAACTTCCCGAGCTCGTTTTATGAACATTACAAAACTAAACGTATTGAAAATCACTTAATTACTGAAGACTGTGAAAGAGTTCTAATATTCGTTATGCAAACAACCTCCAACCTGACCCGAAACATTTACTAATCGGTAATACATTGCTGTTTTATCTACACTGCCTTTTCAATCTTTTGATAGTTGATTTGATCGAAAAAAAAGAACTGGACATTAAAGTTGGGGCTAATGGCGTCGCACATTAAGCAAACTTGGCGAGCAAAAAACTAATGTAATCCGCGCGGCTACAAACTCGTCATTAATTAAGGTAATTAGATTTGTTAGAATGGCTCAGGAGCTCATTATCAAACCACTCAAAAGAGCCAGTCAGGTTCTGCAGCTGCAATTAAGAGCCCACTGGAACCGGAATTAGGAGACGTTATTGCCGAAATATAAGACGCCAGGAAAAGGGTTTGAAAAGGCCTTTTCCTGCGGTTTTGGCTTTATTAAATACCCTTTATGACCGACTATTAGCATAAAATGTCCACCCTTATCAAATTGCCCATCTTAATCTTAAAAACGATTTTTATATGTCAGTGTTGTGTCCACGCGGTGGCTCTAATAAACTGGAAGCTGAAATAAAAATGTTCATCAAACTTTGAAACCATTTGAACTCATCAAGATATAATCGTTTCATTTTTGCACTCAAATTGCCAAACAATAAATTCGCAATTCTTATAATGAGTTTTGCGGCGTTCAATGCGTCACGTTAATGCCCATCGAATTGCATGTGCAAAAGTGCAAAAATGTTCGCGTAAAATAGGCGAACACCGAACGCAATTAAACAACATACATCAAACCGCGGGCATTTTGGCTGTAGAAAATTGCGCCGCCATATTTAACTAGTTTAGCAGACACCAACAGAAAATTGCTCTAAATAGAATAAAGTGCACCGACTATCCCATATTTTGTACGATAATTCATCCTGAATGGGCCCTGATAACGACCTAGTATACTCTCTGTATTTAAATTGGCCGATCCAAGGCGTCTAATAGCCTTAACCAACTAGATGTTCAAATTAGCTTCAGGAGATGGATGTCTTCTAATGCGCTTCAAGAAGCAACACATAGCTATGGAATCTGGAAAAAATGGAAAAACTTATCCAATTTGTACTTAAAACTTCCGCGGAGTGGAGAAATACATTTTTTGCTGACTTAGAATTTTTCATTGGACGTTGATTTTCTTATTGGCTCGTTTCTGAAATAGCCAAATGCTTATCTGAGACTGTGGTTTCGATCTCAGTTTTATGTCCAATCAAGGCGTATTCTGAATCAATTTTATTTCTCACTTGTTTGCTTGGTTTTTCTGCTGTTTTTTTCGTTAGTGTTTGTCTTGTGTCTTGGCTAAATTACCCTCAGATACTTTCACCACCAAATAATAGATACGTAAAAGCCCATGTTTAAGGATATCCATAATATTTCATATAGGAGGAACTTGCAAACCTTAGGAATATAAGTAAGAGAAATTAAAAAAAAAAACGCTTTTTAATTATCGGAGAAATTGTCCAAGGCAGCTTGAATATAGATACGGGTACTTCACTTTCAATGATTTACTCTTCTGAGGTCTCAAGCTCAATAATGATTATTAGAAAGATGATTATCATCATTGGCATATCATGTATCATCAGTCCTGTATGGTTTATACTCTTGTCTTGAGAATATCTTCTAGTGCCTCCAAATGCACTTTGTTTACTTTTTCGCTGATTGAGGAAAGTTGTGAAGTTTCCACAATGAGTTCAGTCACTTAGAAGTCGGAAGCTTCCGTTTCAACAAATTTTATCTCCTCGTTTCTCATAGTCCGTAAAATGGAATTGTGTAACACTTCCTACATGGTGAATGATGTTTTAGGGGGCCACAAAGGTTCTTTTCAATTTTGCATAACTATGGAATTGATGATGAGACCACGGAATTTTTAACACTAATTCCTGTTCTTCTATTCAGTCAATTGTATATTGAAGTACATTTGAAAGCTGGTTATATTGGTACTGAGTTGGTCGTTTATGAGACCTTATGTACTTGCTACGAAATAAGTCATTGTGGACCTAAATAACATTTTGGCTAATTTTCTCCGCAAATGTATGTAACTAAAGTAGGTTTGCAATGCAATAACAAGCGGATGTATTGCAAAGAGACCAACTTTCTTTTATGAAAACTTCTCCCTCCCTCTAAACTCCAAGTGTCCAATTATGCACTTGGTGCAAGGATTGGATATTGAAATCCACTCCTTGCAGGTATTTTCCGTTGATTGATGAAAAACAAGAAGTTGATACCAATAAAATATGTCCATCGCATATAAATATCTGAAATCTGTTCTGGTCTAATCATTTCTGGTTCTAGTTTCTTCTTTGATATTTCAGTTCCTGTAATGCTCTGGAACAATCGATGGATTCATCTCGTGGAACGCCTTGGTTTTGAACAATTCAACTATCCTCAAATTACCAACCACTAAATGGCGTATGTGCTGCTGATTGAGATCGTTTGAGTTGATTCAACTTAAGTGGAACTTCATCCACGTTTGTGCTCACATCTTTCACCTATTGAGGCGCCCCAACTGACATCGATTAATTAGACAAATTCCCGTTTTCACCTGGACAAAGCAAAGCGATTCTCTCAGCTGTTGACATACCAAGTTTGGACAGAGCCAATATGCAAAGCAATCCGAACTGACCTATTTAAAGTTTTGCATTCGCTGGGAACCACTTTGCTAATGGAAATTGGGGGAAATAACTCGGCAAACAATGAAATGGAGGAATGGGTGTTTATACCGTTTGTTCGACTAGAGCGTTCTAGTTCACTAATTGTCGCTGAAAAATACATGAGAGGCCAGCTTTTAAGCGCAGCGTTTTTTAGCCCCGCCGAAGCGAAGAAGGCGCTTGTGAATATTTAATTAATCTAACATAATTAAAATTTAATTTTTCAACAACGATTATAAAAAGATTACCCGTTCAACTTTCCGACTTGCACTGTTCGCCTAATTAGGTTAACTTTTAAATATTCCCAGGCGCATATTTCCCGATGGCTGAACAGCCAGTAAGAAAATACATGCAGATTTAAAACGCCG
Organism: Dendroctonus ponderosae; assembly: GCF_020466585.1. Lineage (NCBI taxonomy): Eukaryota > Metazoa > Arthropoda > Insecta > Coleoptera > Curculionidae > Dendroctonus > Dendroctonus ponderosae. The sequence continues at coordinate 7,046,646 of NW_026018814.1, forward strand.
TTTTGTCTCTTTTTTGTTGTCGACAACGAACAGTGAAAAAGTCTTGCTGCGGGCAGATAATTCAAAACAGCGAATTTCAGTTGGAGTTTCGAAACAGAACACAATTAGATGCTCGTTTCATATACGACCGACATAATCAAGTTTTTCCAATTACCGCTAAAAACGAGTAAGTAATTGTGCACTTTTAGCCGAACAAGCGGAACAAGCATAACTCGAATTAATGTGTGAAATTGTATTAGAAGATTCTGCAAAGTGGACGAATGTCCACTTTGAATTTCAATCTCTTTGTTTGGATTATCGAATCTGGAAAATGAGGCGCAATTTTTCTACTCACCAGGAAAGGGACAATCCCTTGAATGTCTCAGAAGAAAAGGGAAATGGCGGTAACTTACCTGAAACAAAAAAAATCTCAATTTGAAAAATTAATTTGAAGTAACAGATTAATAAACAAGGTATGTCTTTGTGTCGAGATCAGGATGTCAATGTTTAAAGCCGCGGAAGCTGTTGCAATGGAATGCCTTGAGGAATCCTAAAACATCTCATGAATAACTAAATTTCCGCTGCATTGAAATGCATAACCACCCTTCTGGTTCCGCCCTTTATACCTGCCTATTTTCACAAACTGGCTCGGAAAATATGACATTACTCAAGCCCCAGCAATGTTATCCTTTACAATTGCTCATAAAACGGAAAAGCTGCGATTTTCAACCTAGAAAACCACCTTGCAACCACAATTTAATTATTATTATCATTATTATGATTGTGTGGAAATCCTATCTACTAGCTAGCACAAACCGAAACCATTAAGCGAAGAAAAGTAATAACCGTTGACTGGTAAAGTTCTCCTAATCAGGCAGGTCGTATCTAAACAACGGGGACTGTGAAAGTTTTATTCGTAGAGACAGAATAAGCCGGAGGGATTACGCTCCTATACCCGCAACTAGAAGTTGTCTAGAAAGAATTTTGGTTTTTGTTATCTGAGAGAGGATTTTTACCACACTGGTCGAGCTTAATGTACTTTTAAGGGGATCAACTGGATGGTTGAGTACAATAGAGGATTATGGGTGGCAGGCACTGGGTTAAATTGAAAGAATTTCCATCATGCATCAACTTTATCAGAAGTTAAAGAAATAATAAAAAAATGTTGGAAGTTGATTTTTAAGGGGTCTGATTTAGTGACTGGAAAATCTCTTTTTCTAAAATATTTACATCATTGGTGTCCAAAACCAAGCTGGATAAGTTGGTTAACAAACAAAAATGCTAAAAAACCTTCGGTCGGGCCTTAAGCCGGCAAGTAGCTTAAATTAAAATATTAATTTTTCAATCAGCGACCGAAGCCGTTTCGAGCCATGTTGAGTATAGTATTTGCTAAATCGATTACGGGCGCGTGATCATAGAAATGAGAGACCAGTTGATTTTGCCCGAATTTATTTCTATGCAAAATGTCCTCATTAGAAATTTCGAAGCAAAAACCCCAATTTTTGCTTCAAAGTCATTGCGAAACGCCGACTATATTTCCTGGCTTTCACTACTGCTTCTGTATCGTGCAAGTTATATCCAGGCTATTTGCTTTTAGCATTTTTAAATTCATTAAAAGCCATTAGCGTGAAACTGGCCCTGCAGTTTCTTTAATGATTGATTTTAATTATTTATGCGTCCAGGGTAGCAAAATAATGGAGAAACTAGGCTTCGTTACGGTAGTTTAAAATTTTATATTGTACGCTTTCATTATTTTTAACACCAATCTTCAATATAGAACTTCCAAATTATTCTGAATAAACAACAATTCGCAAATAGATTTCACTCTTAATAAAGTCTCACAAAAAGAGTCCTAACTTTCCACAACACCAAAGCGCTATACGCCAGAACGTAAAACAGACATTCCTCCATCTCGGATATTTACATTGTAAAACTTCAAGTACCAGCATAATGAATAATAATGAAAAACGAAATTATTGCTCTCCTTTTGTACGCCGTTGCATTCACTCTCTTTATTTGCAACATAAAATTTTATATGATCTCGTGTATTAAGCCTTTTATCAGGAGCTTAACCGTAAAACGAAATGGTTTTCCTTCATGGAAGAGTCGCAGTGCCAAGAGCTTCTGTTTTGGCCAGATTAGAAGATGCTTATTATCAATCGGTTTTATGTGCGCTTAAGAGAAAATGTCCTTCTGGAATACAACGACAGATAAATCGATTCCTTTGCCCGACAGTTGAAAGTTTTCACAGATATTCTAGTTGCGTCTGAATCAAGTTTCCAATCCGAGGAAAATTCGACTATTGGAATGTGGTGTCTAGTGAATATTCAGTTGCCGAAATCCTGGATTTTAAAGTCGGAATCTCTGGTTTGTTTGTGTTGGGGAGCAACCAAACACGATTTACCAGAAGTCAACGATGCATAAATAAATCGTAAAACTTAATGTACCTTGTTTCTGGAAAATTTATTTTTATAAAGGCCGAGGGGATTGTTTGAAACCGGGATTTATTTTCGCTTTTTCCTCGAGATACGCGCTTTGTGTTGTTCAGTTTGCTGTGAAGATTAACTGGAATGAGGCACTTCATTGGTTACAGGGAATCAGTTCATCCAAGACAAACTGTGACGTTTTTTCAATATGTATGTGAAGCCTTAACAGGGAATTTTTACATTGAGCAAAACACTTTCTTATAAATGTTCTATTTTAACATGTTGTGTTTCAATCAATCGAGTCTTGCATGAGGAAAACAAAGAACTTCACTAATCACCAGTATAAGAGAAAGGAAGGCGCGTGCCCACCAGAGTGAACATTGTAGGCGTGGTTACGATAAACACTGACAAATCCGGTTGCGCTATTTTCAAACTTGGATTGTTGCATTGTCTGGACTTTGCTAATACACGCTTATATGGTTCTTCTCTGTTCCACTCAAGTGGATTTAAAAATGCGCTTTTACAACCCGCCCAGGTGCAGCGGAGAAACTTTATTAACATGAGTAGCCATAAAAGAATCCGATTTGGTTTTTCAAGTACACAAATTACAGAATAATCCCGCAATCCTTTCCGTGCCATCGTTTTCATCGCCGTGTTAACCCCGAGCTGAAGAATGATGGAATTGCAGCAACCATAGGCAAAACAGGAATTTGCTTGAACTATATTTATATTTTCAGCGATAAATTCGATCTATCGCATCGCTCAGACATCAAATATATAAAGTGGAAACTCAGGGTGCACCAGACAGCCGTTCTATCTTTCAAGCTCTTGTTGAGGATTACTTCTTCACGAAAATTCTGAATTATGAATATTACATTGGGGCTTTTGGGAGATCGGCGTTTTTACTGCCTTTGTATTTTAAAGCAGTTTATATCGAGACCTAATTTCGCCTAGGGCATTAGCCTTGGATTGTTGGCACATTTTTCCTGCAAATTAAAGCTTTTCAGACTGTAACATCCGAGTTAATATATCTTTCATATGCGCCAAACAAGCATATATCAAGGAGAATGAACAATAAATTACTTATCTCCATAACTAAAGGCAATTAACATATTGACAAATAACAAATTCTCCTGTTTGGCTCCAGCATGCAAAATACGCATTATAACCGCCTCGGCAGGTACGATGATTGTATGTTTATATTCACTAATTCACTCTAATGTAAATATCTTAATGACTCTCGAAGTGATGCTCATTTTTAAACGTTGGAAATGTGCTATTTGCATAAGTGTAGTTTTGCTCCTTGCGTTGCTGGCTTCCGAACATAGAAGCTTTCAAATACTTGTTGTGACTTCATAGGTTTAATTTTTCGGGAAAAATTACTGCTTTGAATCACGCCCAACATATAACAAGAAAAATCTCAAATGGCAATTGGTTTTTTCTTCTTTTCCTTTCCGATAATGGGCAAAAGTTATTTGGTTCGTGTGCCAGTCGCCTTTGTCCAAACCAAAACAAAAAACAGTGCTTAAACATAAATCAAGAGGACAGGCGTAATTAATGCCAATCCGTTTCAGAACTAATCCCCAATTCGAATAGAAATCGACTCGATGACTTAATTAAATACATTTTTTTGGTGAAATCTAATCAAGTTACACAATACGAGTGAATTCGGATTTGCATAATCCGTGAACGGACAACAGTTTAATACGCAGACCTGCGTTAGGCAATGAACTTGAAGTAAAGTGGCATGACAGAAAACATGCTGTTTTGTCCTTTTGGGTCCATCATCGAAGAAAAAATGGATTTGAGTTGAAAACCGGTTTTTTGGTATTTAAGCGCAGGGAATTTTTCAATCAACAAAAACATAAGCTGACGACTTAAAAGATGCCGGGTTCCAAGATGTTCCTAAATCAAGTGGTGGAACAAATGCCTCATAATCTCTTGATTGAATCCATAATCGATAACCACTCGCCACAATTATATTCTAATGTCTCATACATATTAAAATCGCTTTGTCACACTGATTATTTTCCAATTTCAATTGTAATATATAATAATGTATCATTTTCCTGTCGGAGATAATGCGGCCACTATTAACATTTTTTAATTTGCTTTAGGACCATTGTAAAGAATATTCGTGAGAAGCTTGAGATTAAAGTAATACGTGCCTTGAGTGCACAGGGAAGCTCTTATTTACTTATTACCTAAATCTGATAGCCAGAGTCCATCAATTAAAAGTCCATTAAAGTAGGCCCGCTAAATAGGCCATTTCCGTCAGAAAAGTGTTGGATCTAAAGTGGATTTTTGCCTAAAATCATGTAATAGACTGTTACATTGTTCTACAATGATTTAATTACTAGTTTGGATCTGATTTTATGGACTGCTAAAATTTTGGGTAGCGGTTGGAAATTTCACAAAAACAAAGCCTCGTTCTTCGATTAACAATTACGGTGATCATAAAAAAAAATGACGAGAAGTTAATTTGTATTGTTCTCGTTTGATGGGTTACCGGTAGCATTGGTCCCAACGAGATGCTAAAATTTGCTCAAGTTTGCAAACCCGCCAGTTACAAAAGCCTAATTCATAATTGGTAGCAAATGGGGAATGTCCAAGAACCAAAACTGCGTAATCTTTTGTCGAAACAGGTTTCAAGAATGGTTTTATTGCCTTCATTTGAATTTCAGTAGGCTGATGACCATCCTGTTCGGCTAGTAGTTGTATTATGAAATTTACATCTGATCTAGAGATGTTAAAATAATATTTGTTGGATTTGGTCAAGGTTGGGTTGCGTTTGAAGTAAAAGATAAATTTCCATTTTCCTTGGAAGTGCTTTCGTGGTTGAATAAAAGAAGAAGTAATCAGGAGTAAGGAAAGTTGTGTAGGTTAGAAAGGAAGATGCTAAAGGCTTGCGGCTTTCAAGCTTTCAGAGTCTATACAGTTGCATTTCTTGAGTTCTGTTTGAGAAAAATCTAAAGAGTAGAAGTTTTTCTTTTGAGACTGACTTGAGAAGCCTTATTTTGAAAGTTAAAGGCCTGAAATTTGTTTTCTTATATAGCGCATATAGAATTCCATGCAAAAGACACTGGAGAAGCTTTTCACGGATCAAATGAAACGTTTCTAATGGAAATCAATTATACAGCAACATTTTTTGGCTCAAAAGAAGTCAATGTTCTTAAAACATATATGTTTGTTAAAATATCGAGAAAAAATACAATTAATTTTAATGAAGTTTTAATGAGTTTTGTACTGATATTTGGAGGAATCAATCGAGTTCATCCGCTTTAGGCAAGGACTAAATTCTTGATTGTCTTAGTACAAAAACTATGAGAACTTTTGATGAGGCAACTGCAATAAAGAAATGTTTTTCGGGCTGATGCACTAGTCTCTGCTGGACATTTTTGTGCTTTTTGAAAAATCTTGAACCATTCATAGTTTTTGCGGAAAAAATGTATTTCTGTTTTAATGCCAATTAACAGTTGTATACTGGTATAGACTGGTATTGACTGGTCGGGAACTAAATTGAAAAAATCTCCTAAACTTAGTCAATTTGGGTGTTTTTACGAAATTTGTCAACCCGATAGAGCAAACAATTCTCTTTCCAGTGCGGTTTGGTGTAGGTTTGTTTGGCTTCAGGTTCGGGAGTTATGGATTTTTAAGTCAAGTCAAGTTTCCAGAGTGGTCGGAACTAACTGAAAAAATTGGCCACAACTTGGACAATTTCGGTATTTTTACAATTTTTTTTTCAGTTAAATGGAGCCCGACATTCTTGCTTCAGTGCTGTGAAGTACAGGTTCGCGGAGCCTCTGGTTGCGGAGGTAATTGTTAAGTCTGGCCATCTTTCCCAAGACTAGTCTGCTCGGGAACTAAATTGAAAAACTCCCCGCAACTTGGTTTACATGAGTATTTTCACCAACTCTACCAATATTATATAGTAAAGCATTGGCTTTACACTGATGTTCAAGACAAGTTTGTGTCGTCCCTAGTTGGGAAGTTACGAATTTTTTAGTCCAGCCATTTTTTCGAAAACTAGCCTGGTCGAGAACGGAATAAAACAATTCGCCACAATTGGGTTAAGTTAGATATTTTTGCAAAATTTTCTACTATTATACAACGAACCATTCACTTTCCACTGCTATTTGCTAGAGTTTCGCATGAGTTCTGGTTGGAGAGTTACGAATTTTTAAGCCCAGTCAAGTTTCCCGGGCCACTGTGGTCACGAAACAACTTGGAAAAATCGCCACAACAGAGACAGTGTCGACATTTTGACAACATTTTCCACCATCATAGATCGGAAAATTTCCTTTCCACGGGCATTTGGTGCATGTCTGTATGGCCTCTGGTTGGAGAGTTACGAATTTTTAAGTCCAGCCATGTTTTTCCCCAAAACCACTCAGACCGGAGACTGGAGCAATTTGAGGATTTTACGAAATTTTTCGCACCAAATAAAGTTTTGTTAGTTTTTCAACAAAGACACTCAAGAACTTTCCAACGAAGACCATTTCCCTGAAATTCGTCATATGATTCTCCTGACTTAAAAAAAATATAGTTGTTTTGAAGATCGTTGAAGGAAATTAGATCAGAACGACTTCTTTTGAACCAAAGTATGTAGCAGTACCTTCGAATTATGTGCTTACGAGACACTCTGTATAAACAAATTTAAATAAAACGAAGTTGTTGTTTCCTACTCCAATTCAAATTAACAAATCTCGTAAGGAAACAGGTGAGGAATGTTAATGTTTAATGCCGATTTGATGGCAATCTCCAGTCCACATTAAATTTGCTTAGTTATGAAATGTCCTGTTAGTTTCTGATTTTCTATTTAATATTCTTGGATGACAAATGTAGTTAGTTCTTTGATCTTAGATCTTGACACCGTTTACTTCTTTGTAGTCGAATACTTTAACTGTCGCAACTTGTTGATGGTACTGCCAATAGAAACAAATGGCTATTTGCAATCTTTTTGCTCCGCATTTTCTTTTAACATTTTTTTTTCACTTTCTCTGATTGATTAAATGCTGTCGAAACCGAATCCGGCAGGTTGGTTTTTGGTTTCTCGCTCATAACACGGTTTCTGCATGAGCAAACCTGATGAGGTTGTGTGGTCATGCCATCAAGTCTGTTAAAAAGCCGGAACCTTCAACAAACTGGTTCCGATCGAAGCAAAATCCACTTGCGGTTCACAGAGTTGTCAGGGTACGCTTATTTCTTTCGGTCATCAATCACAGTAACGCTACTTGAAGATCGATTTATCGTTGAGTCTCGAGTCATTTTAACGACGCCAATGAGTTGTATTGAGTGGTCACTTTATTTGCCAATTGATTTTTTTTCCTGTGCGTGGGTTGGCTGAAAAACTCTTGAGGTTTTCTCTGTGGGAAATAAAGCATCCAGGATTTTATACAAACATTTGATGAAGGCAATTATGATTGCTTGTTGACCTAAATTCAAGACTCTTATCAAATGCCCGTCGTTAGCCATGGCCTCAGTCGAAGGCTTATGTAAATCTTAATTTAGTCTCATTGTACAACCTGATTGGTTTTGCCGAAGAAATGCGCTTTAATTAAACCAGTAAATCGATCTTCGATTAAAGTCGTGATTAGTCTATGGATCATTTGCCTAGGAATATTTGAGTTTTCCTGAAAATTACAAAAAAATTGATCCTCAGGGTATTTTAATTGCCTCACTATTTCATTGAGATAAATCTACTAACATTCGATACATTAAAACTCAATTATCATAAACCTTTCCTGAGAACCAAAACCGGACATACTTTAATTAGCTTCAAGTTAGTAATGGTGTATTAAAAGTCCATTTATTACTCGGATTTTTTAAGTAAAAAACAACGCGCCTGGTACCAATAAAAATCCATTTGCTTCTATTGCGGAGGTGTATGTATCTGATGAAACTTATGTAACCTGTTGAATGAATTGACGGTTTTTATTAAGATGTCCTAAGGCACTCGGTTTTACGACCGCAATTAAATATCCTCCATCAACATATGTATGAAAGTACAACCTCCTGCTTCCTCTTTCAGCTGTAAAGATTAGCAAACAATTTGCATACAGATGGACCGTTAAATATGCGTTAATTGGACAAAAACTATGACACTTTATGAGACGCGTTTGATTGTTCTTCAAATTTCCATTTCAGCTCGTAAAGTTAATTTATTTAACGGCCAAGTGTCCAGTTATAAAATTACACTAAAACTCATGTTGGATTCTTTTCGGCATTGCTTCCATATCCCTTTCACAGAAACGGCCACACGCACAAAGGTGATGAAACTGTTTTGATAACTTATGAGATAGAACTCTTAGGAACATTTACTAATTTTTTTCCAGTTCCACGCATTTTATCTTTGGCAAATTTTCTACATTGATTTTAATTTTCTGCTGGACTTTGGTGAGTCAAATTAAAACTTTCAACAACACCATTCAATGAATAATTTCCCATATTAGTCAGCACACTTTAATAATTGTTGCTATTAGCGTCGAGCTATTTATCAGTTTTGCATATGAGCAGACCACACACACATCAACAACGAAGAGAACACTTAAATCACTAAAACTACAGTAAAAATTGTCAGACCTTATTTTAATGACAATCGTCGTCGTATTTTGAAGTCGGTTTTATTTTAAATGGGCCTTTAATGTTTCATTTGTTTGCACTTGTTAAATATAATTGTTTTCAGGCAAGCGCAGTAATATAATTTGCATTAATTATCATTGGCTTATTTGCTAACATGTTAACTGCCTGGGTTTCAAGTATTTATTTGATTTGAGTCGAGCATAGTTAATTTTATTTGTGTTATAATTGGAATTGGGTGTATGCAAATAAAATAATTATTGTATGAATTTCGGGATAGAATAATAATAAAAAATCTGTGTGTTTGGCCAATTTAATTATCAAAGGATAACGACCAAGTCGCATCCCTATCGGGTGCTCTTTTACCGTCTATTCATCATTATAATCGGGAGTTGGCTTTTCTTAAGATGAATGCGCTAAGCATAAATTGCTTGAACTCGTTCAGCCGTAGCCAAATTCCTCACCGTCTAATATTTCCATTGAGTACATTGTCACAATAATTCTCCTGCGTACAACTATCAACATAATCAATCAGTATTTGTGTCATTAGTCGTAAAAACAACAAGTCAAATTGCCTTGTAAATCTTAATAATTAGCTAACTGTTGAAAGTGTGTAATTATTAACACTTCTGAGAATACCACTTAGCCGTAAGGCGGTTTTTTTGACCTGTTTTTTGTCTTCTCAACCCAGCTGGCCTGGTATGCAAATCGAATCAGTTTTCACTTTAATTTGATTTTGTCTAGTTCCACAAGGTTTCGTTCTTTTTCCACTGAAAATGCCAGTAACGAATTACCAATCGTGTAAATAAATGACCTCATAAAACCCCAAACTATTCCAAATGTTCTGTTGTTTTAATATAAATGTTCTAATGTAAATTTAGGCCACCCGCAATGTTAACAACGAAAAGCCGGATATTAACATGACGAAGTAAAGTAAAGGAAGATTGGGCTTGAAGGTAACTAATCATGTTTTTATCCATTACTAGATGTAATTTGAGCTTGTTTGTGGAGATAATTATAAATCACTTTCTCAGAAAAAAAATGTAAACCCAAGGAATGTATTCGCTTTTGTCTTGGAAAAACCGATACATACATAGCAAATTCACCTTGATCGGGGGCCGCAAGCCATAGATCTGCAATTAGAATATATCAATTGAAATATGGTGGGTTTTACGATACTATTACAGATTTGACCTTAAATTTAATACTTTCATTTCGTGCATAATTGTGAAATTTTGCTTGAAATGTGTCTATAACTGTGTCAGTGAACTTGATAAAATCTGAATCGAGACAAATTCTCAAAAAAGATTGAAATCTTATAGAGAAATTAAAATTTATGAGCCTTAATGTTAGGGCCGGTTTACTTATTAATTTTATAACATTCTTCAACGTTCCGTGTGCTATCACCCTGGAATCTTATTTTGCATTATATCCGGCTTCATGTGATCAATCACCACATTATTACGGACTTCTTTGCTAGGTCACGGCTGACCGATCATTCGATGTTATCGAGTTGTTATTGATTTTGTACCATTATAAACGTCCGAGCTTTATTTCGGGCCTTGCAGATGTTTTAACACCGTCATAAAATGTCTTCAAATTTACGATCGACTTCTAAGTCAAACTGGTGTTATTCAGTCATTTCGGTGGATGGTGCAATGAATAAATAGCGTTGTGTTATGTGAAGGTGGTTTAACATTTAGTTAGAGCATATTCCAGAGTGAAAAAGCTGCTAGTAACTTTTGAACAAATCCTTTGTGTATAAGGAATCAAACCTGCAATAAGTTGGCTGATTTCCTTGTTCTTGTGGGGTAAAAGCATTATTATCCTACGGATTTCCCCAAGGACGTGAGCGTCTAGCAGCTTTGGCATCATAATAAATAGGAAAGCCAAGCCAGTTTTTTAGGAGAAAACCGAACGCTTTCAGGTAGCATTTCCGATGAAATGAGATTCTTTGAATTATGAATAAAACGAAAACGGTTTACCGTTCAACAACCATTCAGAAAGAAAACATATACTTAGATGTCAAGTCCAGATTGCTTTTAAAGAATCCATACATTCAATGGTGGCACGCTTTTAAAATGTGCCAGTCACACAAAAGAGCATTGTTACATGAACCACAGATAGAATAATAGAACCACAGATGGTTTCAAAAGAAAACATTTTCTGTGGATGAACAGCAATAATGAAGCCTCCCGGCTGTAGATTTCCTGAAATTTACTAAACAAAGCGAACATCGTGTGTATTACAATTAATTATGCGTTGAATTGCAAATTTTATTGCGATTTTCAGTTATTTAACCACCGGTTTTCGAATACATAAACTCTCAAAAGTTTTCAGATAAACAATTGTAAATTGCTGTTTCACTTTTGCAATATTACCTTTTAGGGTTTTTCCCAATAAAAGATTTTTATTGATGATTAGAAGATTTGTAACCGGCATAGTCGAGTGGGACGAAACATGTCAAAAAATCGATTTATCAAGACCAAGGCTTACATGGTTTGGTTTTGGTCTTGCAGCAAGGATCTTGGGAGTCTTCATTTTAAATAATGCGCAAATTTAAATCAAATCGATTCAATAATAACAATAATAATAAAATTAAAAGATACTTAATTATGACCAAAACCCAACAGTAAAATAATTTGAGGCGCTTTGCTATTTGATTTCCATACGATTTATTCTTAATGGTAAAATCTGAGGTTTTCGAACATACGACAATTTGAATTATTCTGTGTATAATAATTATTAAACTGCATACTGTAAACTCTTCAGTGGTATTTATTTCCTACTGGAAGTTTTACTGTTTTATAAGCAGCATACTTTTTTTGATTAACTTACACCACAACTTGAAGGTCTACGTTAAAACTATTAGAATAAATATTCGTACCAACTGCCGTCCGATTTGGATAATCTAGAATAGAAGGAAAAACCTCTAGAACCAATTACACCTGTTAAATGTTAAGCCCTGTTTGATTTATGTCCCATTTGTTCAAAGGTTTGGTTTTTAATTTTAAATTTTCTCATTTAAAGTGAATCGCTGGTATCTTAAGCATATAAAACCGTTCAATGTTCTTATCATATTTAAGGGTTATGAGGACAAATCCAAACCAGTTCATTATCGAATTAACTTTTTTGCTAGTCTTTTAAAAGTCTTCGAATTGCCGAACATGATTTTGGCCTTGCTTTTGCATACAGGCTTAGTTCTGGGCTTGCAAATCAACCAAAAGTACTCCTCTTGCGTCTTTTGTAAGATATGGCTAAGGAACATAAAAAAATTCAAAATTCGTTTGAGGCGCTTTGCTATTTGATTTCCGTACGATTTTTTCTTAATGCTAAAATCTAAGGTTTTCGAACATACGACAATTTTAATTATTCTGTGTATAATAATTATTAAACTGCATACTGTAAACTCTTCAGTGGTATTTATTTCCTACTGGAAGTTTTACTGTTTTATATAAGCATCATACGGTTTAGATAATCTAGAATAGAAGGAAAAACCTCTAGAACCAATTACACCTGAAAAATGTTAAGCCCTGTTTGATTTATGTCCCACTTGTTCAAAGCTTTGGTTTTTAATTTAAAATTTTCTCATTTAAAGTGAATCGCTGGTATGTTAAGCATATAAAACCGTTTAATGTTCTTATCATATTTAAGGGCTATGAGGACAAATCTAAACCAGTTCATTATCAAATTAACTTTTTTTACTAGTCTCTTAAAAGTCTTCGTATTGCAGAACATGATTTTGGCCTTGCTTTTGCATACAGGCTTAGTTCTGGGATTGGAAATCAACCAAAAGTACTCTTCTTGCGTCTTTTGTAAGATATGGCTAAGGAACATAGAAAATTTCAAAATTCGTTTGGTTTGAATGAATTCCCAAATTCGCGTAATCGATTTGAAACCGGCGCGAAAGGACCTGCTGCTTTCTGACGTCAATAGCTTGCACCTACCCATAACCAGGTGCCAATAAAGCCAAAATGGTCATTTACTGATTAATGAAAATCAATTCAAAACCGATCGGTAAAATTGTAACATTAACCAATTTTCTTTTGCAAACATGGGAAATTCTCTGAAGAAAACGAGGAACATTCAAACACCCAATAGATTGAATTGTCCCAATCGTTTTACCACTTCCGTGCAATTCAGTGCAAATTTCTTAAACATTTGAGGATTTTTTTGTGATGGTCGGAAACTCACTTGGTCTATCCAGCTCATTGCTATGGATGCCGCCATCTTCAATGCTCTGAAACCCATTGTACATGCAATAAGTTGATGGTGTGAATAGCAGCAATATTGTTTTGAGCCACCACATAATGAGCACCATTTTCAGCCACCAATAACCTGTTTAATCCCTTAGATCCATTGTCGGTGCCCAACTATCACTCACATCCACCCACACTAGTAACACCACTTCTCGAGTGTTTTTCCCCTTTTTATTTATGTTTTTGTTTATCTAAAGTTTCTTTAATTGTTCGTCTACGCAACACTGACGATGGAGGTAGAAAGTTAATTTCTTGCGCGTTTTTTTCTGGATAATGGAAGAGATTGCTGGAGCGGTCTCGGCAACTTTTCCGGCGCTAATTGTGGCTCAGGGGGATTTCCGAAAAGTTTTCCTCGACTTTTCATGCATGCACGCGTAAAGTTGTCCCTCGCGGGACTTTCATGACGTAAAGTTGATCGTTGATTCCGTAAACGCGTCCGATCACGGTCGGCAGCGTACTGCTTTTCCCACTTTGCCGATGATTTCCATTGCGCCGCAACCGGAGCCCCGGCATTCGCGCTTGTCTTCCGCGCGATTCTTCAGCAGGACTTGCAGGGTCCCTCCGGATTCGTCTGCATAACACCGCAGACGTGTGTGCTCGAAGAACTGAAAGTTAAGCGGCTGCCGTTGTATGATGACAGCTAAATCTTCACATTGAACGCCAGCAAATGATCCAATATGTCTTCATCTGTCTTCACTAATTTTCTTTCTTGGGCTGATTCATTTCGTTCCCCTAATCACTCTCCTTTGGCTGGTAGAAGGTCGCTTTGGGCGCTTTTCTTGAACAACTTATTTCTGTGCGTTTTAACTTGCTATTATTTAGATCACCGAAGGCAAATGACAATGTTCCATATCTGATGCGACTAACGATATCGTTGTACTAACGTGGACACGACAAAACACTACTGGCGCTTTGTTCAGTTTGTGCCACTAGATCAGTGTCGTGTCCGCAGGACTCAGCACAACAAAAACATTAGATTCTAACGAAACTGTTGTACCGAACTCTACGGGCACAGCACTGATTTCGACACAAAAGCACTCCAAACTTACCATAACAAATACATTACACGTCAGTGCGATTGTTCCCAAGTTGTGCTTTTTCCATCAGCCGGCTTTTTTTCTATATAACCGTTTGTAGGACCTTACCTCAACCATATAGGACTTACTTTTTCAGTACATGGATTGATCATTTCCGATTTACACGTGATTTGGACGTTCATTGATCATGCAAGGATTTGAAAGAAAATTAAGTTCTGAATTCTGGTAAATTTCCTAGTCAAATTCCCCCATATAGGAACGTTTACCATTTCCGCCTCGAAATGTTAAATCCCAAAAACATATTTCCCCCAATACGCATACCGCTTTTATGAAGACATAAGCTGACAAACATACCAGACGTGCTTATAGAGACATAATAAATTTCCGAAGTAACTTTAACAACCAAGAACAAAATTCCGGCATTCTTAAACAGAACTTTCGCCCCAAAATCAGTCAGAACACGACGACATAGGCACGAATCTCGAAAATTTAATTAAATTGATAAATAAATATCGGCTCACAGGGACTGAATTCAATCTTGGTGGCTCGTATAAAACCGATATTTTAAAATATAATTTATGTGGGTTTCCATACCATTATCACCATGGGGACTAAAATTAAGATCGGATCAGGTAGCAAATCACTCCAATCGGTTTCTTTGAACATCGTGGGGAATATTTGAGGTCGCTCACGAAATTGATTCTGTGGTCACTGATATGAAGGCGGCATTATCATTTATTCAAACGATCATGAACATGATGTTAAAATGTTGATTTTCTTCGGATAAATCGCGCAAATCTAAGGGAATTTTTCCACTTTGCCACCAAGCAACTATTGAGGTAACACCTCTAATCCAGTAAACATTGCAAATCCTCTTGATGAACTGAGAACTTTCGAAAGTTTCCCAACTGGATCCATCTCTGAATTAGATGGATTCTTTTAGGGTCATTCGCAGCACGTGTCCAGGTCAGCTAACACGTAGAATTGGATTTTGCAGTAAAAGCTTCGTGCTAACTTCAGATTTTTCCGCTTTCAATCTGCTTCGGTTTAGAAATTTGTCTTAATTTGCATTGATTATGTGCCCCGCCCTAATGAAAGGAAAAAGCCAGTCAATCGAAAGTTGGCAAGATGGCAGCGAACTCAATTAAGGGAACTTTTATCGTCGTTGTTTAGGGGTTCGTTTTTTTCCTTCTTTCGAGTTTGTGTACTAAAAAAGCAGCAAGCGATTAACTCATGAAGTAAGAAAAAAGGTCGATTCAAAATATTTTAATTGGATGTCCCATATAGTCAATGATTAAGCGAGTAGGTCCACTTTATGTGGCAAGAAAAATGGTCGACGCATAAGGTTGGAGCACATTTTGAGTTGTTTGCAAACAAATATCCAATCTTCAATAGCGTCTCTACAACGTTCATCTACTTGTGGAAATTCCTGTTAGGCCAAGAGTATCTGGATTTTAATTCCGAAAGCCATTCAGTGTGCAGCCGGTCATTGAAGCTTTTGATATTATCTGAAAGTTATTTTCTAACAGGCTAATATGCATAAAACCATTTTTTCTCCAGCAATTCCATTTAATTAGCGGACTGAAGTAGTCGACCTGAATGGCGTCGTATTCACGTCAGCAGCTAATTATAGTTTTTGATATCTGTTGCACTTAATTATCAGAGAAAAGCCCATCAGCCCTTCTTAACTGCTGTACCGTATGTTAGCTATGTAAATATCAAAGGCACGGAATTCGCCAATTAAGTTTTCGTAATTAGAGGCGCAATAGTTAAAGTGGTAACACGGATAAAAGACACCTTTGCTGGTAGTGTTTTCGTGCATAAAATCGAACAACTTCTGCTAATGCATCGGGAACATTTAACATAATTTGGTGTAGAACTGCTAGAAGTCTATTAATTGGAAGAAATTAAGTGTGACAACTTCAGCTCGAGTTCTAAATCCACGTTTTTTTCATAGCCATTTAAGATACAATCAGAAACTTAAAATCGTTAAAATGCTGCTACTTTACCAAGGGTATCAACCGTCGAATCATCACCAACATGTGTGTAAACAATCCAAAGCAAATATTTATAACTTTATTGCGTTCACCTGTTTGGACAGAGTACGTTATTTGTTTTTGTTCTTTGGGGTTGATGCACATGTAAAAAGCAATAACAAGACAAGGTTATATATCTTCTTAGTAAACATCATTTCCTATGGGAATATACCGCTCGGCTTGGTAGACGGTCGCGAAAGAGCTAAAGCAGATTCTCTTGCCACTGTTTATTCTACATCGGTATTATTGTGCCTTAAAAATTTATTCGATTGACTCAAAACTCATTATGTCTTCAAATGAAAGAACTCATGTTGTTGTCGACTCCCATATGTTGAGCTGATAAATTTGTTGTTGGTGTAACCGTAAACAATCACGAAGTTTTATAGCTGATGAGACCAACTTGCTGATACTTATCTTGAGTCGCCTTCAGGTAGTTTCGCCACCAAATAAGCTTTAAATCCAAATAAAGCCCAAGATCGTATCGGATAGTATTTATTCAGAAGCTGAAGATTAAGAGTTATCCGTGACGTTTAAGAAAGTGCCGAATAAGTTATTCGCTTTTCATTTCAACGCCTCGGTGCATTGTTTGCATAAGTAGGAATCTGTTTAAGTCATACATTTTGTGTGTCAAGGAGAGTTTGAGGGCTTAATTTTTCCTAGATGATTTGCAATATAAATACAAAGTCAATTCGAGTCCGAGTCGATTTTCCTGGGTCAACAAGGGCCAATTAATCAATTATGAAACTTTGCTAAACTCGGGTGCTAGTTTAACAAGTTTTCCGGGTCTTTGATCAGTTGGAAGTTTCTTTCTGCCGTAAACTCGATTGCCAAACGTTCACATCTTCTACAGCTACTTTGTAAGTGACTAAAATGTCGCCCTATCTGACGATGAGCTAATTACGAAAATTCCTCTCAAGCCGTACAGGAAAAGAATTAGTTTAATCTAATTTTTTTACCCGATTTGTAACGGCTGTTCAAACACACCACACACATAATACGAGTAAGGCTGAGATATACGATCTGGGCAATCCATTATGGCAAATAGGCTTTAGATGCTATCTAAGCAATATGCTCTCTTTAATCTGGCCATCAGATGGAACGCCTAACAAGCCAGACCTGAGCCCTATCGAATTTAATAAAGGAATTAATTAATCGGGCTATGGAGCGTATCAGGGAGTAAATCATTCGAGGCAGGGAAAAGCGTGTGAATCGAGAAAATTTGTTAGAATGTAAATTTCGGATGAGAATTGTTTGCGTTACGGGTTTCGAGCGTAATATGAGTGTGCAACGACTCCGTTATAGTGTCTTGAGACAGTGAAGCGCTAAGTTTAAGCGTTGTAGTACATGTAATTGGCACAGTAAATTTAAAAAAAGTTGTGAAAAAAATAATACAAATTTATTCTGAAAGCTGTTATTCAGTAGGCGGTGGGGTTTATGAGAAAAAGAAAGGTTTTGGGCTAGTTATTGGAACTATCAATTTTCTATTATAAATACCTCAATTACCTGACCCATATACTTTTTCATTTGGCCGTAATTGCTGTACTTCTTCGAAGGAAAAAATTGACTCTGGGCGTAAAACCTGTTAAATAATCCAGTTTCTCTGAACATCTGTGAGCCCTTTGATGAAACATTAAATGTCCCGATGTAATTTTTCTGATTTTCGAGTTGCAGGAAACATCTCGTAAAACCACCAACTGAAACAAGTAACTTTGTGTCATAATTGATTTTTTATGATCCGAACAGATTCTTTTTATGCCTCGATGTTTTCCCTTTGAGACCTATTCAGAAGCCAATAAAGCCTCGGTGTTTTGACTGTGGTGGTGCCTAAATTCAACTGTGTGGAACTATTTTTGTACTGCGCGGTAAATTATTGTCTCATTTACAGCGGCTTAGAAATGAAAATGCATGGTTTAAGCGCTGAAGATTTAACAAAAGTCTGGTTTAATTGAATGTTTTAAGAGCTTTAGTTCTTGTAGAACATAAACGACTTCTTTTTGGGCCAAATGCTTTTCTAGCTTATCGGGCTTTTCTGTATAGCTAGGTAAGGAAAGTTCAGATTTTCAAATTTCTTAAGCAGCGGCATTATTTTCTAACTGACCATGAATGGATGGAATTCGATTTCTCTTAAGTAACTTTTGCCAGGTTTTGCACAACTCGATGATTTTTTTTATGGTGGCATATTTCCAAAGTAAACTCAACGGCCTCTTGTTGCCCAACTTAGCGCCGATTAATCCCAAGCATAAATTATCAAACCATATATAAATTAAGCAGGGACTTTTCGCAATCGATATCAAATAATTCCGATAAAGCACGGTTAAAAACGCCCTTTATAGATCGAACGTGCTCAGCTTGTAACGGCACTAGTTGGGATTTATCGCCAGTTTTGACACTTTGGACAAATAACTTGCTGTGGACGATCGAATCTGAAGGAAATGGACCTGGTTGGCATTAAAATAATTAATGGAGGAGATAGTCGGGCGGTTATAATGACTTATAGATGGCGTTTTTTTTCGAAGACGATTCGGTTAGTAGTTTACAAACTCGAAAGCCATCAAGTTGCATTCCTTCGGTGGCAGGTGTTGGCAACCGGTCTTTTTCACTTTGGTTTCGAGGGCCCCCAATTTCAGATCCGAATTAAGGGATCATAAATATTGGCCAGTTGAAAGTAAATAATTAGCAGAACGATGAGAAGCAACACTGATCAGAAAAGCGGGATTTATTCGTTCTAGTTTCAAATCCAGCTGAAATTCATTGATTAATGGTTGGGGCATTATCAGTGAAAAACTCCCTGATTATGACCGCATTTAAAAGTAACGCGAACGAAATTAAAAATAATAATTGAAGAGCGCAAGAAAAAAATGGCATAGTCATGTTATAAACAATTGCAGTAATGTCGATTTTTAAATCGAAGTTTTAAATCGTTTACTTACTACGGTTTTATACTTATGAATATGATGTACTATAGAAATAGTAAAAATATGTTTCATAAAACTTACAGAATTCGAACACGAAATAAACAAAATAAAATGGAGCATAATAGACGCATGGGAAGTCCATGTAGTAAGTAAGGAAGATAAAAATGCAAAATAATGCAAGTGTAAACTCCTTTTACAGACCACGAAGAAGAAGAAGAAATGGAAACAATCTACGCAAACATTAACGAAGCGCTCAATAATTGTAAGATACTTCAAAGCGAAAGTAGGAATACAAGAAAATACCAACAAGAGAGTAGGCATCTTCCGACGAGGAATAAAAAATATAAAAGTTGAAAAAAGACAGAAGAAAAAGGGCAAATGCTGAACTTTATGTTAGAGAAAAAAAGCCAGACGGAAGCACGATGAACGAAATTGACTACGTCGTTTGTAGTGACAAAAGCATTGTTTTAGATAAGTCCGTGCTAAACACGATAAACATTGGTAGCTACCACAGCATAGCTTAGGGCGAAAACAGGAATTAACACAAAAAGTAAGAAGGAAACTGATATGACCTGAAAATAAGAAAATAGAGGGTGAAGCAAGTAAACAGCAAATGATGAAATAGGCGGACATCGTGCACGAACATATGCAGAGTGAACAAGATTCGGACCTAGACAGCATAAACAAAAAACCTACTGAAAGTAGCTCAGTCAATAATACCGAATAAACACATGCCAAACTAAGTCTTGAAACTTCAATTAATTCAAGAACAAACTTGAACACTAATGGATCGACCAAATAACAAAAATACTATATCCCAACTAAATAAAACTGTAAGGAGGAAAGTCAGGGAGAATACAGGAAACAGTAAAATATGAAGATAAAAACCCTAAAAGTACAAAAC
This sequence comes from Dendroctonus ponderosae, assembly GCF_020466585.1. Taxonomy (NCBI): domain Eukaryota; kingdom Metazoa; phylum Arthropoda; class Insecta; order Coleoptera; family Curculionidae; genus Dendroctonus; species Dendroctonus ponderosae. The sequence goes on from NW_026018814.1 coordinate 7,066,781, forward strand.
CTATGGAAGGAGAACAACAAATGATACAGTTATTAAATGACCACGGCAAAGATATTACTGAGGTGGAAGAAATAATAAGACCAGTGGAAAGGCTTAGAAACCACTTCCATTTTCCACCAGGAAAAGAAGGAAAAAAAAGTAACGACAACCGAAATAGAAAATGCTCTTAACAGCATGCTCAGCAAAAAAGTTCCAGGAGAAGATGCATATTATGTAGATATTCGCAAGTGCGGCAACTGATATTAAATTCGATGGAGCAAACAGTGCGCTACGTTTCAAAGGGTACCAGGCTTATTTGGATGCTATATTTTGTACAATGTATGCATTTTCTCACATCTAAAGGTTAAGATAATTGAAACTATGCTGTTTTCTTAAAACTATAATGGCTGCTCCTTCCCTTGAACAACTTGATATGGGATAACACTTTTTGATCGTGTTTTAGTTTACGGTAATTTGGCAAGTGAGTACCTCTTTTATTTTTGGGGACTGTTTCTTCACAGAAAAGTGATGCGTGAATTGTCTCAATTCTCTTTGTGGTTATTCGGTGAATAGAGTGAAAAGCTTTTAGGCATTCTGGAACATCAAGGGCACAATATTTTTTACACACTCTTAATTTATAAAACTAATAAGTCTGTTGGAATTTACAATTTTTTCTTCCGAGCTATGATTTTATTATTGAATAAGCCCAGAAAAATTTGAACTTCGTTGAATGCAGGCAACTGGGAAATTGAAGTTTGTCAGGATTTTGATACGATTTGCTAAAAAAATTTGCGTCATTAGGGCAGTAATTCGCAACTTTTTCACTACGTTTTTACCTAGTATGGCGTTACGAAACTTGAATCGTTTTTCTCCTTTGTGCGGATGTGAAGTCTTCATTTCCAGTATTAACGTACAAAACATTGATTAAATTGCTCAATTCGACCAAAATAATGACTATGCACGTTCCCCTTCCTAGACTCTTCAATTCAGTTCTCCATAATTAGAGCACATTTGAACTTTTCCTCCTCTATCAGATATGAGGCCGCAATGATGATGGTGATTATAGGATTTTCTTGTTTGCTCAAACCGGACAGCTGGAGTTAAGATTGATGAGGCCAAATACAAGAAAGCCATTACACTTAGGCAAACACAACTGACCGAATCGAATATATCATAACGTTCCATTTCCAACTGAAAGCCCACAATGGTCGAAGTATATCTCCGTCAAATTCTTAACCTGTTGAATGCTGGTGGAATATAATGGATTTTAAATTCAACAAGGTGAAATGCGACAGCGAAAGAATGATAACTATAATTTATTATATTTCTTGGCCTAGGTGGGGTAAAGTGTAATTTAATGTGTGAGTTAATGTGACCCGTTGTCGGGAAATCAAGGATCATCGAGCCTAAGCCATTAATACTTGTCTGCGCGAACGTATTATACGAAACTGGAAACGTTTGACCCCCTTTTACCACTTTCGGTGCACGGAAGGTCTCCTGATGAAATTTGACACTCTTTATACCGACCTGAGAGCTATGGTGTTAAAAATTGTCACTTTATCATAGTCGGCTTTATAGATCCAAGGAACAAGCAGATGGGAACTCGATTTGGTGCGTTGCCATTAGCTGAAGAAAAATGCACAGTTATTCAATATTTTTTATATCAATCATTACGTTCTCACTGCTTTGCATTCATCAAGCAAATATAATGTGACTCGACCTCCGACATTTCACGCAAGAACTGCTTTACTTCCTCTAGATTGGCATTACTAATTAGAAACTGAAATGAAATCGAGCTAGTATTTTACAATCCTGGAAAAAAGTCGTCAAAGAATTAGCGTGGATCTGACATCAGATACAGAGCGAAGTAAAGGCTTGAAGCAAACACAGAATATTCATTACACTGCAGACAATTTTTGCTTTGCTGCACTTAAAAATTCCAAATTTGGACGCTCATTTTTCTAATCCCCATTTAATATCCATTACCTTTGAATACATTAGATATTCGTTTATGGGCGCCCCAGTCGGAGCTTTCATAACAATTCAATGCACAACGAGACTCAAACATTTCCTCTTGCGACAAACATCTTCATCAATAAAAAATGTAAATGTGCTGTTTCCCTGCTCGTGTGCGTTTCCTTTATCTTAAGCCATGCATAATAAGATGAAATTTATTGTTAAGTACCAAGCCGAGGTTGGAGGATCGACCACTGATATCTCAATGGAATAAACTAAAGTTGAGATTTTATGTAAATGCTGCTTTGATATGTTATTTTCGAGCATTTATTACTATGTAATATCATGTGCATTTACATGACGATTTTCTATGTTGGATCTTAAATGACAATGTAATAAATTGCTCGGCTGACAAGGTTGAAGCGCATAGGTTTCTTTGTCATTGTTTCGTACTTAGAATTCTTGGTTTTCACGATATTGTCTGTTTATATAATGGGCTTATATTAAGCTTTTAGCTCCATTATCGGTCGCCCAAACTATTTTTTCCAACTGAGCGGTCTTCAATACAGAATTTATGTTAATAACTGAACAATATGCATATTTGTTATTTGTGGTATATCGATCAATGCACTGAGGTCATTTCCGACTGTTTTCACCGCTAATATTAAGCCATAACATTTTTACTTTCTTCCGCTCTATAAATTTTCTGAATACAAATTCTAATCTCGTAAAGAGCTCCGAGTGACTTTTTCATAAGGGTGATTTATCAAAATTTATCGTGCAGTGCAAAAAGAGCACAATTTAAAGAGCAAATTAATTGCCGGCAAAAACTTAACTCCAGCTGTGACACAATGGGCCTTATGAATATTAACAAGCTCACTTAGCACTATTTTTTTTCATTTAATTTACTTTGTTGCGTGCATTTCGGCTTAGTTCTGATCATAAAACATTGCGTTTTGAGGCGCGAGTAACAATTCCCGGTGTATCAAAGCATATAGGGTGATTCAAACATGTGGCGTTTTAAGGCGCTCTTTTATTTTTTATTTAAACAACTATTTGCTTACTAAATCTATTTACAGAAAGCAGTTTATCATCCATATCAGATTAAGTGGCATTAACTGATAAAGCAGTGTTTTCCAAAAATAGTTTAAGTCCTACTAACGTGGCACATTTCTTTTTTCAAAAAGTTTATATTTTCACTGACCTTTCGTACTTTTCATGGTTTCAACAAAAAAGGTTGTATGAAAATCAATTTTTCTTAGGATTGACTACTTTATTTAACGTAAATCAATAAATTTTTGAAATGAGGAAAAAATGAAATTAACATTTTTTTACAGAACGATGCTGACGGAAATGTAATACTTTTGAGGAAACCTAGATTTCCTAAATTTCTTACTAGCTTGTTGCTGCGGTAATGATTGAGAAATAATCTTTGTACCACCCAACGATTTATACAACAAAATAGAACATCGAATTTTTTATTTTTTTTAAACTGTTGTTTTTGTAACGAAAATTTAATAGTTTCAAAATTAGTTATATATTTCTTGTTGTTATTACTTAATATTCAAATTTATTTCTAAACTAGACTAAAAGTTTCTTTTAACGAACTTTCACTTATGAACCTGTTTATTTGAGAAAACGGTTGGACAAATGCGATATATTCTATAATGATTCATCTAACTGAAACTGATCCAAGGTGATTTGAATAAACCCAAATTAACCAAACCATATCCGAACTAATCTAAACGAAATAAAGTAAAACAATCCAAGAAAAACTGAAACAAAACCAAATTAACACAAATTTACCCAAAGTAATCCAAAACACCGCGAGACAATTAAAAGTAACCCAAACTCAGTCAAGTTCTTTCTTTTATTTTTTTAGTGTGAAATGGCTATGGTTTAATATTCCAAAATTTTCAAGCAGAAAATTTAAATTAATAATTTCTACAAAAATTTCTTTCTTTTAAAATAAACACATTCCAACTGAAATTCAGCTGTTAATATCTTGGACAAATAAACGATCCAACTTTGATTCCCACTATACATCAAGGAAAAAAATAGGATAATAAAACAAACGAGTTTACAAATAAAAAAGAACACCGTGGGTATTTACATTGTCGAAGGATCATGTTGAATTAATATTTCATCCGGGCATGTTTATGTTAGTCGACATTCAGTAAATTTAATTATGGCGAGTAGATTATCTGATTCGCCTTAAAAAGATGTAGAACAAATTAACAATAAGCGTGTAAAAGTGCCGACGGTTAATCAATCCTTTTCTCGATGAGGTGTTTGCATAACTCGATGGATTATTTATCGATTAAGGTTTGATTTTTTGGCATGGGCGTCGGAAAATGTTAAACTTAATTTAAGGCTGAAGACTTCTTTTGGGGTCTAGAACTCCGGAATAAGCGCCAAGTTGGGGAACATCGACATAAGCCGGGTTATTCCAGATTTTGCTCACTTTTCCATCTTTATCACCTTCTGTAATGATATATTATTGAGGAATATTATTCCACGCCTCTGATGAGCTCAATAAATTGACATATTAAAACAGCAGGTCGCGTTAGGAATCGATGCCCTCCGGCAAATAAATCCAAATAAATTAAACTAAATGAAAATTTGATTCAGCTGGCATGTTTCTCAAGTGGACGGTAATGAATAGACTTTCCCAAAACCTCGGTCCGTCAAGAGTATTTTCGTTTTGATGATTGAATAACGAATCAGTGGAAGTGAATCGACGGACGCGCGTGGGCGATTCGTATATAATAAATGCGGCGTAATGGAACAATGCAAAATGGATTGGTTTAATGTAGATTTATGCTATAATGTTCCGAACTTTTGACCCAAAGAGAATAAATAAAGTTCCCCAATTAGACATGATGTAAAAGAAAATTGCCTGCCAATAACCAGACGCCGTCCAAACTATTCAATTTCAAACGGTTTTTTCTCCATTAAACCATTGATTTTAAGAGCGTTTAACAACTGGCGGCATTCAGATGCTCATTTCCATTTGAAGCAAAAACTGACTGCCAATTTACTTCTGCGACACTCAATCTTCGGTTAATTAGCTGCGTTTAAATTAATTTCGCAAAAAAACTTCTTTAACGACCGCCTGTTTCTCATGCAAAACTGTTGCTCATGCATGCACAATTAGCAGATAATGCGATTCTGATATGGCGTAAATAACAATGGCACTAGGGGATTAATTGACACCGTGATCGGCACTTAACGCCGACAATCCGACTTGTTCTCTTAAATTATCTTTCTTAAATGTACGAGAAGATATTTGACTCAAGACTCTTCAGGGTCTAGACTTTGATGTCTTTAGGTTTGATTGTACTGATCGGTAATTAGGGGACTTCAAGATCAACCTTCTGATGTGTTTGCATTGTATTAAAGCGAGTTTCTGTGTGCATAATTTCGCCAAAAAAGGATCAGCGAAAAGAAGCAAATGAGGTTACTCAAACAATGATGTGAGTTTATTATTATATATTTTAAAAGCAAGTTTTGTGATTCAGATTTCCAGCTAAATTCCGGGGATGAGAGTTAAAAGTTTTCAAACCGTTCTTGGGGCGAAAATTGTTAATTTCTTGTTCAGTGCTGGATTTTTCAGCAGTAGATTAAAGCTGATGCTCAAACGTTTCTCATCAATTCATTAATTATTTATGCAGCGAGATATTCCTCCTCATTTGGAGAAATCGAGTAAATTATGGCAATTTATCCGGTAAGTTGCTAAAAACTGATTAATTGTGTAAACGCTTGACAATAATGCAACCCCAATTATGAATCAGCAAAGATTAACAATGGGATCAAACATCATTTTCGTTCCCCATTAATTTTTAAAATACCCTATCAATGTGCACTGTTCTCCTGTTATTGTTGTTCGAAAATTTTCAATTTTCCAACGACATCAAATACAATGAAGCCGCAAGCAGTAAAAGCAAATATATGAGATAATTAAATGAGCGAAAATAACCGACAAAAAGCGCCGATATTAACAGTTGCAGTTGTTTTTATGTTGTGCGCGGTATGTGGAACATTTCAATTGTCTTTATTGGATTTGGCTTCGTCTTTATCGGTGTGTTTTTAACCAATTTTACACGTTTTACATTATTTCTTTGAATTTGCAACTGTATTCTGTCTGTATTGCAACTGTATGTGTGCCATAAAACTTAAAAAAATTGTAAAATTGTAAAATTCAATTGATTCAAACCTCTAAATAAATGATGATAAAACCTCTAAATACGTTCATCCAATGGGAACTAACCGTGCTTAGAAGCTTTTGCCATTGATTCGGTTTTTCCAAGCCATCCAAATGCAAAACCCATGATATCAATGCCCGAATTTTCAGCCTTCATGAATCGAGGCAAAAGAGCAAACACCGTTCGAATTCGAAGCGTAAACATCGGCTCGCTTAATGAGCAAGCTCACACATAATTTGCTCCTGGTTGGGGTTTCGTTTATTTAAAAATTATAGCCCGACTAAGGCCTTGTGTTCTACACATTTCGGAGGCAAATATTTAGCGATGCGGAAATAATGAAAAAAGAATGAGAATAGGCAGCGCCAACGTTCAGCCAACATTGCTGAACGCTGATTAAAAACGATTTCCTAGAAATGAGAGTAAGAAAAAGAGTTGGACTTATGTAGAGTGATCGATTAGACTTCGAATAATATGCTCCGGTGCTTGAAGCATAATGGAAATTCAGAGATGGAATGGAAAGGGAAATAGTGTTTTAAGCACAAAAAGGAGTTTGATAAAGAAAATTTGCACTTCATATGTAATAACCAACAGCAGTCCAGGCTGCCCATTAATAATAAAAAAGCGACAGAGAAAATCCGGAATGTTCCTTTGTTTCGCCACCATAACTCACACCTCAAAATATTGTAAATCATATCAACAAGCTTCCACCCGCTTATATTTTGCCTTTGTATTTTATGATTGCGCGAACGGGATCTCGTTTGGTTTATGTCGGCAATTTCACTCATCACCAGTGAAACAAAGGCCCAGCCCGAATTCCTATCTTCTACACAATTAGAGACTTAATGTCTATTTTTGTCTCAGGCATTGTATCGTTTCACATAAATAGCAAGGGCGGATTAGTGTTCATTTAATGTACCTTTGGATTTATTTTCTATAATTAGCCGATTTTCCACTGCTCGTCTGAGTATCCATTCCTCCAAACATAATCCGCTTTCGCATTGAGTGAAAAGTGCCGTGGGCCGCACAAGTACATTTTCCCAACATACAGAACCCGATATAATTATATTCAATGTTCGATCTCAAGATCTAACTGGGAATCTTTCACATATTGGAACAGTTAGAAATAAATTGCAGCTAAACCTGTCAACCGCCTCGGTCGCATAAGATTCAATTAATTTTTAGATTCATAGTCCAGATAGTCTATTAAAATTTCATCTATGAGGCGTGTAAAATGTTGATGCATTGCCGGATGAAGGCCATCATTAACCTCTGAGGAATTTGAATCCGAGCTAAAATTTCCAGTTCATTCATGAAAAACATACGTTTGATCGTTATAGAGGTTTGGGGGGTCACTGTTTTAATTGACTGAAGGAATGAGTAAAAAATTATGAGTGGGAAGGAAACAATATAAATTGAAAATTTTTGCAGAATACATAAGTTCTTATGGTTGAAGCGAATTTATCTTCATAGCAAAGAAATGTATTCAGGAAAGTTACCTTAACGTTTCGACAGCCAGTCTGCAGCGCAAAATTTTTGTCCATATAAAATTTATCGCATTTGCATGTAAACTGTTTTCGTAATTTTGTCGGGAGATTTTGTCTTTCGAATTTGGCTTCTATTTTCAGTTTATAATCTCTCTATCTGAATCTCCGGAATAAAAAGGTTTGCAATGAAACATTTGTCAATAACGGAATGTTGATAATTATTGAACTTTACAATTTCTTTGTTGAATTGCTTTGCAGCTAGAAATGTGGATCAATTGCAAATTATTTTTCTTCTATCATATTAGCCTTTTACCTTGTCTTTTTTT